>NW_020271739.1:919118-1283573 GCF_003268045.1 Sipha flava
GTTTTTGTGAGATACATGTTATTGAGCAGTGTTTTAACATGGTCGAAATTTATAAAAATACTAAATAATATATCCAATTTAGAGAGGAATTTATATATTTTAAATTATTGTACAGAAAATAAATTTTGTGTGCAAGGAGATTATTTTGAGATATTTCGATACCAAAAACTCAATTTATGTATAATTTCAGTTACGTGGTACTGCCATTAATGTAACGATATGATCTATTTTTAACCCTCTTATGGCACAGGAAAGGGATGAGTAATCATAACTAATTTTTTTCTACATAACTTTTTTTATGATATTCAAAAAAAGTGGAAGGATCCAGCAATAAGTACAATAATATTTTTTGTTATCATCTACAACCAAAGATCACCCTTAAATACAAGAATATTACACCGAATTTATGAAATCGGAAGAAAAAATGACTAATTTAATTTCGCGTATTCAGCAACTGTAGATTGCACGAAACTCATGAAAAATGTCTGCCTAGTTTATGAGCTTAGCAATTTTATGAATTCGGCATATTATACATTATTGAGCAGTGCTTTAACATGGTTGAAATTTATAAAAATACTAAATAATACATCCAATTTGGAGGGGAAATCATTTATTTAAGGTTATCGTACAGAAAATAAATGTTGTGCGCAAGAAAATAACAAATATTTTGATACCAAAAACTCAATTTATATATAATGTCATATACGTGATATTATCATTAGTGTAACGATACGCATTACGCGACAATTCGCATTTGTAAAACATTATCGCAGCGCTTACGGTACGCCGTCGACACACGCTATGTGTGGTCAAACACGTTTGTGCATTAATGTACTCGTGAAGTTTCCGGGACAACAGAACCCTAGAAATATATATTTGGCCTGTTGGCCTTGATCGTTACAGCGAATCCAGTAAACGGTTACTTCGCGATATTTTGACCAACACTCGCGGCGCTTTTACACGACAAACCCGTCGGCGACCGTTTTCCACCCCGTCAACTACCCCCAACAGGTAACGACGTGTTAATATTGAGTGGACGAACGAAAATTTCGTCTTCCACTCGACTCGTCGTGACCCGTTCAAACGCAACACCGGTGTAAGAGCAACGCGGACCGAACATGCCGGACGACTTCCGCCTTTTTCACGCAATTTCTTCTGCAAGTCGAAAAACGAAAATCCGATGGCCGTATTGTATATTAGACCTAAGGTTTGCAAGTTATGTTTTCAGCCAACACATTACCGATCTTCGACTATAGAAAACTTTTCACGAACGCTTCTGGACAATAGAACTTTCTAATTTCTAATTTCTGCCAAACGTAATTCGTCAATGACGTCTGAACTATGCAGTTGCTCACTGCAATTTATAAAAATAAATAACAATTTGGCTTCAACGTTGTTCCGTGGCCTTTGTTTAACGTGGTTGAATTTATCGTTAACTATTAGAGAGTAATTACCCAACCTAAGACCATTGAGCGAATTTTTCAAGTTTATTTCCCCCCTCCTCAAGTCCAATTTATGCTACTGTCAGTTCCAGCGTTCATAGAAATTAAACGTATCACTTAAGCGTAATACTAACGCACATAATTATACTTGAATGCCTGTTTAAACTGTACACGTTACAAATAGGTAATCAATACAAAATGGGTAATCGCATAGCTTGTACGGGCCAAACAAACCGACAGTACTGTAATACATGTTATTTGAACGCGGTGTGAAGATAACGCGTTTTATCTTTGCGCCCATGAATTCTTTACTACGCTTAAGATTGCCAGTTTGGCGTATTTCAGTATTTTCCAGTATAAAGAACGAATCCCAATGTAATTTGTAGTTTAACGTCGGAGGAACTATGTAGTACGGGTTGCACACCTGTATTACATTGCGTCGGCTCCTGAGGAATACAGCAAGGTCAGTATTGAATTAATGATTACATTCCGAGAAGCAGTTTTAAAAACTTGTTAACCTAAACTGCAATCTTAGCGATGAACTGACGATGATAATTTACATATTTCATCGACCGATCTCAAAACGAACAAAGAGACGAACACGATATAATATTGGGTTTCGATTATTTACCATATAACATAAACAACGGTATCGCACAGTAAGACGATTTATCGCAACAAACAGTTGTTACTATGGACTGCTACCATTGTTTAAGTCAAAACTATTATCAAGAAAATCCAAAATAACCTTATATAAAGTCCTAGTTAAACCAGTAGCTCTATATGCAAGCAGTACCTGGGCGACAACCAAATCTGATGAAAAAAAGTTAGACGTATTTGAGAGAAAGATATTGAGGAAAATTTTTGGCCCAGAGAGAAACAATGAAGGAGATTATAAAGTACGAAGCAATAAAAACTTAAAAGATCTATATAACGAACCTAGCATTGTTGGGACCTTAAAAAGCGTTATTAAGGGCCGGACATGTATAGTAATCAAAAGGTGTGATTGGACAAATAACTACATGTAAACTAAACAGAAAACGACCCAGAGGACGATCCAGACAAAGATGGATAGATAAAATAAAAGAAGACTTGTAGATGCTGGGAGTATGGAATGGAGAAGAAACGGTAAGAGTTAGAGAGAAGTGGAGACAAGTATTTGTCACGGCAATGGGCCTGAAAAGCCAGTAGAAAGCCAAAGAAAAATAAGAAGAACATAGACGACGGTGCGTACTCGTGGTAGCTGAGAGATGGATTGTTAAGAACTTAACTTCACCTTTAATTTGTAAATACACTTATGTAAATACACGGCGATCGCGCCTCGAACGACAGAGCTGAAACACTCAAGCTCGTCGGATCTCGCGTACTGCTGTAGACTATTGTTTTTCCGCGAACACTTCAACTTGGTAAACGTAGGCCGTTGGCTGGACTAGTGCGCACTATAATTTCGCCTAAACCGATCAGACGAAATGTGTACGAAAATCGCGGTGAAAAAAATAGTAGTTAAACGTACAAAAGGTATTGTTCGTGAAATGCGGTAGCGAACGAAAATGTTTTGAAACAAGTGTTCAGAAAATCGACAAGGTTTCGGAACACGGGAGTCACTTGTTGGACTGCGGAGCATATCTGAAGTGTTTGTTTTCGGTCCTTTTCCGGGGACAAATTATAAACAAGTTATATTGATCGTTGGATTTCGTGGACTTTACCATCGGATTAAAAAGTGAACGCTTAAAAGCGAATGCTATCGTTACAGTTTATACGTTTTATCGTAGACCGATTTTTTTCGAGTGGCCCCGAGGGGACGGGACGAGAGAAGAGTGGGAGGGTTTGTCGAGAAAAACACCGTTGGTATATCCACCACGTAAATCCGCACTCGCTGCACACATATCCTGTACACGTACAACCGTTATCGCATACGTACGAGCACAGCGCACGCGGACGAACACGTACGTTTAAAAATGAACGATGCGCGCGCGCGAGCGTGCAAATACGGACGGACGCCTGCGCGTAACGCGCGCCAAACCGTACGCGGTCCAACCAGTTCCTCCTCGCGCGCACACTCGTCGCCTCGCCGCCGTGACCAGCGGTCGTCGTCGCGCTTCACATCAGTCGAGCCCGCGTGACCGTCGCCATCGTCCTTAACATTTTTCTCCCCCCCCCCCGATCGATTTCCTTAACTCTTTTTCGCTTTACCGTTTTTATCCTCCCGCGAGTTCGTCGTCGTCGTCACTCCCGGCCCGCGGCGCGCAGTACCCACCTCGCAGGATGCTGGACCTCGACAGCGCGCTCGTGTCCATGGGCATGGGCCGGTACCAGTTCACCGGATGTTTGCTGTTCGGCCTCATGATCATGTTCTCGAACGTGTCGCCGTTCACGTACGTCTTCACAGCCGGCGACATAAATTACAGGTACGCAACGCAGTAGCGATTCGCATGCACTCTTCTACGGTCGACTCCGGGCGTTTGCACCGGTTCAGCCAAGTGTTTCACGCCTTCGCGCGACCGTAACGTACCCGAAACCGGTGTCCACTGTTCCCCCCTGAAACTTTTATTCCGTGGTCAAATCGTTTATTCGAATGATTGTGACGGTTTTGTTTCGTTAGTGCACAGGTTTATTTTATTTTTTTTTTTTGTTTTTCGAAATAATTTTGGCCCTGTTCCAACGCTCTTATGAAACCTTGCTGTTGACGTTAAAAATAGCTAAAAATAATTTATTGGCCACCTGTTGTAATCGATGATCAGCTACGCGTATAATTTTGTGACGCGGAAAAAAAAATAATAAATTATCGGTCGGAAATAATTAAAAACGAATTGGCTCGGCTCTGGACAGCGAAAAATCTTTTTTCCTAACACATTAGAAAAAAATCTGTATCGACTTAACCGGTGGTCCGACCCGTGTAAACGTATCGAAATGTAATGATAACAATATCAGGTGAGTATTGTACAATCTCTGTTGAAAATTTTTTTTTTACCGCAACTGAAGTTTGCCAGCGTAACAAAAATAGACATAATATGTCAGATGTAATATTTCGCACATAAATCGAAGAATGTGTGCTAAACGTTCATATCATTATTTTGTTTTTAAATATTTTTTCCTAATAAAGTAAAGATGAGATTAAATCCGGAGTTCATTGCACCCTTGACATACCTGGTCTAAACTGCGTTACGATTGGAAAATCAAAACTGACTGTACGACAACGTTTACGCTTTGAATCCACAGCCAAGTGCGTTCCGAATCAGTAGCGACTCGTGAACACCTTCACCTGCCCACCACCCCGGTAAAAAAAAACTGGAATGAAAATTTTTAAATTGAACTTTTAAATGTACTTTTAGGCAAATTGTGATGAATTATAGACTTTTAACATTTAAACATGATTACAAGAAGCAAACCGAGCTTCGCGAGAAGTTATTTTTGGCTGGGTGGGTGGTTGTATTTTATCCATCCCGGTAAGATGTAAATATTCGAATAGCCATTATACCGACTCTTACGGATTTGTTTGAGAATTATATCGTTCGGTTGGTGATTCACCACATGGACAAGCCACGAGATTTTCACTAAATATTTTAAATGATAAATTGTAATATTTCACATTTTTATAACACCGTCTCGATATAGAATATTTTCCGATGATAAGTTTTATAACTCAGACGGATTCGTTTTCGCCACCGCAATAGTGCGTTCAATGTTCGGGTATCGTTTAATTATTATATCTTTATTTCGATGTAAATCATTCAAGCCTAATGATGTCGATAGGTGTCTTATTTTGGACGAAATCAGTGCGAATTATTGCAAATGAACTTATATGAGTCGAAACATTTTCTTATTAAATCAATACGAAAAACACTACTTAGATATGTTATGTTACGTCCGACTTACGGTTTTTTCTTTTTTTTTCGTTCAACTCGTGGGCAAATTTCAATTACATAGAACCTATAGATACATTTTTTAACGATTAACGAACATTCTCATAGTTACAATAAGCGGTTCTGGAATCTCAAGATTTTTCCACAATATTGTTTTCGATTTAAATAAAACGAACATTGCTGCGTTGGAAAAACGATTCAGATTCGGTTTGCCATAAAGTCGATATTTTGTTAAAACCACTATGCCACCACCGACTCATCAAGAACCACCGAAAGACCGTTTGGATTTACTTCGTGTTAAATCCATTCCCGAACAGCGGACGAAAATGTTAGATTTTGTTAGTTTTTAATTACACCTAGGCGGGTGTTTTTGAACAAGAGTACAAAAAAAATGCGACCAACACAATCATTGACTTATTTTTTCAAGGTCGGATTCTACTTTTCGACTCTTTTCGCCAATCGATTGCAGTTCCATTAGAACATTTCGAACGATTGCAATCGTTCAAAATGTTCTAATGGAACTGCAATTTATTCCGGTGCATTTATGATGACATTATTTTTATTTTTCATTAAAAATTACATAACGTACTATATTATAATTTCGAATTTGGCAATCAAAAGTGAAATCGCCGTACAATCTTGCAGAGCGTGTAAATTTATTCTCAATCCGTACGAATATAGTAAGTGCACACGTCCAACAAATCCAAAATGTGGTATTGTAAATTTTAGGTGATTAAAAACCGACCAGTCGCGGGTGACCT
Source organism: Sipha flava (assembly GCF_003268045.1). Taxonomy (NCBI): domain Eukaryota; kingdom Metazoa; phylum Arthropoda; class Insecta; order Hemiptera; family Aphididae; genus Sipha; species Sipha flava. Next base: position 925,185 of record NW_020271739.1, read on the forward strand.
TGTCCTAGAAATCGAATAATCCACAGACATAACACTACAGCGTCAAATTGCTGTTACTTTTTTATTGCATTTCTTGCATACCCTGTTCTCATAAAATTAACATACAAATATGTTTTCTTCAAAAACGAATATATTATAGCGTGTTGAATTTTTTCCCGTCGGATTTTTTTTTTCGAGCAACTTAATACTGTTCGATTTGTTTTTAGAACCACTGATATAACAGCTGATTCGTCACTTGATTTTTCTAAAAGCGATTGATTAGATTTGTTTTCGCTTCGCTAAATAGTTTTTATGTAGGTATTATGATATTATGCATTCACGAGTACAAGTTCTGCAGCAGTTGTATATTATAAGTATTAACAAGGCTGGGATAGTTAACTGATTTTTCTAACTCGTCAAATCATGTGAATCTAGAGAAGCGTAAGTTAAAAGAAGCTTCTATTTTTTATACATATATATTATTTTATAAAGTTGAGAGAGAAGAAAGAGAATTTAAAAAAAAAAAATTAACTTAATACAAATTTAGTTTTTCTTACCGAATAATATTATAATTTATTTTATACAAAACCATAATATCCATGCACTTAGTTAAAATTAACTTACGTTTTATATTTATACATCGTTACGCTGTGAAGTTATCGTAATAACGTTTCGATGTGAACTTATTTGCCCGCGGTATGTGCATGGTGCTCGAATGTTATTTAGTGTTGTTTATTGAATGTTATTTATTTAATTGTTTCATATTTTTCAAAACAATTCAATACCACTTCCGTCACGCGCTAAGCTACTATATTTATTTTTTCAAACAAATTTAAATTGATAAATGCGACCGGCGTACATCGCGTATTTTATTTCACCGAACGTATTCCATTTACATTATTCTGATTTACGGTGCAAACGAATAGATGATGTTCAAGAAAGGTGTTACGACTCGTTATCGCCATGATCGAAATGTGATTAATCGAATTAACTTTTGAACTCTAACGACAAACCATTATTTCACTCGGGAACAATGGATATATTCGTGTTTGCGGTCGTATGGAACACGTGTGGTACCGCAACCACGGTATTGTGTAGATGATGACTGTGATGTGACTTCGTGACATGTACTCATTTTATGTTACTCACCTTAAACCGTTGTGGCACTGAAGTGTTTAAAAAAAAAACTATAACATCGTGTACCTAAGACTCTCATTCCCAAATTTTTTTTCCGCATAACAATTAGACGCAAACCAAAGCATTCACATATTGCAACATATTTAAATTGCTGAAAAAATATTTAAATTTGTTTATTTTTGGCCTGTCCCCAAAGGCGCCCCCCCTAGCTAAAAAATCTACTATGACATCTGTCACGGATAAATTAAATGATCGACGTGCCACTAAGACAAACCCTGAGTAATATATTACCAAGCATAGGTGTTGAGGTAAATCATAATGTAAATGTTAAGATAACCAAACTGACTAGAATTTAAATTTGAGGATAAGAAGTTAAGATTAAATAGACCAGACTAGAACTATTCTTCCGCATCGTTTTACTCGTTTCCCTACAAATGATTATATTCACTAATCACTATTGCAAGTTCGACATTTTCAGAACTAGCCTGCATAGGTTAACAAATTGAACAATTAAAAACATAGATAAAAGAAACGTGAAAGAAATAACAAAATCAAATAGAAACTCACGATTATAAACTATTACTCTCAAAGACCGATTAGCTAAATATTTTTTTTATAACAACACTGAAAAAACAGGAATTTTTCAAATTTAATAATTATTTCGCGTACTGAATACAATTATATAATGTATTGTTTTAATTTTTTAGAGCTATGAAATGTTATTAAATATTTGCCCTCCCCCTAGTTTCAGCTATGTTGATAAAGTAGATTAACGCGATATAATTTATAAGATTTAAGTAGAATAGTGAGGAATGTATCTGAGACATAACCGTTTGACATAGATTCGTCTTAGTTATTCATTATCTAAGCAAAAGCAGTAGTGACAAAAGTGATGTAAAATGTGTCGGAGATCAATGTTCAGAGAACGATTAGTGTTTGGAAGGTTGTATTGGTGATTATGAAAAAAATATGATTATATTACTATTTATGAATATTTCTAGCATTTTAAACATTTTTGTAATTCCGAAATATCACAGTCATTTGCATATTATTATTTCTAGTTAAATCATTATCCGTTAAAATGTAATTCGTTAAAATTTCAGAGAGGAGAGAGATAAATGCATTTTCATCATCAAATGTAATTTTATTACGCTGTCAGTACACACTTTTACTTTCATAAAATAAATTAGCGTTTATCACAAATGAGTTAAAAAATAATAGCAATTTATATCATTAGGTATCCGAAACGCGAAAAATATTTACCATAAAATATAAAATAAACGATTTTCAGTGGGGCTAATAAAATACTCAAGAGACGGGTCTTAGCTTTCCCCCCAATTTCCGCGAGAGCGTCAACCACAGGATCGTGTAGTTTAAAATCATACAAGTAGTAATTGTGCATTATATATCATATTAATATAAATAACGAAAAATTCAGTGCCACGGAGCGATTATCTAAACACGCTGTATACCGCAACGCGCTGCTGAAAAGAATTTTCTTATCACATAGAACATACCTTCAATCAACAAAATGATAACAAGTTTATCGGACAAAAATTAAATAAAAACGATTTTTCGATGTTTAAAAAAAATAAAAAAAATACTACAACTTACGTATCTATCATGCGGAGATGAATTTATTACAATAATACTCGCGTCTTATCTCGTCTGCAATATTATAATAATGTAATAATGGGAATGTTTTTCAGCAACAACAAAATAACAAGAATCTAATTCAACTGTAATATAATTAATCTAGATTAATAATTATTTATATATTACACATATACAGTAGTGTACTTACGGGAGGGGGAGGAATTTTGATGTCGCATCCCTTCCATGACTTTTTCCTTTTTTTTTTTAGTTCTAGAGCACCACTTTTTTATACTTATTCAATAATACTCTACTAATTTAATAACATTATATTGTTGCATAGAATTAGTATAAAAAAGATCTGATCCCTTAGCAGTATACATATTGCGTACAACTATTAAAACATAATTATAAAAAATATACAATAATTCGTAATAGGTAAACACTATTACAGTATTGCACAATATATACAATCTATTTAAAATTAAAAGTAGTTGTGTTTTAGCTAAAAAAATATATTAGTTCCAACAATAAATATGAAATATTGTCATATCAATGTTACATATAATCTTCATCAGCTATTTAGCACTAAAACTACAGTGTAATAAAAAATATAATACTTATATATTTAAAATAATTCTCATTAGAAAACTTTTGTCTTTTATGCAGTATTTAAATTATTTTCATACATATAAATAATTATTCCCAATTAGTACTACAAGAATTAAATGTAAATAATTAATACAATTATTATGGAATCAACGTTTGGTATATATTTTATATTATTTGAAATTAATAAGATAATTATTGAAGATTACATTTTACATAATATTTTATATACAGCTGTAAATATATAAATATTAAAAATAATAACTATAATTTATTGAATAGAATGCACTGTATAATATATATTTAAATATATATTTAAAAATAATAAAGAATATCATGTGTAACAGTAATAGATAAATATTAAACATTCAAAACTAAAACGATTTAACATGTGAATAAAGTTAAAAAAAATGCCAAAGTATTTCAACAAATATGACTAAAACTGACATCACATTTACGTTAATATCTAGTCCTATAAAACCCATTTAATTCAGAATTTATAGTCTTGCACAAATTATAATTTTAACAGGAAAGAAAACTATTGCATGATGCAACATCAAATCAACTATCACCATAAGGTCCACAATACTTGTTGAAATACATTTAGAGACATTTTTAAGAGCATCAGTAACAGTGTCGCCTATTCAAAATATTGGTATATATTATATTAATTGTTTTATAATAGTAAAATAATTTTTAGACTATGAAATAAAATATATTATAAAGTAAGGCAGAAGTATATACATAAAATACCATTTTATTTGATTTATATATTATTTATACCCATAAGCCAAACAATCGCAGGTGATAGTCTTAAACAATAACCAACGTGATAATGATTTATAATTTTAAAATGTTATCAGTAAAGCCGTTAAATACATAAAATACATAGACACAGGATTGCCTAATTCTTTGGTGTTAAATTCCTGGCAGTAAAAATTTTGATTCCGAACAGTTGGTGTATTATTATAAAATGTTATCTTATCATTTTTATCTCTTATCAATGAGGAGATAATAAAATAAATTATAGCCCTATTTGTTTAGTGTTCAATCGATTATTATCCGTCATTGTTTTTGCGTCTCGCAACTACTCAACGTCGAATCATACGTAAGACGTCGTACGCGTATATTTTGTAACATTGTGTATTGCCGAAAATCAGTGCTTGATTTGGCAAAATTAAAGAAGGGGAACTCTGCTTAAAAAAAATTGCGTCCCCAAAACTTGTTAAGCGTCATAATTATAACGTATTAATAATAGAGGGACGCTAAAATTTTTAAAAATTAGAAAGGGTACTCCGTCCCCCTGCGTCCCTCCTCATGTCGAGAACTGCCGAAAGATAACAGTCTATGAATAGCCGACTACAAAGTTTTGTTTCGGAGTTTAAAGAAACTTTTACATCCGATGGACACGTTTTATCATGTGTACTGTGTGGTCATTTTTTTTTCTTTTTAATACATATAAATGCATATTATAATGCATATTTTAATGATTTTAGAAGGATATTTGCACGCATATTTATGCATTTTTTAGAGCTATTAGTCCTTAAGCTTATATTTAACTATACTGGAGCATAATGTTCTAACGATGGGCATATCAGAATTTTATAGATTATCCGAATTATTCAATTAAATTTTGCTTTTCAATGACTCATTTTTTTTTTTTTTTTTTTTAGATTCACATGAATGTAATTAAGGTTATTTAGTAATAAATTAATTAATTTTATATTCATCCATGATATTACTATTAGTCATTGACGTATGACTTAACAATTTAATAACTTGTTTTGGTAATTAATAATAAATTATAAAAACTGTTGAAGTAATGATAATTATACTGTAGTTCATAAAACATAATATTAATTTGTTGATAAATTTAAATTACAATAAAATAGAAAAATGTATTTTATTAGAAAATTAAAAATAATTATAAATCACATAAAAAGTAAATCCATAAATCCGAATAATCCGGATACTTCGGCAAAATAAGAATTTGAATCAAATCTGAATTTGAATACCGTATTAGTACCCTAATATGCGGAAAATTCAAATGTCCGGATTTTATGCCTTTCCTTACGTTGCACAGTCTATTTACATATAAACGAAATGAAACATTCCTTGATGCCAAGCTCTAGGACAGTTTACATAACTTGTTGGTCATCGTTTTTTTTATCTCAAAGATACAACAGTTTTTAAAACCGTTATATTAATTATTCAGGCGAACTACCACTTTAACCGAGACTATGATTTATCAATATCGATGACCATTTGACCATTTGATAGCAATCGGTCCTATTGTTTTATTTTTTTGTACTGCGCATTAAGGAAAACGTAGTACGACACTGAAATATAAGCTCATTAAATTTAAACAGAAAATAATTTAATTATATTATATATTATATATTATATTAATTATATATTATATAATCGATACGTGTTTAATAAAAATTTAATAAGAATTGAACTGGTTCGTGCACAATTTTCTGGTGCAAGGAGAATAATCTTGTGAAACTTGAAGCATCTAATTATGAATTATGAAATGTATGACAGCATATCAAACTATTAAAAAAACATATTTGTATTTAAATAAGAATTAAAATAACTATGAGTCTATAAAAATAATCAATATTTCTCAAATCAAATGACCATTCAGTCATTCGATTTGATTTATGTTCACATAATCTAAGAACATAATGTGAACGCTTTTATTTTTAATCTGAACTTAACTTAAAAATGCAAGATCTTTCTTTCTCTAGAAAAAAAAATCAGTCCGGCTATCAAAACATAATCATATAGCATTATTTAATTATAGCATTATTTAATTATTTCACTGAGATTCTTTATTTTCAGGACGATTTATTTTAATATTTGTACTTATTTAAAAAAAAAAATGATTCTCAATAAATGATAAAAGGAAGTTAATTTAAAGTTAATTTTAATATTTAAGTAGTTTAAAAAAAATTTAGCTTTAAATACATACTATTATACATTTTTTCACAGTAAACTCTTTGAAGATATATTTTTTCTAAATCAAATCTGTTTTTAAGAAGATGCTTTGTGTAGTTATAAATATTTTGACCTTGGAAATTCCTGTACAGTTCATAAAACCCATTATAAAAAATGAAATCACAGATTTATAGATTCGAGAAGAATTGATCGAATTTTCAACTAATAAGATGATAAAAACAAGCTGGTGAAAACTATATCAAATTATATATTTATTACGAATTTATTATTTAATCATGCAATTGTATACCATTTTTATTTTTATATTTTGAAGGCGTTATAAATAGTTTAATTTTAAGGAGAAGGGTAGATTTATAAAAGTTAAGAAATGCTGGGTTTTACCGATCACATTGCACTGTATAGCGAAAAATAATTAACCTTACCGCTGCAGTGTTTTGTAAGGTATTTTCTTATAATTATTTTATCAGTAAGCTAGTTGGCCCGGAAAAAATGTTATCAAATGAATCACAAACCGATGTAAAACAAATCTACCTAAAATACCTATCTATCGTAAAGTGTCATCATGGCGGCAGCATAACGGTGCTAAACTATAAAGGAAATGTGTGTCTTGCGGTTCAGAAATATCGCATCAGTATAAAAATAAAAAATATTTTGTTCTTTTTATGAATTGTATCAAGGATATTGGGAATATATATTACTCGAATTGGAAAACTACACGAAAAATGACTCGAAATATATTACAACTTTTTGATATTAATATTCAATTCATAGTACATTCTATGTACATGTTACATTACTTTTCGAAGGAAAGTTTCCATCACGTCCTATTTCATAAAATTAAACAAAAACAAATCAACCCCTTTTTTTTTAATCTCGAAAAAATATATACAATCGTTATTTAAAACAATAAGTAAATTTGATAAAATAATATATAAAAATAACATGATTTATGTGAGAAGGAAATTGTTCATTAACAACACCTCAAATCAACTTATAATAAAAACATCAATCAACTATAATATTTTACACATAACATATGAAATGAAATGATTTTTAGCTGAATATACAAATAATAGTTTTTCTACAGGTAAAACGTATCGCTTATATTAGTACTACTCAAAAGTCGATGTGATAATAATATAAGTATATATATATAGTTAATATTTACCGTAACATAAACTCTGGACCGAATAATACTAATCGACCAATAATTATCATACAAAAGATTATAACTATTTATGAAATTAATATGTACAGTTTATAATATTATAATACATCAAGTACATATTAAGTACTTAATACAATATACTTAAAAACTATTAAGAACCATTGCGATGAAAAAAAAATTGTTAACATCGAATTGAATACGAGATATATAGATGATTTATGATAATTAATATAATGTACCGAGATAAAAGTGTAATTAATTTGTATTTATTTAAATGTATACGGAAAACTGCAATTCTATATAATATAATATACACATTGTTTGAATTTAGATAATTTGTTTCGTAGTTATCGCTCTCTTTAAACGCTGTACAAAATAGTAATTAATTTTTTTAGACGGGTCAGGAACAATTAGAAAAATTAAATGATTTTATAACAATTGTTCGTAAATAATAAAATGAAAGACTACTAAAAATAAAGTATAAACAAAACGAGTGTAATCATGAATCGAAAAACATGAAATTACATTAAATCTTAAAAGAACCGAGATATGGCAACGATACGAACAAATCAATTTGTAATTCGTCGGAAGATTTCAGATAATGTTATTGCGAGGAAATGTTTCTAGCACAATTAATTACTTCTGCGCTAAGTTCGAATATACTTCTACATCTTGTATTGCGAGTGTGAAAGGAAAAGTGACTTGAGATCGAGGACGGTCAATGTTCCTAACGAATAGCTTATAAGAAAATTACATATATTTACTTATAATCGCCAGGGAAGTTGTTCTTGAATTCCCAGGTTAAAGGTACGTTTTCCAAGGCGCTACGCAATTTGTCTGATGTGTTTTATTAAACATGACGTTTTCGGTTGCAACAAAATATGTTCAGTTCACTCGGACACATACAGACAGGTGTAACACAGATTGTAATTGTGATTCATAATCAAAACAGTTGACACAGTTTTGTTTTAATTTTCGTGTACAATAATAATAATGATATTTTAACTTCATTATTTGAAGAAGAAGATGAAGATGAAATATGTTATCCTTCATTAGATATTTTTATAATAAGTATCGGCCAAAAAAAATATAATTCGCCTGTACGTCTCGTAAAATAATTTCATTCGTCCGATGGCAGAAAAAACTCATTTTAACGCGCCTTATGCATAATACATAGTTTATCTATGTCACGACGTGTTACGCGGTACTGATCTCGGAAACAGTAATGGCAACCAAAAATTCGGTCGTCAAGAAGACCAATCTTGAAAAACAGTCTTTATCTATTTTTTATGAAAACTAGTGACATGCCGCACCTGAAAGCAAACCTTGGAAACCGATGAAACATAGAAGTACGAACAACGCGCTTCTGTGGATAATTAAATCATGGTATATTTTTATATTTTTTTGTGTTTTTCTCGTACCCGTTTCCTATCCATTCCCGTAGAGATGTGTCATTTGTGAACGAACGGGTCACACTCGCGAACGAATCGCAAAAATATAAATAGCCATTAGATTTGTTCATTCGTACAATTTCGTTATCGTTCGGAATGCACAGGATTCGTGAACGAATCGACCAGGAATTTGGATCGTGAATTAAAAGTCCTTACGTCATTCAATTTCATTTTGGTTGCACATAGACCATGGTTAACATTCCGATAACATTTTATAAATCGTAATTCCACATAATTGCGAAGCACATTCAATCATTCCAATGTCGAAACAAAATCAATTCGATTCGTTTGAAAGTGTACGAGACGTTACTGAATGAATGAGAACGGTTGATCCAACGGATCTTCGTATCATCCGGTGGTGATTACCAATGGCGGATCCAGAATCCATTCAAAATAAAAACTCGTATCATCTGTATCGATTTGTGACCTGAAATATACTCGATAATTTTCACTACATTTTGATATTTGATTTCTCTCCATCAAGCAGTCCATATCTTTATAGAAGGTCCACGCGCGAAAAGCGTCCTCGTCGTTCCTGTGGATTTTCAAAGACTCCGTTCGATCGTTTCGCCTCTGTGTCGCTATTCCTTTTCGTCTCACCGGTCCTATTTTTCTCTGCTGGATTTCATATGTTCCAAAAATCAGGAAAAATACACCATGAACACCGTGCGGTGAGTATATGTTCTTCTGCTGCATTACAGTGTGATACTGAACAAATCATTACAGACAGGATGTCCAACTAAGACATATCCGTAATTTGATGTCTCCCGAGATGATGAATATAATCGAAATCCGTTTTAGCGATAACTGTGGAATTTAAATACGAATATCTGCAGTTATTGTCCCTGCTCAGTGAATTGTACATAAAAATAAAAAAAACCAAATTCCTCTTTCTCCGTTGTCGTTGTCCCGGGATATATCGCCGCCAACGGTATACCATACGTTCATGGGACACCCGTCCCTTGTGCACGAGTAACGCACACAACGAGCCACGTGACGGGACCAGAGCATATTTTAACATACGAAATACGTAGCGCTAATGCCTCCCCCCCCCCAGTGATAATTTAATGCTACCCAGTCAAGGCCGTAGCAATCAAATATTGCGCCCGGGGTGAAACTTCATAATGTGTCTTTAAGTATTTTAATTTATAAAAAAAACTGAATATTTTTTGTAAACGCAATATAAATAATGATTTTTCTTTATAACTATGTAAGCGTTTGTTAATTTTATTTAATCAATAACTTATTAAAATATTAATATGCATTATAATTATAAGTAGGTACATAGTTATTACGCAATTATATTTATACGTTATATAAGTAAACACATAAATACATATTGCTTTTTTTTATAAGTAATAAGTCGTAACTTATAAGTAACAATTAAATTGAAAATTTTTCATTTTTACGCCTTCCCAGGAATTGCACCTGTGGCTTAGGCACCTCTAGTCCCCTCCCTTGCTACGGCCCTGTACCCAGTGGTAAGTGATCTTGCCACTAACACGTTCGCATAACGACCGTAATGACAGGAGTTGATTTTTCCTGCATGTTTCTCAGCGAAAGAACACCACGCCCTTGAACTACGATGGTAAACAATTTTATTGAAGTGCCGTCCAGTGAAAATTGCTTAAAATATGTTCTGGTACGGACTATGACGGATTTCCTTTTGTTATCGATTGAATAATGTAATTTTCTTAATTTCCGATTGTAACGCCGACCGTTTCCAGGGCGAGTATTTCGGCGAGTACATGCCCATGACATTGTTCGGCGTGGCCGCGCTGCTGGCCGCCGCCCTGACCATGACCCTGCCGGAAAGCAAGAACATCAAACTGCCGGACACGATCGACGAGGCCGAACGGATCGGAAACGAAGACAAACTAGAAGTCTAACCCCGTGCCGTCGTCCATCTCGTACAACAACAACAACAACAATAACAACAATAACAACACAAAAAACAACAATCAGTTCCATGTCTTCGTTGACCGAGGGGTGCGCTACGGTGCCAAAGCAGTGTACGATCGGGCCCGGGCGCGGTGCAACGTAACGTTATAATTTTATTTGACCGTCGTCGAGGTTCGACCTCAAATTTCAATGAATAAACGATAATAATAGAAATAAAAGAAAATAAATGTACGTGATTTAATGTTACACATTCGGTCGCATCGATGTGTACATAATATTAAGAACCCCTCCTCGCGCCCTCGACAGAATTATTACAAAACTATTAAACCGTTGCGGTGATATTACGTTACGAAATTCTCGAATTCCGGAACATTCAGATTCATATCACTTCTGTACCGTGAGAGAACTCGAGTTCGCTCACCTAAATTATATTATATATTTGTAAAAAATTATGTAAATTCTAACTTTTTTTTATATATATATATATATATATATATATATAAGACATACTATTATTTTGTATCATTTACTGTGAACAAAAATTCGGTTTGGTGCACGGTGCGCAAAAGTAAACACAGTAAAAGTACCCTAGTAATCGTCGCCAAACCGTACATGATGGTGTATTGTCAATAAAGCTGCGAACAACTGTTCTAAGTGTAGCTAAAGCGCGAGTCGATAATTATTACATAACCATTGATATTGTTATAGTATACGTATTATTTACTTTATTACTTTAATTATATTTATTACTGCCGTCAAATACGGATTCCAAATATTTAAAATCAATATAGTATTTATTTTTGTGAATATTAATTATTAATTTTATTATTATTGTTATTATTATTATTATTATTATTATTATTTTTATTTTTATTTTTATTATTAATGATTAATTATTATTATTATTATAATTATTATAATTATTATTCATATTCTTCTTTTTCGTGACTTCGGCTTTCAGTACCATGTCATTCAATAGATTTGTCTCCAAATCCTCCTATTTATTGCTAACTCCTTTCAATCTATCATATTATTTATTTTTTTATTAATTTATTTAATTAACGACAATCGGGAATTTATAGATACATTAGGTATAATACGAGTATATAGTAAATTAACAAGTAATGGTTGTGTTAGGGAGATTACAACAGAAACAATAGATAGAACACAGTCGCAAATGATAAACTTAAGCAGTGGCGTATTTAGAAACTTTTTTTTTTGAGAAGGGGTGTCATACCTAATAGTGAAATAATTTTATAAATTAGTGCAATATTAATATTAAAATTATTAAAATATTAAAATTGATGCCCAACCTTTTTCCTTTGGCGGGCCACTTTGGTAAGCAATTATCTTCAAGCGAGCCACAAAATATAAAAGTACAAAAATAATCTTATATATTGGACTTGTTTTCTTATCTTTTATTGTCTATTGAAAAGATTATGAATTGAAGTATACTTAATAATATTTTTTGGAATAATTATTTAAACGAATTCATAAATTTAAATAAAAATAATATAATAAATAAATAATTTAAATTTTTTTTCATACATTTTTAAATTTTTTTTTTATTATAGAAAATTCGTAATGGGCCACATAGAATACCTTCGCGGGCCACGGGTTGGGCACCACTGGTATAAAGTGCTCTTTATCAACTTATTGTTAGGTTTTTTATTAACTTATTGAAATCAAACTATTGACAAACTACTATAACAAAATTATAAATTATATTATAAATTCTAGTTTTTGTTTTTTTTTTTGCCAAATCATCAATAATTTCATCGGTTTGAAAGTTTAAATCTCGATTAATCGAAAGCATGGCAAGAACATCGACATATAGACAGATAATTTCCTCACATCAAATTATTTATATACCATGTGTCTGTGAATGCCGTGCGGTCAATTCTTATTATTATTATTCGATTACAATTTAATTATTAGCGATATTAATATTTTTTTTCATTATACATTAATATTTTATTGAATAAACAAACTAAAATTATTATATTACTGATATTTTTAAAATTTGACGTTTTCAAATTTTTTTTTTGTGAGGAGAGGGTTGAAACCCCAGTACCCTCTCCCTATAAATACGCCACTGAACTAAGTCGAACTTAACAATAGACAATTATAGTAGTACGTTTTAGTGTAAAATAAAAATAAAATCTAAGCGTTTGGTAAAGATATATAGTTATGTTATATCAATCAGCTCAGAGGAGTTGTTAAATAGACGGAGCATTCTATCTATTAAATTGCTGTGTGAGAATAGTTAGTACGGTGGGTGAAGACATGGAATAAAGAGTGATTTCTAATAGAACGAACAGGAACGCGGAAAGAGATAGAAGACAGGTCTGAGGCATCTACTGAGTCATTCAGGAGAGAAGTAATGAAGGAGAGGTCAGCATCTACACGGTAAGAAGCAAGAGTAGTGATAGTTAATAAAGATCTAACGGATAGATTATCATGGAGTGGGTGGTCAATCTTGAGTAATGAAAGTGGCGTATGACAGGAAGCGGTTTTGAACTCACTCTAATCGTAATTGATCCTTGACGAAGTAAAGATGACATACAACTGAGCCGTACTCTAAGATAATTTATTTAAAATTAATTATTATTTTTATTATTGAACATAATTTAACGATGAACTAATTTATACGTATTTTAATTATTATTTTTTCTATCTATTTTATTCTTTTTAATTTTTATTAATAAAAGTATATATCTATTTTTATTTGATTGAGTTTCGCGATATGGGTGTCAGTAGGACATTTTTATATTTTATTTACACGACCCGATATTTCTTCAGCATTTTCTACACAGCAGATCACTATTCATATTTCTTATGGGCGTTGCAAAACAACAGTAATTGTATAAATCAATACCGGATCGTTCTTCTTTCTCATTCTCTACATTCGTCTAAAGTCCGAGTGCTATTGATTACAAGTTCGAGGCCCACTGTTGCATAATCACGAAAATTGTATAGTGGCTAAAAGCCCTTTTCTTCAAAAGGTGGAGGTATCAACCTGTTCAGTGTCGTTCAACGTGCCAAATGCAGCTTTCCGAAAACCGTTCATCATTACATCTGGGTAAATGATCTGGATCTCATAACACAGCGGTTCCTAAACTGTGTTCCACGGAACCCTCAAGGATCCGTTCGTTTTATCAATCAAAATGTAATAATATAACAATCATTGATCGTTATTTAGAAAAACGAGCCTATATATTCTTGCAATGGTCCGTCAACTCAAAAACAATTCACCCATACGTATAAAAACAATATTCAAATTCCTATAAGAAAATATAATTTTCAATTTTAGATAATACGAATTCCCATTCCAATTATTATCCGGCCAGGTACACTGAATATAAATACAATATTAAATATAAATCATCTCATTTTGGGTTTCTATACATGGTGTATACATATCGTGTATTATATGACGTTTCGTGGAACACAGGAAAATAAAAATTAATATAACATTTTTCTTGATGATCTCCACGAGAAAAAATTGGTAAAAAATAAGGCTCCATGGCTGAAAAATGTTGGAAATCGCTGTCATTATACGATGTAACCCAAATGTACGATGAATGTTCGCTATAAAATAAAACAATAAGTACACGTAAACGAGTAAAATTTAATTTTTTTTGCTAACTCATTAAAATTGATTGTAATCTGCTGAATAAAGGAGCACGTCTTATCCGATTAGAGAAAGAAAAACCAAACGTCCTAACAGGTGGTTTTTACATTGACTAGCATAGGAAATGTCTAGGAATCGACAGAAAACATCGTCTTGTGCGGCGAAGTGCATTCAAATTATGGGGCGAACGTGAACGAACGCGATTCTACTAACAATTGCCGTTCGTTCAGAACACTACGATTTATAAAACAAAAACACGTTGATGACAAGCTCCAAATCAAATTAAATCTACCACGGTAAGAGTCTTATATTAAGGACAACAAATGATACTCGAAGTTATAAATAATTTACAATATTAACTTCCGAAATGTTTACTAAGTTTTTAGATTTAGTAAAACCTATAATTGAAAAAAAGGCTAAAATATTTAGAAAAACCATACCGGTTTACACTCCGTTAATCAGGCCCTGTGTACTCTCCGGTGATTTATGTAATACCGTGGTATATTATAATCCGTGTAACTGAAGATGATTCCTTAGATCAGTGGTGCGCAACTTTTTTTGATCCACGACCCCCCAAAATTATTTATTTTGATAATACGACACCACTTTCTACCAATATTATGTAAATGTATAATATAAATTTACTTAATAGTCTTAATACAAACATTTTATTCATGTACATAAAATCGTTAATTTTAGGCAATTTTAATATTTCTTTAATTTAATTAATCGATAACATAAAATAAAAAAAATAATACAAAATTAGAATTTTATAAAATCCAAAATTAAAAAATGTATTACGATAATGATAATCAAAATTTTAATATTTTTATAATTATAAAATTACTATTTAATTATTTTAATGAGAGACCTGAGCTTGCATTGTAGACATGATTAATTCTATGTTTGGTTTGATATTTGACACTACTACTTTTAAATCAGCTTCAACATTTAATCTGAAGCGATATTTGTTTTTAATTATCGTTAGTGTTGAAAATGTTGTTTCGCATAAATAATTTGTTGCAAAAGGAAGTAAAATTGATATGGCTTGTTTTGATAATTCTGGATATTCAGATTTGATGGAAATCCAAAATGTACCACATCTATTTTCTCGAAATCTGACACGTAGATTTTCATCTGATGACAAGTCAATAAGTTCTTCGCTTATTTTTAAATTTCCTAATTTTATTTCATTGATATATACATGAAATGGATTTTTTATCCAACCTAGAATTTCTTCTGGGAAATCTTCAAACCGTACATTAAAGTTTGTTTGTAAACTTATTAGATGAGCAGTTATAATTTCTTTTATCATATTAATATCCACATCATTATCACTGAGAAATTCTGATAAACATAAAAACATTTAAAATTTGTCATCGTCAATATAATTTTTCCACAGAAGAATTGTCTGTTTAAGAGCATTGATTTTATCAGAAAGAAATAAAATATTAGTATTTTTTCCCTTGTAGGCTTAAATTTAGATGATTTAGGTTTTCAATAATATCTGCAAGATAACCCAGAATCGCAAGCCATTGCTCGTCTAATAATACGTCGCAACGACTATCTCGATTTGCATTCTGAAAAAACATTCTTTTTTTCCACAAAATGTACAAGGGATCGACCGATGCACATTTTTTTTTTTTTTTTATTAAAGTAGTATATTTACAATCTATATAAACAAGATATAATGAGTGTGCTGACTTAAAAACTTTAGAGGCACGTTTTAAAAATTGTATTAAGTTAATTAAATATTTAAGTTTGAAATTCTGTATTTTTCTGAATTTTTAACAATATTTATTGTAATTCAAATTACAAAAATTAAAAATGTGGCTCGATCGTTCCCTTGTACATATTACGGAGAATTCGTAAATTTTTTAGAATGAAAATCGTGATAATTGTCGACACGTAACGTTGGAATTAGAAACAGTAGTTTTTGTTAAAAAAAGACGTGGTGATGAGGCCGTTTCAACTTGACTATCGGACTATTTCATAATAAGCGTGAGATTAAATAAAATTACTGATTAAATAAAATTTTAAAATAACTGCGTGGTTCAATAGAAATTGTTATCGCAACATTAAAATATGACCTAATATTACGATTGACACAGCCATCGACGGTACAAAATAATTTTATTTTGTATAAAACTATAAAATAATACACAGAAGGTATACAAAATTTTCATTTGGTGTAAAATTATTGGCGACACCCAGGTTGCGCACCACTGCCTTAGAGATTGAAATTGCGCGTTTAATACAGGCTAGCATATTAATCTATATCCATTAGTTAATCGGCTTTTAATTGATTAATTTATCTACGGTGATACATAAACCACAAGCGTACGCACGAGGTGAGCCGAATGTGCTGCACACCCAAGTGCTTTACATTTTTGATTTACTTACATATATCTTTATGATTATTAATCGAAGCTAAAATGTATCGTACTATAATAGGGTATCAAAGTGGTAAACAAATATAAAATTAATAACTTATTTTTTAAAAAAATAAACAAATCTAATACTGGTCACAAATAAGAGTTATAAACAAAAGTATTACAATCACTTTTAGTATTTTTCTTTTTATAATATATAAATTTCTAAAATAAACAATAATTACAAGCTAAGTTGTAATTATTATAATAATGTAGAGGGAATATTTACCTCATTGGGTTAAAGTGAGACTAGGAACACCTAATAAAAATTATCCTACCCATGTATATGATGTATACAATAAATTATTGATTTTACAAATATTATTAACAATTATAACCCTTGAGATTGCAATTAAATGTATTTCTCATAGTTTTAAATTTCAATGAAATTAATTTATCCTAATGGACTAGATTCTAGTCACTAGAACACAATATAAACATTTCAAATACTAAAAGAAACTAGAAAGAAAAAAGGCTTATAAAAAAATTGTTTACTCAACAAGTAAAATTTTTTCTACATAACTATTTTTATTTATCATAAATATTTAAATGTGTGGTATATTCTTAGCCAATATTCATCAACTAATAAATATTTAGCCACACTTTTATTTTTAATATTAAAATTAATTATATATTTGTCTTTGAAATTTCCTAATAGTGTTAAAGCTTGAGTGAAAAATATAAATATTTTTTAAATCATCATAATTAATTTATTGTAAGACATTTAGCAAAATGATAAAATATGATTTTTATCAATTCTATAAAGTAGTTTATTACCGGACGCAATCATTTTTATAAATATAAAATAGTTTAAACAAATTGCTCACATCACAAAATAAATATTTAAAAGTTTTTTTGAAAATAAAAAATAAAATACATAGTGATTAAATAATTAAGAATCATTTTTTTTATTGATTTATTAGAATTTTACAAAATTGATTCTTACAGTTACAAGTAAAAAATATACTTAGTATTATTAATAAGAATTTTAAAGTTAGTAACTTGAAATTAATAGGTGAAAAATAAAACACAGTGTACGCAGAATAAATAATTACGCATCATCATCATTGTCAGGTGCACGTCCACCTGGTGCCTTAGGACCTCCCGCCCGTTTAGCCATAATAATTTGATCGACTCTCAGAATTGTGCAAGCTGCTTGTGTTGCATACTGTAATCCCCAGAACTTTGATAGGTAAGAATCAAATATACCGGCTTCGCTAACATCTATTATTGTTGATCCTTTAGGCTATAAGAAAAAAATATTAATAAATATTTAATAATTAAAAAAGATAAAATAGGTTAATAGTTACATACTTCAATATTAAAACCAGCAAATTTATTTCCTTTACTATGTTGAGAATAAAGATCGGCAAGAGTTTCATTGGATTTCACACCAGTGTTGTCAGCTAGGATTTTAACAAAACCTTCCAGAGCAATTGCAAACCTTTTTGCACCATACTGTTCTAATCCGGGCAGTGTGTCTGCATATAGACCTACTTGGTGGGCAAGTTCCATCTCAATGGCTCCAGCTCCCGCCAACAATTTTCCATTCTATAGAAAAATTAAAAATATTTACAATAATTTTGTTTTTATTTGTTAACAAATATGTGAGACTATACTTAAAAATAATTATATTATAATATTATACCCTTGTGATTCCTTTAAATGTATTTACTCCATCATCAATCGCTCTTTCAATATCATCCATGTAGTTATCAGTTGCACCACGTACAACAATAGTAGACATGCGAGAGTCCTTGCCATCCAAACGGAATACAACTAATGAAGTATCTCCAAGTTCATCAACATACACACAATCAGCATAACCAATTTCTTCTTTGTTTGGTGGTGTCTGAAAACAAAAAACATTATAGCTTAATAATTATGCCTAATTTAACATTGATGAAAATTTTAAAAGCCTTAAGAATAATTTAAAAAAAAAAAAACTCTCAGTTCAAATATGACCTTGTGGGCAGGTAAGATACAGGGACAAGTTATGATATTGTTACATTGATATATTAATCTTGAAATAAAAGTACAATTGCTCTAAAAACATGATTCCTAATGATAGAGATCAGATAGATTAGTTTTTATGTCTAAAGATGGTTTATATGGTAATAGAACCAAATTTTTTAATATGTTTAGTTTTAGGTAGGTTAAAAAAAAATCAAAAATTTCAAGAACTTATAAACATAACAAAATTAATTGAAATAACATAGAAATTATGAAATGTCTTTAAAATGTTAATATAAGCACTTAGTAATTTTTTGAGTCACTATGATTATTATTTATAGAATAACAAGCAAATAATTAATATCATTAATAATTAAAATACCAAATTTTGTAAAAATTAAATTTTCTAATGCTTATAAAACATTTTAGTGATTTTCCAGAAAAAATATTTTTAGCTACAAAAAAATCTTAAGAATGTTGAATGTTTATTTTAAAGACATTTTATGAAAAAAAAGCTAAGAAAACATGAAATTTTCAAAAACCTATAAATGGCTCAACAATTTTTTGAGTTACAATAAAAAAAAAGATTCAATTTAGATAAAAACCGGTATACCAAATATGTTACTTTTTTTTTTTTTTTGCAATTTTACACAATAATTAAGAAAATTGTAGGAAAAATGGGAGATGCAAGGCAAATATTTATAATGTATATTACACAACCATATATTATTTTGAGATAGGCATTAATTTGTTTTTATTTAAATAAAAATGTTTTAATTATTAATGGGAGGTGCAATTAAATGTTTTTAGTTTTGGATATGTATAATCCAAACATTTTGCATTACCACTGCACTATACTACAATATTTAAAAAATTTTATAAAAAAAATCTACAACAAATACTTACAAGTCTAGGTAATGCTGTAGCGGAAACAGACCTACACAATCGTCTTAAATCGAATTTACTCATTAAACGAACACCCATAATCTTATATTTGTTCAAATAATGTAAAGCCATGTCACCAAATTTACCACCAGCTACAATTACAGTGATACCAGCATCAGCAATAGCTTTTATCTGTTCTTCAAGCACCATTTCTTCACCACGACTAAAGTTTTGTAATTCGTCAGCCGATTTAATTAAAACTGTTCCCTAAAATGAATAAATACAGTATTAAATAAAACCAACTATTTTTTTGGTTGCAAAGGTTTATTAATACTTTTGTCTCAGTTGTTGTTATGTCAATAGGACATGTATATACAGCAATCTTTGCATTTGTCTGTTTAGTTATATCTCCTTCATTTGTACGTTTGAATACCATGCCATTGACAACAGTTGAGTTGAATAAATTTGAACCCTAAAAATATATTGTCTGTTTATCGACGATATATTAACATAAACAATAATATAAATATTAATTACCAGAATTTTGCAAACTCTAACATTGTCTACGTTAAATGTGGCTTTATCTGGCAGAATTGAAGCTGAAAAAAAAAATTCATAAATATTTCTCATTTTACCAAAGGTTATTTTATATTATTATTTTTTTATTTTTAAATTAAGGTGTTTTAATTATGATAAAATTAAAATGCAAAGGCTAATAACTAAGTTGGAGACAATTACAATTACACAATTTAAATCTGAAAACCAGCACTGATAAATGATATAATAAATACTGTATTAATAATTATTACCAAGATTCGATTATAGCATTTGCTAATTGTTTAGCATACAGATAAAAATAGCAAAGTGAGATATAAATTTGTTTTATGTACCAGGGATTTCAAAATGAAATTTTATTTTGCATATTTGAAGTATTTTAGTTTTTTTTAGTACAATTTTCAAAGTTTTAAGTGCTATATTTTTACTAATATGCATAATAATATTATGTTTAATTTTGTATTTTTTATAAATATTAGTTTTATTAAATGAAAAATTAATATTCATTCATGTATAATATGAAAAATTTCCACGTTTTTGTTTTTGTCACAATTTTTTTTTTTTAAATTGTTAACCAGAAGCTCATTTTAGTGTAATTCATAAGATTATATTATAGATATTAATTCAACAAATAAAATAAACTTGTTAGTAAATTAATTATATTACATTTTGATTGACATTTTTTTGTTGCTATTTTAGATGTTTTTTAATTGTTAGGTTAGGCAAATTATGGTGCATATTTTAATACTTTTAAACACTATAAAATGTGAACCCTGATTATTATACTAATAATATTAATATTTATCAGTTATGTAATATATTGGATACTTACTACAGGCTTTTAATACAAGATCTGTAATAAACTGTTCTTGGCCATATTGCTTGCTCATAATAGATGATTTTATAGACTGCATAATAACTTGTTGTTCAGCATTATTTCTTATGTCTTTGATCTCATGGCACGTTAAAGTAGGTAGTAATTCAAGAGACTTTTCAAGGGCAATTTGGAAGCCTTCACATACTTCAACTGGAGTTAAACCCTACGTGGGAGGAGACAGAAAATTATATTTTTAGCAATAATGATACGTAAATACACTAGTATGTTCTATATTATAGGTACCAACCATTTTCAACAAGTGTTCGGCTTGTTCAAGCAATGCACCAGCCATAATGATGACAAAGTTGGTTCCATCACCTACTTCTTGTTCTTGCATTTCAGATGCAAATACAATGATTTTTGCTGCTGGGTGTTCAATCTAAATAAATAGGTTAACGTGAAATCAATTGAATAACATATTCAAAAATTAGAAATTGAAAAAAAAAAGTAACACTTACATCGAGCTCTTTAACGATTGTGGCAGCATCGTTGGTGATGAACGTCTTGTCAATGTGGTTAATGATTATTTTGTTCATACCGTTTGGGCCATATGCAGTCTTAACTGTGTCGGCAAACTGTTTGCAGGCAGCAATGTTGCGGTACACTGCTTCTTCAAGACCAGAAAGGTGCTGAAACACATCAACGGAAACGAACCGTGAATACAAATATACACGTTACAAGTAAAATTTCCAAGAAACTCACCATGGCACCATCCTTTAACATTTGAGAGAAACCTGGAGCCTTCGGAACGTGCAAAGCCATTTTGATTGATTTTTATATTGAAATAACGTGTAAAATTTACGTAAACTATAAATCTTCTGATAAAATATTAATATTTTTAATAGAAATATGATTTGAAAAACAAGACAACATAGAATTACTTTGATTTTTACTTTTCAAAGATTCGAAACTTCATTCGAGTTTTGAGGTTAATGTTTTTATTTGATTTTATCTCCTTTACCGAATTCACGGTCGAGATGAGACTGATATACTGCAACTAGGTTTCTCGACAACGAGACACGTAAACGTGCCAAATTTAAAATTATTTAATTTGATTTACGAATATTCGAATTTATACATTTTGATCATTAAAGATAATTTTGTAACTTATTTCAGTTTGATTACAATTATATATATTATAGAAGTTTTACCGTAAAACAATCTGTTACGAATATTTTAGTTATTACTAGTGTTTAAAAGAAAAATGTTTTTGTTATTTGAACATTTTTATTAATAATATTCTCATATACTAAAAAGAGATCATTAATACATATTTTCATTTCCACAACATAGAAAGTAATTGTATGCACGGCTTAATCACTGAATTATTGTACAAAAAAAAAAAAAATAATATAAAATTAATTAATAGAAAATAAAAATTATTATTGAAAGTTTTCAATACTTACTAGCTAATAACTATGATATTTAATTCATATAATACTATATTATGATAAGTGTTTTATTTTTTGGTTTTTATTTTCGACCTTTTTTATAGTTATTAGTTTTTTATGTTACTATATTTATTCGTAGTATAAATTTTATTAAAATATTGAATTTATCAAAAAAATAAATCTAATCTTATCTAAAACAATAAATGTAATAGTATATAACTAAAACAATAAGATTATCAAAAGCGTAAATGTATTTAACTAATACATAATAATACTACAAAATATATTTAGTTTAGATTTACTCTATTCTATGTCAATACTCCTAATTTACTAAAATACTTTACAACAATCATTATCACTTGGTACCAATAAGTGGATTAAATCGTATAATTACAGAGTAAAAAAGGTGTTTTTTTATTACTTTCTATCTAGACCAACAAAATTTTAACCACAAAATCTAATTTTGTTTTTAGAAAATTTTACTCACATTGATGATTTTTACGCATACTACTGTGATTTTGACACGTGGTGAAAACGTATGCATATTATATATTTACGTCCGTCTTTTTTCGTTTCGGTGGCACTAAAGTCTACTCAGGTAAACATAGACAACGATAGACTATCGGCCATCAAATCTAATTAGCTTCTTAATTGACTCTTTACTAATAATTGCTTCGTATAAAATTTAAAGACTACTAGGTATCTTAACTTCACGAAATAGAAATTTAATTCCCAACGTTTTTACGAATTTAATAGTTATATGATTTATACTAATTTAAATGTATGAACTATTATAATAGTATCACCATCTAAAATATAAATGTGTTCATATTTTGATGTTTAATTTCACATTGAATTCGAGCTCTGAGGAACTGTATTTATCATCTGTTATTGTTATATGAAATGTACAAAAAATATGTTACAATGGTTCGGAGTACCTTTAAAACTATTACAATCCAACAGTGTAAAACCTTATTGATTTATATTTTTGAGCATATACATTAAATATGTTTAACATATCTAAAGGTATACGTAGAGCCATCCAAAGGATTTTTAGGACCTAGGGCAAACTTATTCGAGGTCCCTTCAATCATCACAAAAATATACAAGTATGATAAAAATATACACACCAAGTTTACGAAATGTTGGTAAATATAGTTTTGCAAACTTCAACCATCAAGAACATTTAAATGCATATATACAATGAATTACATTAATTTCTCAACAATGTATTATCAGTTACCACATTTAATAAAAATTAAATTTATTCCTTGATAGTTTATAAAGAGTCAAAAAAAATAAGAATTAAGATATTGTCACGTTGATATTTGCGATGATGAATTTCTACGTAAATTTGTATAAAATTATGTCATTCTTCACACTCCGGCTAAATTATTATAAATTACAATTAGAACTATTTAAAAATTAAAATATAACCTATATAATAACGCTTAAATATAAATTTAAGTTAATTTTATTTAATGAAAATTATTAATATTTCATAAAGAAAAATAATTTAGAAATATTATATTACTATCAGTAATGTCTAATTGGTAACGTCGAATAATCTTAATCAATCTGGACTTTAAAGGGAGCCCTTTTACATTTTCCTAGATTGGGGTCTAGGGCAAAATGATCCCCTTGCCCATTTCCCGGATAGCCCTGTATGTAAGCATGATATTCAGTATAGTTAAATCACATATACGTTTTTTTGGTGAAATAGGATATTTCGTCTTCTTAGCCATAAAAATTAAAACAAAATATTATAGGTACTATGAAGTATATTGTTTATTTTAATAATAGTTAATTTGCTTATACGAAACTACATATATTTTTCTCCTAGGTTTTTTTTTGATTCGTTGATGAAATATATTTTATAATTGCATTATGACAAGCAATTCAAATTACCAATTTCAAATAGTTTTTACAATTTGAAAAATTCTGATTTGTGTGCAACCATGCTCTTCTTGATTTTATCTAACGAAGAACAACCTGAACAAAAATAATTCATTTTAAATTTATAAAAATATCTATTGGCGTAATGATCGTATTAGTTGTAATATCATTTATGACTAGAAAATACCTGATAAGGCCATTGAATTATCAAATTCACTTATCAGGATATCCAAAACTTTTTCTGCGCCCTTTTGGCCATCAGCTGCCAAACCATATAAAATAGGTCGAGCGAAAAATACCTAGAAATGGAATAATGTAAATACATGTCATGTTGTATAAAAAGCGGTATGGAACCATTATGATTTCGTCCATTTCACTATATAGAATTAACATTTTATTAATAATAATTTATTGTTTATGCATACTAATTTGGCACCAAGAGCTATAGCCTTAAAAACATCAGTTCCATGTCTGACACCGCCATCCAAGTATACGTCGATGCGATCTTCAACTGCTTGTACTATGCTTGGCAGGACCTCAATCTATAATAATAGCATATATTTCTTCTAATTAAACAGATTGACATTATTATTGTTACAATATTTCCATAATAGGACGTAAAGATAACATAAATTATTCATATCGAACAAATATGACTATTACGTACTGTAGCAGGAACTGTATCCAATTGTCTTCCTCCGTGGTTGGAAACAAACACAACGCTACATCCTATTTTGACTGCGATTTTTGCGTCTTCAGGGCTCATAATACCTTTCACTATAATTGGCAGTTTTGTAAAGCTGCGTAGTACAACAAAAATTTTAATAATTCATTTTCGTTAAGTATAACTATTGATCGCGATAATAATACAGTTCCTAAAAGTGACGTGATGAAATTGCAATAAAAATTGAGGCAAAACAGATTTTTTTTAGATCCACACTAGCTGGTGGACGAGAATTACAACTGTCACAGGTTGAAAAATTCGCCTAGATTTGAATGCTTCATCATGTCACCACAAGATCGTTTACAATAATTACGTTTTTATCCATTCGATGTCTTCCCAACACAAACCGTCATCGAAAAGGTTCATTACGTATTTTGTCAATCCTGAGCCTTCGGTTGGATCCATTTTCGAAATTTCGTTGGCGAAATTATCTAATCTATAACATCACGATGATATAAACGAATGTTATGTCGGTCTTTGATGAGTGCATTTGTGTAAAACTATGTAAAATCATCTTACTTCAAGTGACTGGGCAGAATAAAATTGTTTTTTATATCCTTGTAACGGATTCCGTGTACGCCGGGTAAATCGACAGTCAACACCAGTGCTTTGAATCCGGCCTTTTCTGCTCGGCCTATCAACGACTTGGTCAAATTCCTACAATGCATGGGGAGTATAATATAATTCATCACACGCAAGAAATGGCGAGTGGGCGCATTTGACCATTCGTAGACTAATGGCCCACAAGCTGCAATATATAATATGTTTGTATATTATTTACTTGTCTTTATATGTGTACAGTTGAAACCATTTGACAGCGTTCGGCGCCGCTTCGACCACCTCTTCCATACTGCAAGTGGACAACGTCGACAGGATCATTACCGAACCATGCTTTTCAGCGGCTATGATATAATAATAGCTTTATTTTTTTTCTGATTTATTAAATTAAACGCCACCATAGTTGGCTCATTTACAGAATAATAAATAATAAATAGATTAACATATAGGTACTATAACAACATAAAAAATAATAACAACATTAATATAACTATAATATCATTAGCTAAATACAGTCATTAGATTGAACATTTACTGAAACAATCAAAAGAGGTGAACAATTTATTTTGCTACTAATTAATTTGGAGTTGCAACTTTCAACACAAGTAATTCCTGAAGACGTCTCCTGCTATATACAAGTAATATTGTTATACATCACTCACCCCTAGCAGTTGCAAGTTCCCCGTCCTCGTGAGCCAATTTGTGCATGGCACAGGGGGACACGCCAATGGGCACTTTTACCTGAGCTCCATGAACAGTCAAGTTCAAGTCCCGCTTCTGTACTTTTCGCAACACTCGGATAATGATTTGCAATCTACATAAATAGCAGTTATAAGTTGTAGTTACAGTTATATTATTAGTTTAATGATATTACAAGTTTATTTATATTACATAAGTTATAGTTACATGTTTAATATTGTAACAACATCAGAATAAGATAATTATAATATATATATTAACAAAACAAATTTATTTATTTAGGCAAAATCATGTGTGTCATAATAAGATTAAAATATTTACCACTATCAGCCAATGCCACAGATATAAGGAAATATTTTAAAGGGTTGTCAATACCCGATGGTCGAATTTATATCGTCGGCGGGCAAAATGGCGATGCTTTCATTGGTTTTAAGTAAATAATAATAAGAAAATGAATTTGGTGATTGGAAAATTTTTTTTTTACATTTTGTTATGGTTACTTCCAATTATTTAACAGTACTTATGAGGATGCTAGGCAGGCTATGCTTGTTGACGGTGGATGCATCAATGGTGTACCGATCAAATTGTTGTTAAGCTCTCACAACGAGATGAAAAAAATCATTGAAACTGCTCAACAACAGATAATCCAAATTCGGCAGGTCCACGTTCACCAAATGCAGCAGCCGCAGCAAAAATCTAGGCCTCATCCTTACCAACGTAATGGTAAAAACAACGCGACCACGAAGAAAGCACAGCCCGTTAGCGGAGGTACCGGACGGTTTCCCGTGGAGAATGCCACCACTGGCCGCCGCGGTCGCCACTTTAACTACAAACCAGTACTGGTGTCTTCCGCACCACCACCCATCCGGTCAAACATTGCCCCGACTAGCATCCGTTCTGATTGCGTGCACGTACACGGGCTGCCCGCGTGGGTGACCACCACGGACATCACGCGGTTCTTCGCCAACGCGTCCGTGCTACCAGTCAAAGTACATGTCATGTTGACGAAGTTCGGCTGTCCCACCGGCGACTCCTACTGTGAGTTCGGCAACGTGCACCTGGCGCATATGGCTCTGGTCAAGAATCAGAGTTACATGGGCCCGAACCTGGTGCACGTGTCACCCATCAGCCGGGCTGACATGATCAATGCCATCGCCAGGCCGCTGCAACAACGTAACCATGTAGGCAATCGCGGCGTTGGGCCCTGGAAGCATCAATAATTCTGACATTCAATTTTGGAGGAGGCAACATGTTGTAACATATGCTAACCCTAGGAGGGCATTGTCTTCCACATCCTTCTTATCAACAAACATGTAATTAAATAACTGTAATAAAAATAATTGTAAATAACATGTAACATGTCTTAATTAACAAATAAATTAATAATAATAGGTAAAAAAACATTTTTGAACTAACTAGTTTCTTTTTATTCTATCTTAGTTTCTAGTAACACAAATAAATACAAATCATAGATAATAAACTTAATGATAGGGTATATAAAATATAAAAACATATCTATTATATGTCATAATAAAAAGTTAATATTATTTGTTGAGAAAATTGGCCTCTTGGAAATTTTTTTCACTTTTTAGTCTCTTGGACAGTTGGCCCATCGGAGTTCCTTGAAAAATGAATGCCATGTATATTCAAAATTTAAAATTTTTCAAATCATAATTTATATTCTAAATTATATCGTCTTAGTAGAAAATTAAGTAAATCATATTTTATTCCGTACGTTTGTTGCGCTGATAAAATTAGATTATATTTATTAATCGTAAATACGTAAATAAATCGTAAGTCATTATCGATGGTGATTGCGCCGCTGCCAATCCTACAAGTATGGCGGTTGTCGGCAACGACTTGCGTTTTTTTGTGTTGAGGACGAGAGTGCAGGAGGGTTAACCACTTAACTCTTTAGGTCGGAAACACGTATATTTGTACAAGAAACAATAAATTAGTGGGCGCCAAAATAAAAATATGTATAATAATAACACAAAAAATAGTAATAATAATAATTAATACAAAAGAAAACCTGTCATACTGGACACCGGATACAATACCACATGACGATCAACATCCGACGACCGACTAACATTGACCATCAAATATGAAACAGCAACCACATATGATGTGTATTAACAATGGCGGCACACAGGCCCACCGGAACTTCAACAAGTTACGGCGCACACGACCGGCACGTCGACGATGGCCACGATAATAAAGAGACCGGCACACACGTTATTAAAGACCGGAATACGAGGACCGCACGTAAGTCACATCAACAAAAGTTGTTACATCGGACGGCGTCCATGAGTTGCTCGCTCCTTGGTTGGTGACCGACACATACCGGCCAGAACAGCCAAAATCGCCACCAGTGTCCGGACGCGGAGAACCGGAGCGCGTACGTTGCGTTCGGTTACATTGCCCGAAAAAGACAAAAAAAGGCTCGGCGGCCAACAGCAAGGCTTACGGCCGAGACACATGAGTGGAACCGCGGGAAGGGAGAGTATCCATAAAGATAGCGAAACTTATTCCGTGTTCGAACAGATGGTATCACTAATTCTAAAATGTATTATAAATATACTTATACACTTTTATGAGCATATTGTGTTCTTTTTTTTTTTTACAAGGTATTCATTTCTAATTCAGTTTCATTCCTTATAATGAAACTGAAACTCTTGAAATGGCTTGATCCACAGTTCCCCGACTCTGGATCCGCCCCTGATCCCTCTAAACCTTTTTTACCATTCTCGACTCCAACTCAGAAATCATCATCCATAAAATAATCAAGTTTATTTTGGACGCTGGTTTTGCCATCTAACCAGAATCGTTTCTTTCTTTTTGTATATTTTTTAACTGTTAATCCTTCTTGTTAAGTAATTGCAGTAATTAAGCGGTATATGTGTATTATCTAGGTGTATATATTACTTGTAATAATTTTTTGTGATTTAAAAAAAAAAAAATAAAACAAATAGTATAGAATTATTAAAATAAGAAAATGTGTAATGAGCAGGAATATAATCAGTTAATAGTGTTTTTATTATGTTTTATATATTAAATTAATAGTTCTGTAGTTTACTAGCGTAAATATTTATAATTTCATCATAAAATGGCTCATTTTCTTCAAGTTCCTGAATTAATAATTTTTTAATAGATATTGTAGAAAGGCAGCTTAAACGTTGTTGTAAGGTACTATTTCTTAAATAAGTTTTAATCCTTTTTAAGCAAGAAAAACTTCTTTTAATAGAAACACTTGTTGATGGAACAGTAAAAATTAATACAAATAGTTTATATGCTTCAGACATAATATCCTTAATACCATTTTTTCAAATATTATAATCAAATCATAAATATGTTTTAGATTTTGATATTTGTCATCATTATATTAAACTTCAAATTCTACTTTCATTTTTTTTTTCATCATTGAAAATATTAGAAGATGTCTCTTTTAGATTATTAAAAACACTAATAGGAAACTGGTTAGAATATTCTTTGAATTTCGATACATCAGCTAATTGTAAGAATAACAATCTATTAGTATCATTAAATCTTATACTCAATTGCATAAGAATACTATCAATTATTTCAAAAAATAGAATTTTAAAATTTATTTCAATGTTTGATTTATTTTTTTTAGCTTTTGGATACTCTGTTAGGGTAACTGCTTCATTAAAGAATTTTAAAAACTTTGTTTCATTCCTCTTTTTTTTTTAGATCACATGTTACGTTAATTTTTCTTAAACAATATTCAATACCAAATGATTTTTTTTCTATAATGTGTTAATAAATTATCAGTTATTAAAAATATATCACTATGTGCTAGGAAGGCAAATTCAAAAAAATTTTAAATTCCAAATGCAATTGCACCATAAATAGATTCTGAAAATGAATTAGGATTATTAATTATAGATTCAAAAACTGTTTGAAATTTGGACCACTCGTTAACCAATAAATGTAGAAATGTTGACCTTGATGACCACCTAGTTTGAACAAATTGGAGAACGCGTTTTCCAATTAGTTCATCAGCCACATTAGTACGGGACGTTGAGTTGTGGAAGTAGGAAGATATACCAGTGCTATCAGCAAAAAATATGCGACATTTTTCATTTAAACTACACCCATGTTACAAAACAAAATTTAATCTATGTGTTAAACAGTGAGTGAGCAATGTATTCGGTGAAATAGTTTATATCCTGGATTGCAAGCCCGTTATGTTCTCAGCCATGACAGCATCATAACATTGATCTACTAACTTTTGTTCAATTTTAAATTCTTTTAGAATAGTAAACAAATTAATCAAATTAAACAATCGTTCTACAGTCCGATCTTCATTAAAATTATTTAGGTTAGGTTATTTTTGTAATGTACGGAAAGTTTTCTAATTTGGAGAGTTTTTAAAAACTGGCCATGTTTGCACGGTAAACCTACCACACGTAACACCGAGTTGCGGTGAGTTCAATAGGGTTTCAATGTTTTTAAATTTTCAACCGATAATTCTAAAAAAATTAGTCTCTACGATAGTACAAATCTATAGGTTTAGTTACAATACCAGAAAAAAAGTGAAACCGATGTTTCATGTTCTCGTGATGTAGAGATTATGGCAGAAAAAACGGTTTTGACCGAAAGTTGGAATAAATCAACTGATAAGAAGAGAATCCAGTCTAACCCAAGGCTAAAAATTCATCAAAGAAAATAACAAAATATGAAAAAAAAATAAGACTTTATCAATTTTAAAAAATGGTTCTCTACGTTCTCTTTCTGGAGAAATGAAAAGTTGAATGGCTAGGAACTTTGGACAAGTTATACTTGTAACACGTGTGCATTTGACTCTGTTGCTTCAATATTAATGGTAGCATATCGCGATAGCGTTAACTACAACACTGCGGTTAGTGGTAAAAAAAACGTTTTCTTAAAGTTCATTGCTGGAATAGTCAAAAATGGAATTTCTGCCAAAGTATACACGACCCGAGCGGAAATACTGGTATAACTACAATATATACATAATAAAGCAATTATACTAATTATAAATAAAGTACCTACTTTATATAAAGAGAATTCGATCCGAACAATTGATAATATGATTGTTGTTACATTTTCCAAAAAATAATTTATACAAATTTTTGTTGATTTTTGCGAAAAATTTAACTTAAAACGTTTTATTAAAAATTGTTCTGAGACGAGTATTATACTATGATTATATTGATTTCTATAATCAGAAGAATAATGACTGAGAATTTGGTTTTATAACATGTATATTTTATTCAGTTAATGTAAATAAATGTGTATGAAATATGTGACATTGTGATATCAAATAAGTTATAATTTCTGGTATAATATTCATTTGTATCAAATATATTGTGACTTCGAAAATCACTTAGTAGATTCTATGATATTATATGTTATACATTATGATATAATAATCTATGATATACATCAACTAAATAAACTTATATTTTTGTTAACAGATGAAGTATTTACATTTTAATATAGAGTATTTAGATTATGGTACGAAATTGGCTTCATGTGAAACAACGGTGGGAAATGTTCCTAACCCGTTCACGACCACACCATTATTTGAAAAGTTGTATAAAAAAAACCACAACATAAAGGTATTATATCTAATATTATATATATAGATATTATATCTAAATATAGTAAATATATTCTTTATTATCTATGTATCTATAGAGTTATATACAATCTATGAAATTATATACATTCTATGGATTCTATAATACCTATGGAGTTACATACAATCTATAGAATTATATATTATCTTTGGAATTACATACAATCTATGGAATTGTGTATTATCTTTGGAGTTATATACAATCTATGGATTATATAATATCTGTGGAATTATATTATATCTATGGAACTGTATACAATCTATGGAATTATGTATTATCTTTGGAAATATATGCAATCTATGGAGTTATTTATCAACTAAATACACAACTGAAGTTACATTTCTTCTAAAATCTAAATGTGGCGTACATGTTTTTTACTTGTACAAATAATTAGAATTCCATAAGCATATATCCATAGTGTAAAAAAAACTATAATGTTCTTTGATGAAGCATTTCCTTGGATTTGGGTAGTAACTTATTATCTGGTCTGCTCGGTCTATACCTGACATATTATTATTATAGTCAAAAAGCATGGAGAGTTTGAATGTACTCCATCCAATTACAAATTGTCGAAAATTAAACTGTAAACATATAATTACTCTTAAAAAAAGAAAAATAGTATGCCTACAATAAACACTACTAATATCCAGTTGTTGGATTTTAAAACAAAGTACACCAATCAATACACAAAAAAGTGTTTAAAAAAATTATGTTATCATTATATTTATTAGAATAAACCAGAGTCAAATAATTAATAATTATGTATACAAATGAATGGACACCATGTCAACTATACTTGTCATGGATTTATCTAAAGAGAACCCTAAAGAGAAAGTCAACTATAGTTGACACGTAGCCGTGAACGCGTTAAAGAATTATTAATACAATTACCGACAATAACGGATAATGTTAAATGATTTAATTCCCACATGTAAAAAAAACTAATCCTTTGTTTTCGTCGTACATAACAATACTTGTAATTAATGTACACTTAAATTTATTGGAAAAAGATATTAAAGCAATGTTAATGTTTGAAACTTCCAAGTGTCAAAATACAAATCGAAAAGGAGTAAATTGTAAAGGAATAAAAACAATTTAACCAAGAATTTCATCAATGCATTAATTACTCAATTGGGAAGGTATTTTACTGTCCCTGAAACATTTTCATATTATATAGTTATTTATAAAAATATTATTAAATGTAATTTCAGAGAATGCAACCGACCAAAATATCGATTCTGAAGTGGCTCAACAAGTTTTAATAAGTTTAGAAAATGTGCCTCAAATCGTAAGAGTGAATAATGTCAAGTACCATCTAAGAGAAATATGTTCTCACGCGCATGAGTTAAACAGACAAATTAACGATATAGGACATTACCGTGCCTACAGCAAAAAAAA
This sequence comes from Sipha flava, assembly GCF_003268045.1. NCBI lineage: Eukaryota > Metazoa > Arthropoda > Insecta > Hemiptera > Aphididae > Sipha > Sipha flava. The sequence goes on from NW_020271739.1 coordinate 958,620, forward strand.
TGGTGGAAACTGGGAATTGTAAGACGACCAACGAACTAAGTCCGTCCCGATAAATTCCAAAATTGAAGTTCCATGTGAATTATTAATATATTCAATTTAAATAAACTGAATAATCTATGAAATATTTTTATGTTTACAAATAAATAAATGATTTACAACTCAAATGTATTAAATTATACATATAACTATTCATTTTAATTTTTTTTTTAGTTTTATTTTACATAGACAATTTATGCAATTATAATTTTCATTTAATGGACAAATTTATCATTTTCTAAAAACTGCCCATATATTTCAATTTTAAACTTACCTTTAAGTTTATTTAGAAATCATAGCCAAGAAAATATTATAGTTCACAATTCCAATACATAACATAATAGTCAATCTATTTACCGCATGGTAAATGTTTTTTGAATTTTCTCAAACAAAAAAAAATTAAGCTTGCAAAAAAACTGTCATCAAAAAAAAAAAAATCCTTATTTTTAATAATATCGTTGATTTTTATTAATACTTTATGAATTATTTTTTGATATTAAAATTATTTTTAAAAAAAAATAAATGGATAGGAAACAATTTATAATTGGCAAATTTAATAATGTTATGTTGTTATTACGTTATAATAATATAAATTACATCAATTAGAAATTTACTACTGTCATCAAATTGCCTATCTTCTTACTTAATAAACAAAAAAACTAGAGTTTTGGAATTTAATATGTTGAATACATATTTGAGTGCATACGATAAAAGAGTTCAAAGTTATCTACTATAGAATTGCTATTCTTATAGTTAAGGCCAAGTTTTTTGATATAATATTTATAAATGTACATGCACCAACGGAGGAGAAGTCACAAAAGTGACGGACGAAAGTGACAACGAAGTGGGGAAATTAACACAACTAACTGATATTAATGAGACTCATACTATTGAATCCCTTTAAGGGATAATAAAAAACATCATTAAAAAAGACATCAGAATAAATCATCGGAAAACAAGGGAAATCTTAAAGGAAACACTGATTTAATACAGTGTGCGAAGAAACCATAATAAGAAAAAAAAGAAGCGAGAATAAAATGGTTAACGGATACAACAAACCAACTCAACGGAATAAGATACACTACAAGAAGAAAGGAAGCCCATAATATCTGCAGTGGAGAAAACAGAAAATATATAAATAAAATTATAGAAATGGCAGAATCAGATCACAGAGCACACAGAAGTAAACAACTATACCAGAAAATGAATGAGATGAGAAAAGGATATAAAGAACATTGATAAGAAACATTTATAAAAAATAAGGATGAAAAACTGATAACAGCAAAGATGGAAATAACAGAAAGATGGGCAGAATATTTTGAACATTTGCTGAATGGAGAAGACCCTAAAGAAATCTATGATTGTATATTTTTAAAAAATATATAGTTAATACCATAATATTTAAAAAAAAATTAATTTTCCTATTTTTAATAATTAATTTATTAATTTCGAGTAAACAAAAAAAAAACATTTTTGGAGAATAGTGATAGTCAGTGATAGTCCTCCTCGTGGTGTCCTCTGGGTAATGCTAAATGACTATCTTAAAAATAATATTTCTATTGGGCGCAATTTACTATACAGAAATTTGTACCTGAAAAACACCGGGCGCAATTTACTACATAAAAATTTACAGCAGAAAAATACGGGTCGCAATTTATGTTGGCCAAATTAATTGCTGGCGTCGGACGTCAGCGATCTGATGCGATAAGACACATATAAGCTTCGACCGTCAAATAAGTGTTATAATAACTATTATTAAGCGTGAGGCCTTAAAATTCGCATGGGACCTAGGACAAATGTCCCAGATGACCTACCCTAAGGCCGGCCCTGATGGTGGTCCGCGGTGGTCGGCCGCAACCGTAATTGCACTGAAAAAAATAATAATCAAATAATTGTTAGGTTAGTTGAAGTATCATTATTTGACCATAATTTTGGTGGAAAAACTGAATATGATAACATGTCATTTTCAAATAAATAATCGTAATATTGTTCCATGTTGTTGTCAGATGGTTTAATTTTCAACAGATCAAATATAAAACAATTTTCAATATAAATAAAATCCAAGAATGGTAAACCAAATGTTTGTACTAGGATACTAGGACAAATTTCCGATTCATCATTATTATAATGATTCGTTAGGCCTTAATGTTGAATTTTTCTAAACCAATTTTGGCACAAATGAAAATTTCAACCACTACTCTTCACTGTCGGCCACTTATTTTGAATTGCATTATGAATAGAAACTTCGAAATCAGATACAACTGTAAACAGTTGGAATAGTAAATTATAACTCAGACAAATCTTTTTTTGTTTTTGAAAATAATGAGCAGGGACGCCCGGATGGGAGGGGCCAGTGGGGGCCATTGCCCCCCCCTGAGATTTTCGCGTCACTTACAAAATTGGAAGTTATTTTACATAAAGCTGATCTTGGGTATTCAGTGACTATTCGACAATCCTTGTATCTAACAAGTATCTAACTTTTTTTTTAATCAACAAATGATGATTCAATTAATTTATTTGCTTCAAACAAAAGGAGATTGTCATTACTTTTTGAATAAAATAATAAAATATGATGCGAATTCAATCAAATAAAGTTGTTTTTTGTTTAAACTTTATTATATTTTTTCTTATAAATATTAAAACTAATAACTTATAATGTAATTTTATATAAACTTAAATGAGTTTTGATTTTTAAAAAATTATTAATGATAGTAATACAAAATATGAGTAGATGAAATATGTAGCAGTAAATCTTTCTATAAGTATTTAGGTACTTACAATTTTTTTGCCCCCCCTGAGCTACATTTCTGTGGGCGTCCCTGATAATGAGCTGTATGTTTGACTATGTTTGTCAGGAAGCAATGCAAAAACTAATGGTACATAATTTTAATTTTTAAAACCGTGAATGGTAAATAACTGAAAAAAATATTTTGTACAGTAGGTAATTGAAAGTACCGTCTACTAATATTTTTTTGACATACAATGAAATTTTATTTAGTTTTACTAGAAAATTCTATAGTCTGAGTATTTTTTTATCATTGATTAAAATAAATCTTTTTTTTCAGAACGGTTTGTTTTAATTTCCATTAAATTTATAGTATTAAAAACCTATGCCAAGTTGGTTCATTAGATTAACGTGAGAACACGACTATAACTCAAGTGTACATATAAATTCATGGAAATCTCCATGTTACCGGTTATATATGAAACGTAATTTTGATTATTTTAAGCGACCTACAAATCTTTTACATTTAGGCAACGACAATGATTCCAGTACATTTACAAAGCCATTATTTATTGTTATTATCGGAAAATACTACAGATATTTATAGCGATAACATTTATCAAATATTCGATGAGCTTGTTTGGCAGTTAAAATAATATTCTTATTATTGTTGTGTATCATCTAAATGATTGCCAACGAAGTCTTTCTTTTGATACGTTTAGTATGATTAAACTTTTTTTCGATGATTATTCAGTGTATTTTAATGAATTTCCTACTATTACTATTTTGCCACCGGTGGCAGTTGCCCCCTTTGACCGCCTCTATCATAAAAAATATGTTGTTTTTATTAAGTACAACTGTATAGTTATGATGTATTCATATAATGGTAGAAAAACATATTAGGTATACTGTATAGTGGTAGTAGGTACTAGTGTACTACTGTGATACTAATATGCATAAATGTATTATGGCGGGTTCCCACGGCGAGCTTCGGGCGACGTGTTTGTTGTACCAAGCCTAATACTATGCTTGGCATATCACGAGCTTACAATATCTACATCATTCCCAAGGCGCGTATTTTCAAAATAAATGTCGTTAAACTTAATTATATATAACATTTGTATACTAAAAATTCAATAGGTGAAGCGCTTCACTCACTCACGCCTAACGATAACACGTGTGCCCATTGGTACTTCGACGGAAATACCGATTCAGTTATTGTACTCCATGGGTTGTTTTTAAATAATAATAATACGATACGTATGTATTTATTCCGACTTATAACGTATTTTTAATGTTATAATAAATTGAACAATATTTTAAACAAATAATGCATTATATGTTCAATTTATTATATTTATTATTATCTCCAATGGGAGATCTCTTCTTTCTATTATTCCTTTGCTATTTATTGTTATATCAATTATTGTTGTTATTGTTCAAATTTGATTGTTAAATATAAAATTATGTTAAAAAAATAAAAAAATGTGTTCAATTTATAGACAGTTTTTTAATTAATTATTTAAATTTTTAACTAGAAAATGAAAATGTACAACCAAGATCATCAACATTAGAAGTAATACACATTGCCACCCATTCAAATTGATTGCACTATCCCGTATCAATAAAAAATTTAAATTTGATTGAAAAGTTAATACTAAAAAAAAGTTTATTTTTTCTAAAACAAATGGAAGGTCTAGTTAATCAAAATGGTTCGACAAGTATTCCTGACTTCATTATGTAAATGAAAAATATATGGTTTTATGTTACCCTTGTGCTTTAGCTCGTCAAACAAAAAAAAAGAAAACTATATTACATTTATTGACATTGATTTCAAAATTGGAAAAAAGTAATTGAAAGGTTTTTCTTCTTTACTTTACTTTCCTTTGTATTTGTAGCTGTGGTAAGCCTCCACTGTTCAAAAATTGTTCCGGCACCACTGGTTCTACAAAAAGAAGAATGTCTGGTTCAATTATTATTTTTTTTCTTTCTATAAAAGGGATTTCACGATAATGAATTTTGTGAAAGTAAAATAAGTCAAACTTATGTAAGTGATTTTTTGACAAAATAAATTTTATAAAACTTATATTGTTAACCTAATGAAACATAAAACCGAGATTTTAAAGACACTTTTAAGTGTAATTGTTTGTATATTGATTTTGGTAATAATGGACAAACTGATTTTGAAATATACGACAGCATTTTAACAGTGCATAAAATCATAATATGAATATACTAAAACATAATTTGATTTACACTGCTCGTATCATAATTTATTTTATACATTTTAAATAATCATATGGTTATTAAGTAGGTTTAATATATGTGTGAAAGATAATTTTAAGAAAACAAATTTTACATTCATATGCGTAGTGATGCGAGTTTGTATTATACAGTGGTATAAAACTATTGTACAAGGTATTATATATATGGTATAAAATTATTTTATACAGACAGTATAAAAAAAAAAAAAAATTAAAGGGTTATTTTTAGTTATTTATAGTAACTCAACTATTAATTTTTTAGTTGTACTTATAGAATGGATCTCCAATAAAGTACAGTATTATTATAAAAATTAAAGTATACAATATTATTGTAATCGTATTAATTTAGAATCCAGGTGTTAAAAATGACTAAAATCAATTTATTGTACTATTATAATAATCAAATATTGTAAATATATGGGTAAAATGAGATAATAAATAAGTATAAAAGTATTAAGTATAGTTTTCTCTTTATTTCTATTTAAAAAATATGTATTTCTATGTATAACATACATACGTATGTTACCTATATCATAATTGCAAATCGATAACATAACTAAATATTAATTTGATGAATTTGGTGAATAATTCTTGTATTATGTGTTTTTTTAATTTTTTCTAACTTGTTATCCATTTTTTTTAATTATTCTATTTTAAAATAATTTATTTTTCATAATTAAAAATGGGATAACCTTTGTTAAATTTCTTCTAATTTAAGGTACTGCAAGGTTCTATACGGTATAATACTGGTATAATACGGTGTTATACAAAAAATAAATAAAATTCCTTATTTTAACATCACTACATACCTATGCGAATTGTAAAATGTTATGTGTATACCTTAACATATATGTTAAGTTATACGCCATAATAATGTATAGTATGAGAATGAATTGTATAACTTTTCAATTAAAAATAATCGTAGCAAAACGAGATTGGTATAATTATTAACAAAAAAATACTAGTGTAAAATTCTTTAACGTACATTATACACAAAATAATAAAGCATCGATATTTTATATTGGATATTTTATTATTTTAATAATAATATGCAATCGAAATTCCATATCGTCCGTCGAGTAATAACTTTCATTTTATTAACATTATTATAGCCCATTCGTATAATGGAAAGTGAAAACGCTAGTTCAAATCGATAAGTGATGAGTTTCTTCCCGGCCTTGTTCCTATCGGAAATCGAAGTCTAAATTACCTGTAACACGTATCTCGTCGTGTTCTACAACGCAGGAAGAGAATTATATTTTTCTCGTTCAAAACTATTTTCGTGATTTATCGAGAACGTCTATTCCCTTCGCGTATGCTTTGTGTTCGCCGCGTAGTTTATAAGTCATAAATAGTCTCGGGGTTTTTCCGTTTGATTTCGCGGTATCCGATGTCCGAGCCGGTTCCGGGAAAAATTTACGCCGCCCGGCGAATGTACGAACGAAACACTCCCGCCAACCAACGATCGCGATGAACGAGTCGTAAGTTCGTCCGTAAAGTCCGTCGCATCGGTTCCGTCGGGGCGATTTAGGTTGGCAATGCGCGTTGGTCCGGGGCGCGTTCGCGGCTCCATCATCCCGACTCGACGCACCGGCGATCATTTCGTCGTCGCGCTTTTGTCCATTGTCGTCTGCTCTCCGTCCGGAACATAAAGACAGAGTTTTTCATCTCGGCAATTGCAATCTCGACAGTGTGGTGTTCATCGTCGGTCTCAACCATGGATCCCGATTTCTCGTACTACAGCAAACGGTTCCAGATGACCGGCTCGCTGGGCGACGTCTACAAGACGCTGGCCGGTCTGCACTCGCCGGAACTTCGGTTCTCGTACGTGCGCGATCTGCTCAAGGAACACAGCATGCTGCCCACGGAGTTAGTACAGCCCTGCGTGGAGGTAGTGTTCAACCGCGAGATGACGGACATGGTGCGACGCATAGGCAACGATCATTTCCGTTGCCGCGACTATGTGGCGGCGCTCAACGAGTATATGAAGTGCGTGGTCGGAACCGAGCCCGGCACCGTTCAGCACGCGTACGCGTTGGCCAACCGGTCCGCGGCGTACTTCCACCTTAACCGGTAGGTGTATACCCTTTCGTCGTACGCTTCAAATTGGTACCGGTACAACTTCGCGTTTTGGATTCATCTAATTTTTATCATCGACTTTTAATCTATTTTACCGACAAATTTTTTTCCCGTGTCAACACCGTCGATAGTTTCTAATCCTTGAGTTCCTCTTTCTGAACGTTAAATGCATGTTGGAATGAATTCAATTACCTGACGGTTAAAGAGTTTTGCGTTGATAAGTTTTTTATTTTTATTTTTGTTCCGTATTTATATCTGAAGTAATCTTTTTATTATTGATTTTACTCTTTAATTAAAATTGTTTAACTAAGCTCTTCCATCAGTGCTAACAACAAATTTTAAATTTTTGGTGTATTTTTGTTACAATCGCAGTTAGTACAACTAAATATTTTTTTTTCCCCTTTTGTTTTCCAATTTTATATTTCTTTATCTATTTCAACACATTTAACCACATCGGATTTAAAATTTTCAGTAACACGAGTTTTCATGATCTCTTATTTTGAGAGATAGTTAAATATCTTACACTTTTTTTGTGATTAAACATGATATTTAAAAGCTGTATTATTGGTAATTTTATTGTTTTGTACTTAACTATGAACAGGGTTTATAGTGGCAATAAAAGGCAGCGGGATTATAATCCATATATCATTATCAGTGTTCCATATAGGCCCATATAATTACTAAGTAATTATAAATAGGTATATATATTTGAGGTATTACAGAACTATTTTCTTCACATACTATTCATGTACTGTATAAATGTTTAAAGTTTTAACATTTAAAAGTTTTAAATTATTATTTTATATAATAGATTATAAATATATTTTAATAAAGCAAAAAAAAAAACATACATCATAATACCTTATGATTTTTATTTAGTATTAGTTTTGTAGAACACTGTTTAATACATAGGTAGTGACATAAACTAAATTGTAAAGCCAATTTTTCAACTATTGCATGTGAATTTTTTAGTTGAGTGTTTAGAGAAAAATGTTAAATAAAATATTTTATAAGCACTATGAGAGGTAAGAAGACTGACTTTCCTTGCATATTCCCTTATTTTAAAATCTGCCTATACATATATATGCACCCAAATTTCTGATTTTTTTTTTTTTTAAGGTTAAGTTATATTCAGGAATATAGAGTACCTTCGATTCATTTGTATTTTATCTTTTAACATGTGAGTTATATCTTGTATCCAGATACTCTTTATGGCTGTGTATTTTGTATTTAAATTTTGATGACATAAATATACAAGATACAAATGAAAATATATTTTTTCTGAGAAAAAATAAAAGTATATTTACATTTGCCTTATGTATATAGGTTACTGATATAATTAATTGAAATCATGTTTCAAACAGACATAGTATGTTGAAAACATGTTTCTAAGTATAGACCTACTTTAGGTAAATTAGGCTAAATTATTTATTTGCTTTAAAACATAATTTGTGTTATTCAGTGCCAGTTATAAAAATGTTTTTCTTTTTTTTTGTTTAGCTTCATTTTCGTCAAGCTTTTGATTCTGTGATAAAATGTTCAAAAATTTAATATTTCTTAAAAATAATTGTTATTTTTTAAATAAAGTAATAAGTAAAGAATTAATTTAAATTGATTTGATTTATATTTTATATAATCCAAAAAAAAGATAATGGGTATTATTACTGTAGCTTATATTAAAACGTTCATGTTTTTTAATTTTATTTAAAGTAAACGGTATGGAAAATTTTATGAATTTTATTACTTTTCCTACTTAAATATTAAAATAAAAAGAAAAGATTTTGTGTTTAAAACTGTACAAAAAATGTATCTACTATTTTGTATCTTGAGAAATTTCAATTGTATCATATTTTTAGGAGAAATTGACGTATCTAATGGCACATTTTTACTAGGCTTACACAACAAAAACACAGCTTAATTTTTCTAATCTAGTAACAAATTGGAAACAACAATAAAACAACTTTTTGTTTATACTTAAAGTAATAAATTGGAAACATATACGAATAAAAATGTTAGATATAATTATACTTCGTTTATATTTTAAAATACCAATTGCTAATTATCGCATCATACCTGTTACACCAAACAGGCAAAAGTCGCTGAAAACAAAAACGCTTTTGAGTGGATTCCAAAACGTTCTGTCACCAATTTAGATGTTGTTGATGAAATGTTCCTGTTTTATCAGCCTTGTGTAACCCGTCATTATATTTAGATATATTTTTTCAAGTATCTTGCCCATCTCTATCTTATGTTGGTAACATCAATGTCTTCATATCCATTAAAAAATTCATAATTATCAATTACTAATAAAATTGGCTTACAATAACTATTTGTGAGATTAAATGAAACTATTTTAAAGTTTTTTGTTATGTTTAACATTTCCTATTTTTCTGATTATTTTTATCTGTACATTTCTATTGACATTTTTCTAGGTATGAGCTCTGTCTAGCTGACATACCCCGAGCGATAAAGTCAAAGTACCCAACAAAATTGTTATACAAGTTGTATGAGCGGGCTGGTCATGCTGAATACAATTTAGGACGAGGAGAAAAAGCCAAATTTAATTATAGTGAGTGTTTAAAGCGTCTAGATGACGGTGTTATGACAGCAGAGCAGAGGTCTCGGTACAAAAAGTTATTAAAAGAGTGTATTGAAAACTGTAATGGTTTGGAAGAGCGGAATTTTCCTGAAAATCAACCTTCTATTGAACAATTAACTGGTGGAAGACATCCTTTCATCCCAGCACTTTCTAAATTGGTTGAACTTAAGTGCTCTCCAACAATGGGAAGAGGTGTATTTGCTACAGAAGACATTAACCCAGGTAAATCTTTGCTCATTTGTTATATTTTGGCTTGCCATTCATCCCGGTTTTGAATGTGTGTCCTGGAGTCCCAACTGATCATTTGATCCAGTTAATTGAAACAGAAAATAACATTAATATTGTATTATTTAATAATGAAACATGAAACAATATTGTTTATTATATTATGGTTATCTATATGGCATAGTTAGGTACAAAAATAATGTATTTTCTATTAGCTAATAAATATTTAAATTAAAAAATTATATACTTTTTTGTTTCCATATAATGTTCCAGTTTAGGGATTTCAAAATCTGGCTACCCTAACTATGTTTATATTATTTTAGAATCTGTTACCAACAAATATTAAGTTTTAATAAAAGAAATTGAAAAAAATGTATATTAAGAATTAGATATTGCCAGTCATGAAATAATAATCCACAGATTTTATAATGTATTAATTATATATATATATGTATATTGTAGTTAAATAATTGAATCTGTAGTTTATGAAATAATTAGATAATTTATAAAATAACTAAAACATGTAGGTAATATATATATATATATATATATTATTTATACTTTTATACTATCTATTTTATACATTTCCTTGCATTACTTTGTTAATTTGTCAAATTAATATATTCATGCATGCAGTGGCGTATATAGGGAGAGCTTAGTGGGCTTCACCCCCTCCCCTCAAATGTCTTAAACTTAAAAATTATTTTTAAAAGTATGTTATATTTTAATGGTGCTTTACGCTTATTTAGAATTTGCGTCCAACGTTAAATCTTTTTGGGACATTTTGTAAATAAAATTTAGATAAGTACCTACAAGTCTTGTTAAAAAATTCTTAGATAGTAGTGGTAATTTAACACAGTAGTCCATCTCGAAAAAATATTTTCGGTTTACGCGACTGATGCAGGTAGTAGGTAGAGCCCTGCACAGAATGGGCCATCCTGGCCTGGGCTGAGCTTGGTGTCACCAAAACCGGGTTTGGGCTGTGCCGGGTCAATTTTGTTTAAATGGGTAAAGCAGGGCTTCGTTTATGATATTGATAAATATTTCATTTAAATCTAATTTATCATTTGATTTGTATTGTAACGAATTACTGATAACATAAAATTCAGAAATACGTATTTTAAAATAATCTATAACTTTGGGAATACTATTCTCAATAGTACAGTCCTTATTTTGTACTCGGTTATCATTTATATTACTGATCAATGGGACGAGTTAAATGTATTGACAGTTTATAATACATTTTCTAATGTTTATTATTTTGATTGTTTTTGTATCTCGTATTGCTTATTGTGAATAATGATCGAAGTGCGTCATATATTAATCGTAATCCATACGTGAAGTGTGTAGGCACGGGTGTATCGAAGACTGGTCGTTTATTTACTTAACACAATGTAGGTATTAGGTTGTAAGTAGTAATTGGTAACAGTGTACACTGTAAAGTAGTGTTTTTAAACTATTTGAATATGGCCAAGGCCATATATTTCAGTGAAATTTTGGAGTGGGACTGGCTATATTGTATATATTTAAGTTTATTTAACGTATTGGACTGGCCTGGATCATATATCTAAGTTAATTAAATCGGGTCGGGCTGGGTATCATTAGTAAAATTGTATTTTGGACAGGCTTGAACTTCAAAAGTTAGGCCGTACTGGGCTCAAGTTGGTAAGTTAAGGAAAAGTTGAATAATTTAAGTTAATTGTTACATAATTGTAAATTGACTCTAGCTTAATGTACCTTGAACAAGTATTAAAATCTTAATATTAGATTTTTGTTCATTATATATGATTTATAGGTGATGTTGTTGCTGTTGATGAACCTTATATAAGTGGTGCTTCTCCACATAATAGTTTATTGTGCCATTATGACAAGTGTATGAAACTGACTTGCTCTATTATACCCTGTCCAAATTGTTCATTAGTAAGTTATAAATTTATTGACATTTGTTTATAACTAACTTAGTATTTTGATAATTGACAACAACCTGATGCTATTCAAATTTTTGAGAATATAGGTCTTTAAATTAAATTTCAATTTTTATCTTTATATCACTTGCAACTTAAACTAACAATGCATGTGCTATGATTAATAATTGCCAGTAGTAGTATAGGAAGCAGCAATACATATTAGCTTACTTACATACTAGCTTTTAGGGTTCAAGTTACATTTTACCATAATATGTTGTAATTTAATTCAATTGACAAGTTTTTTTTTTTCTAAAAAATGTTTATCCTCAAAATTTGTATTGTGTATTTAAATTGAGAGTTTGTTGTAATTTAGTTATTTATAACCTTATGTGTAAGGTTAATGAGAAGAAAATGTAAATGGTTGACTTTTTTACAGGTTTATTTTTGTGGTGAAGAATGTATGCAAAAGGCTAATGAAGATGGACATACATTGGAATGTCCAATTATGTTTTCCATCAATTCCTTACCAGGGGATACAAAGTTAAATCAACTAGCCATAAGATGGTTTGTCCGGGAATATTTCAAATTGAATTTTGTTAATTATTATGTATTGGTTAAAAAATTGCTTGAGAATAATAAAGAGCCAATGGTTAGAGGTTTCAGTGATTCTCATGTTTACAGTTCTGAAAATTTTGCTACTGCTTTTTCTATGCATTGCAATGAAAAAGAAATATCAATGGATTTACTGCTATTTTATTTTTGCCTTGGTGCAGTAATGTCCGAGTATTTGATGATAAGCGGTATTGATATCCCAAACCGTTATTTAAATACAATTGGTGCTTCTTTGGTACGTATGTTACTAATTTTGGATGTACATTGTCGAAAGCTCACTGTGATTTCACCTTGTATACCTGCTCAAATGACTAAACGTTCTTCTGTACCAACTGCATATTCTTTATATCCTACAATATATTTATTTAATCATTCCTGTGATCCAAATATACGAGGCAGTGGAAATTTGAGTGACAGAATTAGAGTTATGAAAGTAATACAACCGATTCCTAAAGGAAGTCAGGTGATTATAGTTTTTATTCTTATTTTTTTACTAAGGGCTTTCAGTAAGAAAGAACTTTTATAGCTCAACAAAAAAAAAATATATTCAATGGCTTAACAATGAATTATGGCATAGACATTAAATTAGACATTGCATGTCAATAATAGTAGAACATAATAACAAACTAAAAATATTAGCAATTTTATATGATTTTTATTTAATTATAATGAAAAAACATTATTTTTTCATTATCAATTATTTGTTAATCTATTCTGAAATTCAAGTGCCAACTAAATATAATAACTAATCAGAAACCTCTCGTTATCAATTGTTGAATTTTGAATTTTCTGCTAAATCTATTATTTTATTTGAATAAAAATTAATAGTTTCGAATTGTGGGTTCTGATAATTTATAAATAACTGATATTATTAGGGAAAAAAATCAAATGAGTTATACATAGAATGCAATTGATGATTTGATTACTTACAATTTTTATTATATATTAGTTGATTTATTAATTTTCCACCAGGAAGTTTCATTATACTTTTTTTATATACCAGTGTGAAGAGATTATTTAAGCACTTAAAACATTGTTTGTACTATAGTAATAGACTGTAAAATAAATAAGGACAAATATTTATGTCTATAGGTATGAAATAAATTAGGAAAGATAATAGCTATCGAAATACCTAAAAATGTGCTAGAATCTGCTTCCCTTCACATTTAAAAAAACCTAATTTAATCTAAAAAATGCATAAAATCTTATGATTTGTCCTTTAATATCTTTGAAAACTTTTATTTACAAATTTAATGTAAACATGATTTAAATTAAATACTGATATTTGACTAAAACAATTAAGAGGTATAAACTTAAAATGGGATTTCAGTACTTGTTAGCTTATAACTTAAGGACCTAGTTTTCCAAGATAATTGATATTTTTATATGCTTATACAAATTCAAATTATTTTGACATTACTTTTTACTACTTTTTTAATTTTACTTAAATTATTACTCATGTATGTATTATTCCTACTCGACTAATTTATTTTATATGATTGATATTTCTTTTGATACAGTTATTGATGTCGTATGGTGTTGATTTCAAGGAACAAAATAAAGAAACTAGAATTAGTGAGTTGTCAGATCTTTTCAAGTTTAATTGTGAATGTCAGGCTTGTGTTGAAAACTGGCCTACTAACCGTTTCTTACCTAATCGCTTAACTTCATTGTAGGTTGAAAATTACTATACTTGAGTTCATCAAATTTAACTTTTTCTCTTATTCATTTTAGAAATCTACTGAATGTGAATGTGGCAGGCACTGTTGGAAAGGAATGCAAAAAGTTCATGGAATTAACTGCGAACGAATCATTTAAACAAGCCCCTAGTCTTCATTTAAACTTTTTATATGATTTTCTTAAATTATTGTTTTGTAATGTTAAACGACCATTCAAATTATATGAGAACTGTGTTACATGGATAAGTCTTGCTCATACCTTAGTGAGCATTGATGAATGTGAACTTTCAGATTTAATTAATAAGTTGAAAAATGATTTGTAATTTTTTTTCTTGTAAATATTTTGTTTTATTATATTTTCATAATTCTTTATCATACAATTTTATAAAAGTATTAAGTATAAATTTATTAATATAAATCGAATATTACATACAATATTGTTTCATTCTAAATATATAGTATATTAATTGCAGGTTACATTATGAGTTCTTATTAAACTTAATGCTGATTATTAACTTTTAATCTTCAAAGACTGGTTAAATTATCTGATTTTGTTTTCCACATTGTGATTTTGGAATTATGTTTATGATTATATTGAAATTTTATATTTTAATTGGTAACCAATAAAACTACTCTAAGAAGTTAGTACTCTGATTTTCCGTGTAGTTACCCAACTGGGGAGGGTCGTAACCCCTTATTTGTATAACTTAACCTTAGACCTTGTTCGCCCACCTAACCTTCCAAAATTCAGTTTTTTCTATTATATAACCCCCTCTACTGAAAATAAATCTTGATTACACTACTATAGCTGAATCCTATTTGAAGTTAATTAATGCACTCTGATGAGATACCCTTTATCATTGTTGTTTGTAAATGTGATAACACTTATTATTTTAGAATCATTTAATTAATAATAAGTATTATTAATTTAATACTTAATATTATTGATGTCTAACAAAATAGGTAAATTACAATTGCAATGAATAACAATTAAAACTATAAACTTAAAACATTTTTCTGGACTTCTTATTTGCTAAAGTAGATATTATATCTGATATGTTAATTTTTTGACAGTTTTCTATTGATAATATAGCTAAACTTGACAAACGAATTTGGTACTTTGTACTTTGAAGATTGTTTTTAATTATTTTAAATTATTTAATACTACTTACTTTTTGCATTTGCTACCGTCACTGGTATTATTAAAAAAGAAATTAAGCTGTACGTAAATCTGACACATTTGCCACTTAAATAATTGTCTATCTTTATAAATTTTGACAAGTCAAATACAGAATTTAATTTTGAAATTTGATTTTCAAACGTTTGTTATAATTGAATAATTTGGTTCATTAAATCTATTAATTATTTATTAATCTATATTTTCTTAATTGCCTACTAAAAAGGTAGCTGAATGTTTAAGTTCACTTTCATTCATTTAACATATGTTAATTAGTATTATGGAAGCAAAGAATTTTATTATTTTGTTCATACCATTGAAATGGTGTTTTAGTTTTTCAAAAATATCGAGAGTACGGTACTAATTTGTGTTTTAAAGTATTGTTCAGCATCAAAGAGATGTTCATCTCTACTTAATTCATCAAAATATTTAGTAGTTATTCTTTTTCTCATGTTCTTGAATGTTGGCTCCCCACGAAGTTGCTATTTGTTCAGCTTCCTCAAATACTTCAAAATGATCACGCATTTTCTTTCATTTTATTTAAGGCCGTTTGAAGCAGTTCAAAAGCTTTAAGTAAGTCTATATCCGATTTTTGTAACAATAAAGTACAATTTCTAATGAGTTAAGAATTTTGATTTCGATGACTAGAGGTGGAACAAGGAATTTTTACGTCCGTAGAAAATGTTAAAATTATTCCATATCATAGACTAATAATCGAATACTCTTCTCGAGAATTTTTTTCTAATTAATATACAATCATACTTATTGAGTTTTGATAAAGAATTAAATTATCTAATTCCAGCCTTTAAGCATAGTATTTATAAATCTATTACAACTCACTAAATGATCTTCAAGATTTGAAAAATCAATAATTATTGCATGTGCACAGTTAAACGAGGAACAAATACTTTCTGTGACAGAAGTATTGCGATATTGTGAAACATGCATTGCAAATAATGGTAATAACTTCGAGCAATTTATACGATCAACTGTAAAATTTAATCAAAACTCATCTGTACATAATTTAATTGTTCATTAAAATCAAATTATTTTAAAACTGAATTAAAATAATAGAATATGTGTTGGTTTGTTTGTTTATGTGTTAGTTTTAATCAACTAAAATTATACCACTTACAAGAAATTATATTAATATTAATATTTCTGTAGAAGTAATGTAAATTACTTGTACTTATGGCAGTACACTTAATTTTTAAGAAAAATTCATACGGAATCACTTATAAATTTGTATAACTCTAAGTAGACTGTTGAAAAATACGATAAATACAAATGTTATAAATCGAAAATTTAATTCATTCTCAATCAGTCAATTTTGTAGAGCAAATCTTTAAATGTCAAAGTTGCTTGAAAAAATTCACATAATTCAAATTTGAACTCAAAAATAGGGCTGTCATTAAAAAAAAAAAATTGTGTTGTGCATTCGCAAAATTTTTGTTTTAAAAAATATAGATTTATTAAAAATGTAATTTTATGTCCTCTATGAATTATAAAAAATTTGAATGGCATATAAGGTCATGCTTTCAAAATAGTTCGTGTTACTTTTATCGTTGAACACACTGTATAGATGTATCTAGTTTTAATGAGTAAAAACAACGAGCTTATTGATAATAGATAATGTCCATATTAGAAAAACGCCCAAAATTTGAATTGGCCGATTAGAACACGATATTAAAGAGACACGTTGTAGCGTCCTGAATATCTTAATACGCAGCTGGGTCGCGGAAATAATAAAAACAGAAAGAAAACCTCTTTAAATGAAGACATTGGCAAAACAAAGCGTAACAACTTGCTTGGATATATTAATGTGAGAAGCATCAGAATGTTACGGCTGGACGAGTCAAGTTGCGTGGGCGTCATCGTTTTAACGTCATTTTGGACGTGCTGCTGAATCCAGTTCAGTTGTATCCGTCACGGACAGGTTTTTCTTTATGGTTGTATTAACAAAATATTATTGTATTATTGTCGATACGGCATCTTTTTTTATATATGTTGTATATGATTATTATTAGTATTATTAGCTTTATATTTTCCACCCCATGGGCGCCCGTCCCTAATGCTGTATGTCATTAGTATTTATTTGTAATAGTACGTCGGCGCTTTACGTCATTTACCAAATAGACACATTCTTGTTTTCTTATTCGTATTATAGTAAGTTACCCGTTTAGTCATACAAAATCCATTTTATTCCTTTGGGTATTTTGGACACATGTTACCGCCATTCGGGTCAATCTCATGGTAAGGAACCCGTTGACAAAAACTGTTTTAGTAATTTTTTTATTATATATTTTTTTATTTCGTCTGCATAAGTAGTCTAGACTTCTGGATACCCCTTTTCATTTTTTCTTTTGTCATTAGAGTATTAATTTTTGGTTATAATTTAAAGTATGACGTTTTTAATAATATTTACTTATGTTTTCTTTAGTACATAAATAATGTTTAAAATTACAATATAAATTATATTTCCGCCGGCCTCCAGGCACCAGGAAACTAAGTCTTTTATAACGTACTTCTTTTGTCGCGATTAAGAAGTATTTATAAATATTATTTATTGTTATAAGACATAATTTTTAATATTTTTTAATTCATATTTCAAATAAAAATACATTCTTGTATTTGTAGATAATTATATTCTAACATGCGCCATAGAATAATAATTTGAGTAAAAATCATTTTGAAAGTTACGTGAGAGTGTATAAAAACTATTACAACTTTAACAGACCTCAGTATTCCATCAATTAAAGTTTTAAAATAAATTGTTATAAATATTAGATATTTAAATTTAAATAATATTTTTGGGGGCACACCCCGACGAGAGCAACGATGAGACAGATAATATATGTCTAATATTATTTGTCTATTCTATTCACATTTGTTAAGTATTGTCATTCTTATCAATTACATTTTATAATTCCTGTTCATTGTATATATTAAAGGTGCGACTACTTAGTGCGCGTCTGTAAACGCGCGACTCTAATTTTAACGGCTTTTCCTATTTTTAAATGAAACCTATTCCCAACACCGCCGCGCAACTGACGACCGCTTGGTAGGTGGTCAAAACGCACTAGACGCGTGATCGATTATCGTCGACTTGTTAATTTGATACTGTTTATTTGATTTACCTATATAATTTTAAAATGTCTTATGATAACAATATAGATTATATACCTGCTGCGCGTCTCTTGCGACTGAGTTTTGTAGTTGTATGGAATACCTACTCAGTTGCGTCGCAAAAATTCAAATTGTCAATCGTGCGTCTAAAGCCCGTTTCACAGCCGCGCGTATGGAACGCGACCGATGAAAATGCCTGAAAAGAGCGTTTTCATACGCTCTGTTTCTGCGTTTTCACATCTACGCGTATCGTCTACGCGTTTCATATGATATTTTTAATTTATACTCACCGCTAGACGACATTCGAGTTTTGACGCTTGAAGACGAAAGTCTTGTGGCCTTTGCTTACCAGATAGTTGTACAATGAGTTCTAAAAAGTCTTCGAAGTTATCAATTAGATTTGTTGCTACTTCTTGCCAACTTTTTAGACGAATATCTCTATCTTTATATTCTTCATCACCAGCGTGCCACAAATTTCTTCGGGACTCCACTTCAATGATGAGAAGTTCGGTATCAATATTGAACTGTGACATATCTACTTTTTATTTTTACTTATTTAAATTTTCAAATTGACACAATACTTTTTGAAAATAAAATACGCAGCATACGATACGCGTTAATGTGAAACAGTCAATACAAGTCAATAGATTATAATGACGCGTATCATACGCGTGGATCGTAATTTGGATAGTAATTATATTATTATAACAATAATTTTTATTTATTTAATTTTTAAGTTTAAAAATTCATTAATTTATAATTAAGTGAAATTTTAATAAAATTAATAAAATTAGTTATCAATGAATTTTTTTTTTGTCCTGTCTTTCATGTTAATCACATCAGGGCACCGTGGCTAAATTGAGTCCAAAAAAAAAAGTTTGAGAACCGCTGTAATACAATATTTCAATCGATGACATTTCGTAGCTCGACATTGCACGATGTAATTTATAAATAGTCTCACGGTTTTTCCGCTTGATTTCGTGGTACCCGTGTCCGCGCTGGTTCCGAGAAATATTGGGACCGCCACCGCAATGGCGGTCATACCATTGACACTCTCGCCAACCAATGGTCGCGAAATGTCGAATGGCAAGTCTTTCGAACCGAGTTCGCCGTGGCAATTTATGTTGGCAATCTACATTCGCGGCTCCGTCCCGGTACGACGCGCTGTCGGTTATTTCAACGTCGTACCCCCGTTGCGTTTAGTTAGATACACTAATTGGTTTTACATACTAATCTATGGTCACGTTTCCGCTGGGTCACATAAAGAGCGATACAGATTGATCGTGGAAAAACGTTAAAACTCGATAATTCATATCGATCTGCCATGGATCCCGATTTCTCGTTCTACAGCAGACGGTTTCGGATGACCGGCTCGCTGGACAACGTGTACGAGACGCTAGCTGGCCTGGACTCGCCGGAACTTCGGTTCGCGTATGCACGTGA
This sequence comes from Sipha flava, assembly GCF_003268045.1. Lineage (NCBI taxonomy): Eukaryota > Metazoa > Arthropoda > Insecta > Hemiptera > Aphididae > Sipha > Sipha flava. The sequence continues at coordinate 978,492 of NW_020271739.1, forward strand.
TTTGCTCAAGGTACACGGCATGCTGCCCACGGAGCTGATGCGGCCTGGCAAGGAGTTGATGATCAAACGCGAGATGACGGACAAGTTGTTACGCATAGGCCACGAGCACTTCCACGGCCGCGATTTTGTGTTGGCGCTCAAAACGTACACGAAGTGCGTGAAGTATACTGAGCCAGGTACTGTTCAGCATGCTTACGCATTGGCCTACCGCTCTGCCGTGTACTACCATCTATGGAAACTGCCGCTTGAGGTTAGGTAAGTTCTTCATACTTGTTAATAAATGTATAACTATTCATGTATAATATAAGTTATTATTGGCCTACAATTATTATTTGTGTATTTATTTCAATAATATTGTTAATGTCCATTATCAATTACATATTTTTCATTTTCCTACGATTTTTATGTATACATTTCTATTAACATTTTTTTTTAGGTACGAACTTTGTTTAACTGACATTCGCCGAGCTATAGAGTCACAGTACCCAACACAATTGTTGTACAAGTTATATGAGCAGGCTGGTCATACTGAATACAACTTGGGACGAGGAGAAAAAGCCAAATTAAACTATAGTGAATGCTTAAAGCGTCTAGATGATGGTGTTATGACAGCAGAACAGAGGTCCCAGCATAAAAAGTTAATAAAAGAGTATATTAAAAAATGTGATGATTTGGAAGAGCGGAATATTCCTGTAGATCAACATTCTATTGAAAAATTAAGTGGCGGAAAACATCCTGTCATCCCAGCACTTTCTAAATTGGTTAAACTCCAGTGCTCTCCAACAATGGGAAGAGGAGTATTTGCTACAGAAGACATTAACCCAGGTAAGTCTTTGATTATTCATTATATTGATATTGTAGGATTTGTTATCAAACACCATTAAGGGAGCATTCAAGTATTATGTCTGCACATTTTTGATACTGTTATATATATATATATATATATATATTTATATATATATTAATGACTGGTATTTTAAAGATTGTAGCCTACAAATTTTATATATTTTATAATTTATGGTATCTGTCAGAGTCGTCTTGGTACTGATGGTGATGGTTAAGGCTGTTGGAGCATGCTGTATTTTGTATGCCTTTAGACCAATAAGAGAAAGATTAGTTTAATACTTCCCAATGTCCAATTTCAATTTTGAATATATGTATGAATTCATCATTCCTTTTGTAGGTTATGTAGGAGAAATATTTTTAATTTTTTTATTCAATAAGGCTTTAAAAATACTGTTAACTTCTTAAAACCCATTAAATTAATTTTATGTTATTTACATGCAAACCGTTCTAAAATCTCAATTATTTTTCCTATATAACCTAGCCTACAATTAGTATCGGTAGTAGGTTAACTAATACACAGCTATTTTCAAAATGTAAATTGGGTCATTAAAAGAATCTAAATAAATCTTTAACTTTGTCGTGCCAATTTTGAAAACAAAAAAAATTCAATACCTAAATTTGGTGACTTGTGCATGTGCTATGAGGTTGTTCTTGAAATTATTAAAAGTCGATCGGTTATTGTAGTCTTTATCGTGATAATGACCGTCATTAGCTGGTGCCCGACTGAACGATTGCGGAATCAGAAACGGGTACAGAAATATTTACTGCGACTCGTTCATTTTGCTATATTGTGCACTTTTATAGTGTTTTGATTTTTGGTGTTCAGTTTAGTGAACAGTTGTGGTTATACATAAAATAGTTTTAATTTGAACAGTGAAAAAATTTTTTTAAAATGGGAAAAGATTGGTATTTTGGAACAAAATTACGACGCAAGTTATTTTTTCCAAAAAAAAAAAAACCAAAACATAATTTAGCCAACTTGACCTCTAAAAAATGTCAATGACAATCGAGTAATATACAATTTATTATTTAAATACTTATTTTAATTTTTTTAATTCCATTAATTATCGATTTTTAATAAAATAAATTAAATCTTTTAGAACATTGGAACTGGTTCTAATATGAATTTTCCAGGAATAATCACGCCAAATAATTATATTGAAACTAATATTGAAGTAGCGACATCAGAAGCAGGTTCATCTGGATATGATAGTATGAGTGAAAAGTAAGTAATCAGTATTTAAATATTTGTAGGTTCGATTTACCTAAATGTATGACATTTGCAAGCTTATAATGTTTTTAAAATTACTATTATACGTCTTTAAAATACTATGTACTTAATACTTTTTTTACATTTTTGTTTTACTGACGAGACATTTTGTTTTATTGAAATATTTAGAAAGTAAGTTTTTAATTTTCCAAATATTTAAGGAAAACTAACAAAAAATTATAAAAAAAACATTTACGGGATATCAGGTTTCATTGAAATTAAATAATTTTTTTAAATTTTTTATTGAAACTTGGAAAACTCTTTGAGATATTAAAATAATGTATGTTTATATAAATATTTTATTTAGATGATATAACTTTGAAAGCATTTACACGTTTTCTGTACTACGTATTGATATTTGAACTGTTTATGTTTTCTTAGATTTAAAATTGTTATTCTCTATATAACATATTCAAATGCATCATCTTTGCATAGTTAAAAATGAATTAAACTTTTAGGTTTAATACTTAAGATTTAGAAATGGAATACAAGATAATACAAAATATTGATGGTAATTTAATTAAATTTTACTGAAATTTCAAATACCTATAAAAGTATAAAAACTGTCAAAATATTTTGAAATATACACTATGTCTAAAAAATGTTTTTAAAAATGTTCTGTAAGAATTTTAAAACCCTCCGATTGAGTTATCGTGTAATCAATATTGCGGAAACACTTAATTTAATCAAAACATTTTTAAAAGCTTTAGAAATATTAATTTATTCAACATCGGGTATTTTAATGATATATATGTATTTATAGTAGTATAATATGCTTAATTAATGATATTATTAATATTAGGACCTTTGAAATGAATGGAAGAAGAATAATAGATATACAGTTTTATCATTATGTCTATTCAAGCTATTCACCATAAGGGTTTTGATTGTTCTTTTTGTGGTTTACATTTAGTGAATGAAATAAGGAAAGGCTTTATTAGTACATTTGTTTTTAAATGGAATAATTTTGGACTTACTGAAGATGTATTTAATGAAGATCCAAAAAAAAAAAATTTAAGTATTAATATGGCAATGGTGACAGCGATCGTTAATGTCGGTTAAGGTTTTTCACAAATGGAAGAAATTTTTGTGCTACCCTTAATATGTTAAATATTTGTAATTGTATGTATCAAAATGTACATAATGATGTTTATCATCATATGTACAACTTAGTTTGGAATGAGATAGAAGCTGCTGGTAAGGAAAAGGCAAGGTTGGCTATCGAAAGAGGAGAGGTAGATTTATATGGACGTCCTAAAATAGCTGTAATTACAGACAGTGCTTGGAGTAAAAGGTCTTAAAAATAAATTACTATGCATCATCTGGAGTCTTCTTCTTCTTATCGTGTCCGGTGCTGTGACTATATGCTATTAATAAAATAATAAAATAATCTAACAATAAGTTAATAGGTAGGTTAAAATATAAATACAAAATATAAAATTAATGAATAGATAAGTGTTTAGATATTTTGTTTTAGCCAGTGAGTAGCAACCGATATTGCTTTTTCGTTGGCTAAAGCCAGGTCGTCAGTCGTGCATCTTGGTGATGCTAAGGTGCATTGTAGTAAGTGGTCGTCTGATTGGTCTTCACCGCATTCACATAATATGTCCGATTCTTTCTGGTATCCTCATTTCCTCATGTTTACTTTTGTTTTTGCTACTCCAGTTCTTAACTTATTTAATGTCTTCCATATAATCCAGGGTTGGTTTCCTCCACATGGTAAATGCTCGGCCGGTGGGACAGGTTTTTTTGCATTGTAACTCTTCTCTCCACTTTTTAATTCTGTGTTGTTCCGGTGTAACATAGATCGTGGTTGAATTGGCAATAAAGTTTCTTCGAGATTTAAGTCTCCTTTGGGGGGCCCAAGTAACCATACATGGGGTGTCTTTGGTCCATTGATTGTTTGGTTCTCTCTATGCATGTGGCCGCGTGTCTTCGTATTTCTGGTGGGACTATTCCTGCTAATGGATATATATATTTAAGTGGCGTTGGTTTAAGGCAACCAGTTATTATCCTACATGTCTCATTAAGGGCCGTGTCGACATGTTTTGTGTGTTTAGATTGGTTCCATACTGGGCAAGCATACTCACCTGCTGAGAAACAAAGTGCTAATCCAGTAGTACGGATTGTGTTTGGAGTTGCACCCCACTTGCTACCTGCTAGTTTTCATATTAGATTGTTCCTTGCTTCAACTTTCATTTTAGTTTTCTTACACTGCTCTTTGAATGTAAGGGTTCTGTCCAGTGTGACCCCTAGGTAGACTGGATGTTCTGTATTTCCCAGTGGTTTTCCAAGCCATTCAACTTTTAGTTCTCTTTTTGCCTCGCGGTTTCTAAGGTGGAAGCTGCATACCTGTGTCTTATCTGGGTTGGATCTTAGTTGGTTTTTTTGTGTAATAGTTTGTTAATTCTTGAAGTGATCTGGTGAGTTTACGTTCGACTATTTCAAATGTTGTGTCCTGTGCTGCTAGGGCCAGGTCGTCTGCGTATAGGAAATGTTTTGTTTCTTTGATGATGGGTTGGTCGTTGGTGTATATGTTGAATAGCATAGGCGCTAATACACTGCCTTGTGGTAGGCCATTTCGTTGGTTTCTCCATCTGCTCCATTTGTTATTTAGTGTGACTGTAAAACGCCGGTTGTGTATTATCAGGAGTGGTAAATATAGTATAGCTATATCATTTTATTATTAATAATTAACAAATATAATTTCAGTCTTGTATAATTGGTCAGAGAACCAAAAAAATTTTATTCATAGACATAAGAAACAAATATTGTTGTATTTGTTATCGGTTTTCAAAATTAGAGTTAGAAAGTAAAGATCATTTCTGGTTTAAAAATTGGAATGCACCTTCAACTGCAATGGAAGCAGACATTTTAGTGGATGGTTTTAAAAATAGTTTAGAAATACATAAATTAATATATAATTGGATGATTGGTAAGCACTAAGTCAAACATTATCTTTTATGTTGTATACATATTTTGTGTTTATATACATAATTTTTCAAAAATAAAATACAATTGTTAGTTGGTTAGTAGGAAAGTTTGGGGCTAGTTGTTACGAAAAATTATTTTAGTCTCATTAATTTTCTAATAAATATTTCTGAAAAAAAAAAGTTATTTTTATGAAAAATTGACACGTAGCAAGTATCAAGTGACCCTTATAAATATAGATTGTATTATATTTCAATTTATTTTTGTAATCATACATTATATTTGTAATATGGGTGATGGCAATAGCAATGTCATGAAACGTTTACGTTTGGCGAAACGTTATTATGGTCCTGACGTCATTTTTAAAAAAATAGAATGTTCCAACCATATTTTGAGGAATTATATTAATAAACTTCATGAGCTTTCAAAAAAATAAAATAAGCAGTAAAGGTGAAAATGTACCAAGATGAATGCGTAGTTTATTGGTTAGTCGTATCAAACGACTGCGCGGCAATTACTTTGTTTCACATCCAGATTTCTCGAGATCGGAATTAAATAACAGAACAAATTTGTATCTAAATAGCCTGAAGCTTACAAAAGAAGACATTATTTCCTTAGAAAAGAGTTCCAAAAGGCTACAAAAGTGTGAAGATTGGCATAGAGAATGTAAAAAAAGAATTGACTTTAATTATCAAAATAACCATATTACCATATACACAAAAATGTTTTGTTATAAAAATGATAATATTGTTCACATTAGAGCGACTTTACAGAGAAGCTTACACATTATACTTCTAAATTAATATAATTTTAAAAAACAAAGTATATAATTAAATTTATAAATAATGTATTAAAATTATTTCTTATATTTTCTTCAATATCCATATAAATAAAATATAAAATAAAAATAAAAATTAAAGCGTATGGGTATTATTGTTTAAAATGTATTAATAGATTTAGGATGGGTTTCAATTAATAATAGGTACTTTGTTATTATTTTAAAAGTATCAACCAAAAATAACAATTTAATTTTTATTCTTTTTAATTTAATTTAATTATTTTATATTAGATTAACCACTTCACGAGTCAAAACTATAAAAACGATATTGTACGGAAGGAAAATATTTCAAGGAAATCTATCAACTAAATATGGAGTTGAACATGAAGAAGAGGCAAAAGAATAGTTGGCATATACATTGGGTGTCAATATTGAACCATCTGGATTGATGGTAGATATTGAAAAATTCTACTTAGCTGCCTCTCCAGATGGATTGATCAGAGATGATGAATTAGTAGAAATAAAATGTCTCCAAAAGAAGTAAGAGATAACAATATAATAAATTATTGTGTATTAAAAAATAATGATTAACAATTAAAAACAAATGCAAATTATTATTATCAAGTTCAAGGTGCATTACATATTGTACCAGAGAAATTATTGTTATTTTTGTATTTGGACTACAAAAGGTAAATACAATTTCTAGTTTCTTTACACATTTTAAATAATATTTATAATTATAATTATTTTCACAAATCTAGGTGTCTAATTTGAAAAAATATTGAGAGATTATGACTTTTGGGCCAATTTCATGGAGCATCAATTTACATAATTTTATATGAATAATTTGATTATAGAAATAATTAATTCAAGATATGACCGTGGATTGATTGCCCATTAGAAATGGCTTATAACTCCAATGCATAAAATAATGTCTTTTTTTTTATTATTATTTAATTTTAAATTAAATAAATTACGCAAGAATTATTAATTATTTGTGCTTTAATTTTTAAGTGTTCAACTAGAATTATTTGAAATATCATTACATGTGTAGGTATTAATAAATGATAAAATCTTGTATAATGTAAATTTTAATTACTATCATAGTTTCGAGAATTTATAATAGATGGGCGAGAAAATGTGATAACGGAGTACATACACTTATGTCTATTTACTACTCGCACAACGACAGTCCAAATGTATTAGTCGTATAAAATGCCAAATTATACTCCTTTAAACATGCTATGCTCCAACAGCCTTAATCAATTTTTTTTTGAACTTCTATGCTGTATAAGTATTAATCTTAACCTATTAACCAATTAATTTTAAAGCAGTTTGGTATTATTTGAGGAAAAGTTGAATGATTTGAGTTATCTGTTACATAATTGTAAATTAATTCTTTGGTTTAAATATTTTATTTAATATACCTTGAACAAGTATTAAATCTTAATATTTGATTTTTGTTCATTATATATTGATTTATAGGTGATGTTGTTGCAGTTGACGAACCTTATATAAGTGGTGCTTCTCTTCATAATAGTTTATTATGCCATTATGACAAGTGTATGAAACTGACTTGCTCTATTATACCCTGTCCAAACTGTTCATTAGTAAGTTATAGATTTATTGAAATTCCTAACTATAGTACATTAATAATTAGCAACAACCTGATGCTAATTTTGTAATATATTGAATGAATAATTTTAGTGATTATATGAATTTAAAATTTTACTTAAAATTAAATAAGTCAATTTTGATCTTAACTCAATTTTAGTTCAGAACTAATAAAATGCATGGAATATGATCAATATTTGTCAGTGGTGGTATAGAAATAGATTTTCTGTAGCCCTTAGGGTTTAAATTAATTAACCACCAATATGTTTTAATCATTTTGAATTTTTAATTATATATCTATATAAAAGCCAAATACCCCTCACTTATTGATAGCTATTTCTCAAAACCTAGTCAATGTATGGACTTAGATTTGGATTAGTAATTCCTCTAAAATATTCCAAGTGTGCAATAAGATAGGATTTAAAAAAAATTGATGTTAAAGTGGAGCACGGTAGCTAACAGGTTTCTAGGTTTCTGTGGTGTGTACTTGAATTTAATGTATTGATAATATACTATGGCCAACGAAAAGAAGGTCGTGATTGTCATGCACCTATCAGCTATTTTTTTCGTAAATTCAGTGGTTCTATTTTTGGAAAAATTGACTAGAAATGACTACATGTAGCAAGCATATTTCATAGATAGTAATTGATATAGCATGTGGTTTTAACATGGTCTTTTGACGCATTTTAGGGTAACATATTCATAATTCTGTTAGGGTTGGCATATACTACAAATCGTATATTAATGGTACAAGTTAAGTTAAACTATATGATAGCATTTTGTGTGGTTATAATTATCAAAGTTTTATCATGGTACACGTTTTATACCTATTTTCTGTGATATATATCCTTGGTTTATGTTATTAGTGCATGTTTTTAAAGTTGGAATTTTGTTAAAATATTGTTTAAAATTATGTTTTTTTAACAGTTTTGTTTAATATTTTTCACAATACATACTTAATGGCTATAATTAAGATATCCATAATTTTGACAATGAAGTTGTCAGAAGAATTGTTCATAGTTCTTATGATAATGATCAATTGATTGAAAAAATATTTATAGCATTGTGAGAAAAAATTGAATATCCTGGTTCAATATCGTCTGTCAAAACTATTGTATAATTTAAACTTCAAGTACAGAAAATGTAATGATGGGCTGACATTTCTTACGGAGAGGAATGTCGTTTGAGTGAAATTTTTATGAAAATTAAATCAATTGAGACAGAATTATGACATAAGGCCAGTAGTTTACTTGGACAAGATTGGATAAACCAGAATCATACTTGAGGTCATTGTTGGCAAAATCCAGAAAACACTAGAGAACTCAAAGTACTGATTGGAAAGGATAGTCGACTTATTGTATGCCATGATGAGTTAACTTCTTTTGTTGTAAATTTAGTAGTTGGACACACTCACAAATAAGAGATTTTTTTAAAAAAATGGCTTATTGATATGTTAACCACTTTAGAAAAACCATATGTAATAGTAATGGACAATGTTTCCTACCATTCTATGCCAGCCGAATATTACTTGAAAGTAAACACTCGTAAAACAGATGATCTAAAGTGGCTTGAAAAAATCTATATATTATTCTTCCCTTAGAAAAACTGTGTGAACTACGAGAAAAAGTTAAAACTACAATGCTTGAACTGATTTGAGCGCAAATGAAGGGGGAAGTGTTTGAAAAAAATAATACCTCTAAATTAGATATTGAACAACTAGTAAACAATGCTTTAGAACCAATCACTTAAGAATAAGACAAAATATTGCAAAAATTGTAACAAAATTCAAGATGAAGATTTAATGAAAGAAGAGGGATAAATTGTGTTTGTTAGTGCCAATAACCATTACCCTGACGAAGACTATGATGACAATTTTTTCTAAAGTTAATGTATTTATCTCTATATTATTTATGAAATTATTGTTATTATTACTGTAAATATTAACTAAACATTAGTAAAATTATAAAAGTTATTTGAAAAATAAAAACTTTATTTGTTTATATTATGTTATTATGTTATTGAAAATTATTTTAGATGGAAAACATTCTGATATCCTACTTTTCGTTGGCCATACTATAAGATGGATAAGAAGTATTGAGTGTACACAAGCAGTTTGGTTACCAGTACTTTTACTAATACAGCTTAAGAAATTTTAATTGATAATTAGGGATTAGAATACTGTTGCTCACAAGGGAGGTATAGAATCTACTAAATAGAAGGTGCACCTTAAAGGCCATCCTGAAGCAGAGGATTTTTCCAACTTCATATAGGATATTAGGTTTTATTTGAATATAATGATAGGAAAATGGACATTCCAAATATTTTTTGTGCAGCCATTATGGATTTGAAAAGTTTTCGTGAGAAAGTATCAGAATTCTAATACCTCACATTAGAACGCCTTGCTACAATTTAAAAAAAAGAGTTATTCATACACATAACTTTCTATTGAAATATTAATCTGTGGACTTACTAAACGTAAGATATTCAGTATCCTGTAGAGTTCCTTTGTTTACACAATTTATGTTTGAAAATTGGAGTTCCAATAATCCTTTTGTGTAATAAACCTCATACCTCTATAATTTTATTACTTTCCAAGACTTAAGATTAAGACTGTACATAAAAGTGTAATAGATGCAATTATCTATACATTCTGTGGTATTCCAGAAACAGTTATTTTACTAAGTATACCTTTGATTCCAAAAGACTACTACTTCAATTCAAACTCAATTTAAATTTGTATTTTATTTTTAAATATGACTGCAGACATATGTAACCATAATTGTATTGTTAACTAGCAAAAAATTTTAATGTGTTAAACTTTTTTGTAGGTTTATTTCTGTAGCAAAGAATGTATGCAAAAGGCTAATGAAGATGGTCATGCATTAGAATGTCCAATTATGTTTTCCATCAAATCCTTACCAGGAGATATAAACTTAAATCAACTTGCTATGAGGTGGTTTGTCCGTGAATATTTCAAATTGAACTTGATAAATTATTATGTATTGGTTAAAAAATTGCTTGAGATTTATAAAGAGCCTATGGTTAGAGGCTTCAGCGATTCTCATGTTTATAATTCTGAAAATTTTGTTACTGCTTTTTCTATGCATTGCAATGAAAAGGAAATATCAATGGATTTACTGCTATTTTATTTTTGCCTTGGTGCAGTAATGTTTGAATATTTGATGATAAGCGGTATTGATATCCCAAATAGTTACTTAAATACAATTGGTGCTTCTTTAGTACGTATGTTATTCATTTTGGATACACATTGTCGAAAGTTAACTGTGAATGCACCTTGTATACCTGCTGAATTGACGAAACGTTCTACTCTACCAATTGCATATTCTTTATATCCTACAATTTATTTATTTAACCATTCTTGTGATCCAAACATACGATGCAGTGGAGATATGAGTGACAGAATTAGAGTTATGAAAGCAATACAACCAATTCCTAAAGGAAGTCAGGTGATTATAGTTTATATTTTTATTTTTAAGTAATGTTCATTGATAACTTATCTTAACCTATACCTGAGGTGGAGAGGTTATTCATAATCATTCATAAAATAATGTTTATACAAAAATAATCAACAGTAATTAAATTAATAATACTTATAAAAATTTGTTTCTTAAAATGTTAAAAAAAAATCTTGTATCTGCTTATGAGAAGTTTCTTTTCACATTTATAAATACCTTTAAACTTGAAAATTCATACATATTTCAAATTACTAATTGAACATTTTTGAAATCTTCTATATACCTGTATTTGATTTAAATTAAATCACTAATATTTAACTAAAACAAAATTGGTTTTCAATATTTGTTAAGTGTATAACCTTTTTTTAAGAACCTAATTTTTCAAAATAAAACTTAAAAGGATTATACACCAATTGGAGCTGGATTGAATCACTTGGGTTAAATCTGTAATTATTAAATCAATTTTTTTCATCAAATAAAGAGAACTAGCTGAGCATTGTCATAATATTATTAATATTATTATTAAGAGCGTGAAGTTGACTGAATAATATTACAAAAGTGGATGGTACTATAATAATCATATAAAATCATGGAGATAAATTATAGATTGTTGAATAATGTACGGTTCCCGAAATCACTTATGATTGAATGCGATCATCAGCGTTTTGGTATACCGGAGGAAGATACAAATACGGTGTACATCATCTCTTGCTTTTTACATTTTTATTAATTTATCACGTTCTCTTAATTGATATTTTTATATTATTGATTTACAAATTTATATTTATTTTGAAATTCATTTTTACTACTTTTAATACTTCAATTACTATTTTTGCTTTTAAGCTCTAAAAATTGTTTTTGTAAGATTTCTATTTTGATTACAGTTACTGATGTCTTATGGTGTTGATTTCAAGAAAGAAAATAAAGAAACTAGAATTAATGAGTTGTCAGATCTTTTCAAGTTTAATTGTGAATGTCAGGCTTGTGTTGAAAATTGGCCTATTAACTGTTACACACCTATTCGCTTAACTTCACTGTAGGTTGAAAAGTACTTGAGTTATGTTCATCATATTGAATCTTTTTATTGTTATAGAAATCTTCTGAATGTGAATTTGGCAGACACTATAACAAAGGAATGCAAAAAGTTTATGGAATTAACTACGAATGAATCTTTTAAACAAGCCCCTCATCTTCATTTAAACTATTTATATGATTTTCTTAAATTATTGTTTTGTAATGTTAAACGACCATTTAAACTATATGAAAACTGTGTTACATGGATATGTATTGCTCATACCTCAGTAAAAATAAAAGACTTAGAACTTTTAGATTTAAGTTTATAAATAGTTCATTATTTCTTTTTTTCTTATTAATTTTTATTGTTATACTGTATTTTCATAAGTAAAGAAAAGTAGTTTGAAAACATTTACTTATTCTTGTGCATTACTGTTTTTACTGGAATAACTGAGTGCCAAGAACTAGAAGACCAAGAAGACTAAAGAATAAGAATATTTAAAAGTGTAAACAAAATACCAAATACCTCTTGACATTTTCTGCGTGTAATCTTGTACTAAAAGGTTGTAAATGAGTACATTTTTATTAATGTATTGAATGTTTTTGTTTTTTAAGTAATAAAAAGTTATTTATTCTATCTAGCTTACTTGTTTATCATTTTTGATGTTGTCTAATATTCCAGGAACGGTGGGAATAGGCAATAGGGGCAGTTGCCTAGGGCCTCGCGGTTCTGAAATAGTTTTTAACTGTGCTTAAATTTAACTGAACTTAAAATATTTAATTAATAGAAATTATATAACCCAACATTTAATTTTCCCAGGGTCTCGCAAATTAGCGCCGTCACTAAGTGGGAAAACCTTATAACAAGACAGACTGTCGTGAACCTGGTCCAAGTAAAACTCCCGTGATGACCGATCAAACTCGATATTTTATTCGTATTAATATTTAAATACGATTTCGATGTTCAGGGAAAGAGTAGGAGGTGAAGTTCTAGAAATGCATACATAATGTCCGTATTATGGTATTGGTAGAAAACTTCGAAAAATTTACAACCGAAGCCCGTAAGGGCGTGGTGGAGATATTTTACCGTAACTGCGACGCGCATTTCCGAGGAGGATCTCTGGAAACGAAGAGAAAATGTAGGCAATAATTCATTTACAAGAGCAAAGCCCATTTCGTATGACTCGAAATTCTATATGCAGTGTATATTAGAACTGAAACGTTTTCATAAGTAAAGAATTTTGGTTTTGGTAATCTGAGGGTGGGAGTTGTTATGAGGTATGGAATTAAATTGTAAAGTATATTTTTGTAGATTTTACGCTGGTCAGTAGAATTGAATACAGTTGGCCGTTAGGCGTTTACACATGGAAAAAACTGTCATAATATTATGTGCATACGATATTTTAAAGGAAACCAAACATGCGTTATTCTTTTATCGCTTGATTGAATTCAATAACCTAAAAAACATCGCTAAAAACGATATTAAAAATATATTCATCGGCCGATACGATTCTGTTAGCCGAACAAATGATCAATTCGACAACGTAAGTTTATAAATTTGTGTATCATTGCTATATAACCGCATTTAAACGTGTCGACGTGATTTATTGTTGCAAAAGTTACGATTTTATGTAAAATATCTAGTATATTCACTTCTCCTGGTCCATCACAGGAAAGGAGATGGCACAAACAGTTATTCAACATATTTTTGCGAACAAACCGTTCTATAAGTGGCTGAGCAGATGTTCTGAATGCGACACAACTCCAATGGTGAAATGTCGAATTTGTCAGAGCTACAATCACCGGAGATGCAAAGCGGACAACGTTGAGCGCACGGGTTCGGCAAAACGGGTACTTAATCTTGCGGACGACTGAAGGACAATATAATTACGAGTTTTTAAATCGTGCAGGGAAACGCTGCGGCCACTTTAGAACCGCAAACGACCTCTCTGATAGGGCTCTGGCTCAGTCAATTGGACGACGTATCGTCTGTGAGCAGCCATGGCGACGGAGTCGAGACGGTTCCGGACCAGGTGCATCCGCGGACATCTACCGGAGGCGAAATGCAGAGATCCTCAGCCGACTACCTTCGGTGCGTTAATCTTTCATAAAATTATCACAAAATCCCGTCGTCCATCGACTTGTTGCGAAAGAGTGACCGTTTATCGGAGACGCCCGTTGATAGTGATTTTTATTATTTTTTATTATTTTTCACGTAACTCGGACACAGTTTTTATAATGAATTCGTTTGGCACAGTACAGGTTGTTGGACGAACGCGCAGTACCCCAAAACGTTTTGGCCGGACCACAGACTTTTCTTGCACTCGGCCGATTGTCCTGTGTTCCTCCGACTGACCGCAAACGCGACATCCGATGGAGGCGGTATTCAATAGTATACAATTTCGACGGCGATTCCAACGAATAACGACCGCCGCGGGTAACCGAAGTTTGACTAAGGGACTCGTCCGAAACTTTTTCGTCTCGAGGTCGATGGTTGTTGGTTTCTTTTGTTTTCTAGGCTGTCGCACGAATGTTACTAATTATTCTAATTGTACTACGGTAAACAAATGATTCAATATTTTCCTACATAATTTTCAAATTCACGAATTGTTTTACAAACGAAGTAAATAAAAAATACTAACTTCTGTTTGAATTTTTCAAAGCGAATCTTCCTCTTTCTATTGAATTATAAATAATTCTTGTTTTTGATAGTTTAACTAATTATTATATGAATATCATTGAAATTTTTTGTTGCAACTGGTGAAAATCAAAAATCATAATTATTGTTTTAAAACCTTTGGCTACATTTCGAATACAAACAAATATATTAAATATTATTAGTCAAATTATCAAAAAATAATTTACCGGAGATATAGAGGACTGCACAGTTTTTCCAGAACGTGAGTGATAAGTCTTGTGAGCAGATCGTGACGCCGAACGTGACACACAAACAAAAAGGTTTTCGGAACACGACGGTACGATCTTGGGTTCTTTTTTCTATCAGGATTACGTTTTCTGGGAGAGGTTACGTTAGGAATTAGGATTACGTTATCTCGAGACGTCCTCTTCTCGAGTTTTCAATCGAACGTAACATTATTCAAACGTACAACAACGGTTTTGTCAAATCCGTGACGAAACTTCCATTGGCCGGATAATAAACAATCAAGTATGCAGAAGAATGACGGACGCTAACTCGGTTTGTGTCGGTATCCTTAATTCGATTTCGAACCCGGTGCGCAACACAATACTGCAGACATCTGAACGGGTATTGCATACATATTAAGTCGGGGTCCACGTTTCGCATCGATGCTACCGCGTTCGGTGAGTGACTCAATACTAACTCCAACCGAAGCATGCTCGTGCGAGTTGCGCTGTTCAGAAAAAACTATGGCAACAATGTCAATTGTGTCAACGCGGAGAATGTCAGTATATTGTCGCTGTTCGTATCAACACGTATTGAATGTCGTTGGATACGTATTCGAATACAATTATTGTGATTGATTTAATATTTTAACAAGTAAATAAATTTAAAAAAAAAAATGAGCTGAAGTTCTAAATATGAACGGAATCAGGACAGAGTTATTCGACCAATCGAGTCCTATCGCCGAAGTTCTAGGAAACTCAAAGACGAATATTATTATTTCATAAAAGTATAAAAAAAAAAAAAAATAATCAAACTCAGTACAAACTATCAAATTTGTGACCGTATTCGCAATACAACGGAAGAACTACTTATTATCTTTTTTTCGTGATTTGATCGGACATAAGAGTGATAGATAGACGAATAATTCAAAACGAAGAAAAAATGGACTGCTATATTTTTGTTGCTTTAAAAAATAAGCAATTAGATTGTGGGATTGGGTGTTTCCTCGTGTGTGTTTTACCTACGTGTTACTAATCTTAATCGAGTGCCACGGAGCTATCGCGTAAGTAACCGAAGTAAGTAAAACTAACGTTTTGGAAGAAAAGTATTGATTTTCTGTTGGAAACAGAAAAATGTTTCTCAGGAAAATTATACACTTTTTACAATGATAGTTTATTGTGCACAATATTCTATTGTATAACACCGAGAACAGTTGTACTTTTTACGATATTTTTTTCCAAAGAATAAAATTCAACCGATTTTATTCTAAACATCGTAGCAACTTCGTAATTGCGCTGGACGATGGAGTGCCGTCGCAGTCAGCGGATGGCGGGAAGAAGTGACAGTACGTCGGTGAAAGACGATGGAACAACATGATGGTGCTCACGTTAGCAAATATCGATGCTGGGGGTGGGATTGGTTGGTTTATAAATAAATAAATTTGCCGACTACTTTCGTAAACAAAATTCTGCAATAATTATATTATAATTGTTGATGATTGCCGACTATGTAAATAAGTCATTAATGAGTGGGTGGGGGGTTTGGGTATTGCACCTTCCCTAACGTCAGTCCGATGCAGAATTTTGCGGGGCCCCACATATATTTATTTTATTCACTATATTTTTGTTTAATTTTGTAAAATCTAATGTCTTTGGTACAATGCAGATTTTCGTCGACAGTAACAATAAATAACCACTTTCCGGTCTGAATACGTTTACATTATAAGCTTTATTAAAATAATGAAAGCATACGCGAAGTATCAACTAAAAACGTTTTCAGAGTATTCTTTTAGTCATTTTTATTCATATTGTCATTTTTTTTTTTTTTTAACGAGTATTTGGCACGAGTTTTTATTTTAGAGTGTCCAGCGTCCCGGATAAACCATCGCAGATGTCGTTGTTACCCGTATAGCTGGTGCACAAACGCCCGCCGCCGTTGTAGTATTCTCTAGGTATTATTATTTTTGCGTTGTGATTGAAAAGCAATTAGTCGCATCGTTCTTAATGGCAAGCCCGCGTGGCCCACCAAAGAGAAGGAACGTGGCGAGGAAAGGAGAGGAAGAGAGACGGGACCGATGCAGTCTCGTAAGGAGGATTACACCCGCCGCGCAGTGGTCCAGTCCGTGACGTACGCATTAGGTGTATACTTATATTTATTTTTTTAATCCGTTCGTGTGTTACATTGACGCTCGGGAAGTATAACTCGTAGGAATGATAATAAATCGAGAACCGCCGCGAAAAAAACGCGCGTAAGACAATTAATTAATTTCGATCAATACCGCTAGGACGGGGTGCGTTCTTTTTTCCACCCCTCCACCATCTTTTCGTCAGCAGTGCGACATATATACGTTTTCCGATTTTCAATATTGTATTTCGTCGCGGAACTCTCCGGAAACTATAGATATTCGGATTTCGTGGTACGGAGAGGACGACACAAAAACTACCCACATTGTACAACCGCGTACACGTGCAATGTGAAATAGGGTGCCTACCCAGAGGCGGCTTGATTATGAATTTTGTGGTTCACTGAACCACTAAAAAGTTTGGCATGGGTGTCATTTTAATAGCTGGGTACTTGGTCTTGGCAACTGGTAGCGGTAGGTAATATCGAAATTGGTAATTTAATAGAAAGTAAATTTTTTTACCTATTATCGAAGGCATGACAGGCGATTGCACCTTTGCCCTTAACCTGGCTAGTCCGCCCCTGTGCACGTTTCGAAGGGAGTAAATCGTTCGTCAGTGGAGCGTTTTCTCGACTGAAGACGATGCGCGTTTATTTATTCGTTGCCATGCCTTGTTTCGATATTTTACCAAGTACGCGCGGCTATTGTCTTCGGTAATTTGTTTTCGTGTTCGTTGTTCGGACAATATTGTCTATGCAAGAGGCAGCTCCAGGGGGTGGGGCTAGGGCCACGGCCCCCCAAGCCCATACCGTATTTATAAAAAAATATATATTGTTAACAAAAAATGCATATTCTAATGTCGTATAATAATACGACACGCACAAGTATGTAGATAGAAACATAGAGGTATGACGGTGTATACGATATACCTGCTATCTATATTATGAAAAGAATCAATAAGGCTATAAATAAACTATATTAATATAAAATATACTATGGTATTATTTTATAATGTTCAAAACATGAATTGCGTAGCACACATTTCTGTACGGACTAAATTGTTGTTTTCTTTTTGTTATAAGATTTTGTAAAATTTGGCATTAATTCGCGATAGTAATAGACGCTGGTGAACAGGCCCGGTTCAAGGGGAAGGCGACTTAAGCCCATGCCTAGGGTGGCATTTTTCCTGGAAAATTTTTTGTATAAAAAAAATATTTGATAAAATATTTACACTTAAGGGGTGGCAAAAACTAAATTTCGCCTATGTTTGCTTAAACACTTGAACCGGGCCTGCTGGTGAAGCCGCATAAATATCATCAATACGACACGGAAATTATTAAAACTATAATATAATTTATACTAACATATTGGCCGTCATACCAAATACCGTATACGACGTACGGCACACAAACACGTATTTCTTCTTTTTAAAACTCATCACTGGCTGTAATTATGAGACTAAAAATGTATTGGATATTTTTATGCGATAATCAAAAAAATGTTCATAACAATTTTTTTTTTGTAAAAAAAAAACATAAACTTTGCGTTTTTTTCGTTATAAACAAAGAAATCTTAACGGCCGGTCAACGGATCAAATATGAATTAGTAACTACAACGGCTGCCGAAAACGAAAACGTTCACCGTACGATGGGCGTTCGTCGACAACACTCAACAGCTCTAACATATTTATCGCGCTATGTACGGCGAGGGGGTTTTTTTTATCACGACAAGTGACAAGTCGTTTTCAACATAATAGTTTTTACGTCACGTTAAAGTGTTGTGCGATGGACAATGCGAATTCAATGTATACTCGTTATAATGAACTGAACGTCATGCATTTTTAATTGCACTTCCCAGTGATCCGGTATCGTGTGTCTCGAGTGAAAATTTTTTCGATTTCTTTGTTTTTTCGACGGTGCAGAACAATACTATTATCGCGTACAGTGAATTCGAATGGGGGGAAAGAAAAACTGCGGTGAAATTTTGCGAATAAAGAAACTGTGCAGAAGTCGATAGAAAGTCCATTGTTATGTTAAGGCGACGACCGCAATCCGTTCGTAACTGTAATCGAATTCGGTTAACACCCTTAAACATAGCGATCTGTCGCTAAATAATACGATTGGTGAAAAAAAAAATAGATCTAATAAAAAAAAAAATAATCGATCTTGTCGCCGTATAAAAATATTTTCAATAATCTCCGGTGAAAGACCCGCCCGTCGTCGAGTGTGGCGCGCGCGTAATCTTTTCCGCTCACGGTTCTCGTAAACGTCGTATTATGCCCATGAATGTTGTATATAATGTGCGTTTTCAAAGTTTGAAACTCTTATTGTCAGAGATAATTAAGTTCGTGATAGCCGACAGGTGCGGTGACTTACCAGGGGGGCATTTCAAGTATTAATTGATAATAGTTGTTTCCCCAAATTTGTATTGAGACATAGAATCCGACTACGTTCCTATATTATGATACACACTTCATATTAATTTCGTAATATGGTTTTTAGGAAAAATTAAACTGTTAGGTAGATATCTAATTAAATAATCGGGATTTTACAGTTTCCAAGGATAAAAAGTATTAAAAAAATTTAAATTTTTGAAAAGCCTAGGGGGCTATGGCTCCAGTGCCCCCCTCCTCGGAGCCGCCCCTGATACCAGAAGTGTGCGCCGGGGCTTGACGAAGACGACGGTAGTGCTTGTACGAGACCGCATGCAGGTTTTGCAGGACCCGCGATCGTGATCGTGTCCGTGGATCTAGAAACAAAATAATCATTGGCGCCCGCAGGAAATTTATCAGGGGGGCGCATAATGAAATCAAACGCAAAAAAAAAAAATACATTAAAAAAAGTTTATTCCTTGTAAACTATTAATTGTGTTAGAATTATATGAAATCCAACACCAAAAAAACATTAAAAATATATTCCTTACAACCTAAAAAATTAGTTAAATAAAAGCTGAAGCTATGTATACGTGGTGCGGAGTGTCCGAATTGGTTCCGAAACGTCCGAATTGGTTCCCGGGTCAAAATATTTTCTTTTTTCCTTCCCATTTTATACAGACTTAGGACTGTATGTATATATAACATTGATTTTTTTTCACTTTAATTTGTATAATGATATTTTTATAATAATATAATAAATATAATATTAATTCGTCAATTTATTTTCAAGTATTATTGAAGTAAAAATGTTTAACAAACATTTTTTATAAACTCTAATCGATTTATTTCATTACTGTTATATTTCTCTATTTCTGTTTTGATATACGTTTCTTTATTTTTAGATTTAACATTTTGTTTTTTGTCAGTACTTTATAATTTTACATAAGTTTCAATTTGAATTTCTTTTAATACGTTCATGAATTGGAAAATATTTGGATGTGCGGAATAAAAGCAACTGTTGAACTTGCTGTGAAATGATTCACAACAATTAGTTGTTCGTTCTATACTACTGGTATATTCAGCCCACATTGATGGTGGAAATAAACTATCATTTTCAATATAATTTTCTAATATGTAATCAAAGAATTCTTCAAGTTTTCCATTAATCGGTTTTAATGATATCAAATCATTAGTAAAGCAATCGTTAACTTCTTTGGGTGATAACAAAGATAAGCCAAAAAACAATTTTAATGTTTGTCCTATTTCGGAATCATTATTTTTAAATTCATTTGAAAGCCCTAATTGTTGTATCTTCCTCCACCATGATTGACCCAAATGAAACCGACAACCTTTTAATTGGGCTAAAGGCCATACTTCGGAGATCGCTACATGAATGGCTCTTTCAAAATCCACATATATTTCATTCGGGCTTAAATAATTTTGAATTAAACGGAAAGCTTTTGTATACGTATCACTCGTTTTATTTGGAAGTAAAAAGAAAATTAGAGGAACATAGTAATTATTTTTTACACCGTGAATTGAAAAAAGTTGGCAAAAAAGCTTTGGGCAGCTTTTAAAAGTACCGTCAATAAACACAAATTTTATTTGACGCAATACTTCCAAATTGCTATCACATGAAAAACCAATAATATTGTTTTCAGCACTGTTAATAAATAAAAAATTTTCTCCACAATTAGTTATTAAATTATAATTATTTAAGATATTATGAATCTCGCTCAATATTTTGGGCAACTTGGGTACTGTACTACATCGACTAGTATGTATATTTTTTCTAATTCTACGTACATTTTGAGAATCTATGGTTTCAATATCGGATTTAGCCAATTCACAGCGAATAATTTTTGCTGGTTGTTCATGTAATGCATCTTGAGCTTTTCGTTTTGAAATGTTGCTTAATTTCTGTCTATTAAGTTTTTTTTCGTCGTCTTTTTCATGATTATGTATTATATTTTTATCAAAAATTGTATTTAAATTATTTGTTTTCAAATACGACTTACGTGCTCTTTTTCCACATGTCCAACTGTCAATGTCGTCTGCCAACTTTTTTTGAAACCCAAAAATATAACCTTCAAATACAATAAGTTTTTATTTTTTTCACTGTACATAAATTCCATATTCGAAAAGATTTAAACACAAATACAATCATTAATACAAACACTTTGCGGTTATTACGGCGGATTACTGAATGCCGTACTGACTTATAAATACGACTAGATATCCGTCAATATCGATAATATAACGCCCGTTTTATCACGGTTTTTATCTAAATGATAATTTATCTCATCCATTCCGAAATTCGTACTTATCAATCCACCTTGGTACTTATAAAGATGGGAAATTTCAAAATATTAGTAAAATAATAATATTAAATAACAAATATAATTAGATTGGATTTCGCCTTTTTCGAAAGTATTTATTGGGAACCAATTCGGATGTGTGTTGCCTGGAATGTCGGGAACCAATTCGGATGTAGCCACGTGGTGCGTCGATCGTCATAAGTGGTTTACACAATAGGCGATTAATATCAATTCACAGAATTGAAACGTATTTAATTTTGCGCGATTAATGTAATACGTATTATTTTGTAGGTACGCCTTATAATATATTGTCATTACGATCAACAACACCACACGGCACACACTAGAGTAAAAATATCGATAAAATGTTGATAAATCAAAATAAAAGTTAAAATATTCAACATTCTATTGAATTGCAGGGGGGCAAATGCCCCCTCTTGCCCCCCCTCCGGGCGCCCATGAAAATAATCATTTATTTACGATTTTTTGTCGGAAAAAACATATGACGCAGGATAGAACCACTGAGTGTATATCCTTATTAAAGGCTCCTGTTATTATTAATATTATTTTTTTAAAAAAACATATAAGAAACATGTAAATAATCATCCATGATGTAACGTTCTTATTTTTTCGATCATCTTATTTCAATAATTTCTTATGGTTATGGTTGGACAAAAAATGTTAAGTTCTAGAAACGTTAACATTTAAATAACTGAACTCATATTTGTTGGTGATAAAATAAAAACGTCTAATCATCGATTACTTCCTTCTCTTTAGAAAAAAAAAATAAATAAATAAATAATAGAAAAAAAGGAGCTCTACCACGACGGATTAGTACCAAATGGTTTTGTCCCACGTAAAATAAAACGTAATTTTCCGCTCAAATGATTTGATCACCTGTATTACGTCCCCCTTAGACGTACGCATTTTAATAATAATCGTATGTATATGCGAAATGCGCGTGTCTCGATATTATACTTCATCCGCGTACTTATTGGCGCGAGCACCGGTAACGGTTTTCGCATTACGCGCGTCCGGCGTAGTCAACCGAATACGTTATAACATATTATGTATTATATATTTAAATTCCATTTCTGAACAGGTTGTAACTATTATGATTTCGTTTGTTCAGGAGGCTGGCTTTGCCGTTTAAACATATTTTTCTGTTTCTATTTACTCATCAATATTTATTATTATTCTGTTGTGAAAATAAAATAAAATTTAATATTTTAAAATATTCGATTTCAATGATAATTATTTTTAGTTGAAACATTTTTTTTTTTTTTTATAAATATAATTTTCATTTGGGGGCCCATCTAAAAAATCAAACACAATGCGTTTAATAGTGACATCTATTACGCTCTATACTCAAATAAGAACTTTCCATTTGCAAATCTCTTCTAAGACCCATTTGGGCCGTCGGCATAGAAATTCTAGATGGTGTCAAACTTTCTCGAATTCGTACTGTTCAAGCTTTTCGCTTCGCGTTACGACATCTGTACTCGGATACATAGCAATAACTAATTTTATAAAGACCTAAAAATAGAAAAATTTAAACCGTTTAAAAAAGAAATCTTACAATCTGTATATACAGTAATACTATAAGTAAATAGGTCGACAGATTCTTTGACATGACGGCTTGAAGGAAGTGGGCGTCCATCGACACTACTTCCAATTTGCAATCTAGTTGCTAATATATATTTTTGATTTAACGTTTAAGACGACGGAGTGGGTTGTCCGGTAATGTGTGGGAGTATAGATTAGATATGATGGGGTTGGTGGTGTGGTTGAAGGAGTTTTTATGAAATTTATTATAGTGATAAGGAACAAGTGTTGATATTATTGGTAGGTTGAGGAGGTATTGAGTACAATTACTGACATACCAGAGAACATTAGAAAGAACACGAAGAGTTATTGATTGGAATGATTGTAATTTGTTTGGATTTGAATTTTTGGAGGCTCTCTAGACTAGAGTTGGATGCCATATGTCATTGCTGGACGTAATATTTGTTTGTAAATTAGCACTTTGTTGGCTAAAGCAATTTTGGATCGGAGTAATAGTCTTAGTTTGAAGTTTGTAATTTAAAGTTAAGAGGTGTTATTTTTCCTTTAATATGGTTTGCCCAGGTAAGTATTTTATTTAGGAGGACACCTAGGTATTTAACGGAGTTGTGCATAAGGATTTGTTAGTTATTGAAAAGAAATGGAGGAATATTTTTTAGGTTGAGGGTCTAGGTGATGTGGGTGAACTTTTTTTTATTTCATAACATTAACAGTTTTTTATGCAATACGCGCATCCGACGACATTGGTGAACTAAAATCTAAGAAGGAGAGAAGAAACCGATAGTTGAAAGCGTGAGCGCGACAGTTAGAATAATTTATGTTGTATACGATTTCTTATACTTGAACATTATTATGTTTTTTCGACGGCAACCAATATATCTCGTATATGTATACCGGTTGTATAGAATATCTTAGCATACTTCTTGTCACCTGTTTCATTGTTAATTTCGGCTAGTAGTAGTCGTTATAAAATATGTTTTACATGTGCGTTGAATGTTGGTGGTCCGCAGGAATTTTCTGAATTCGTAACGTGGTCCTGGGAAAATATTAATCAGTGACCCCAGAGCTTTGCGCAATTCGTCGCACACGTTACTCCGACCGTTCGTTATGATTGAAAGCGTACGCATACATGAACAACGAGTACGTGTGTGCGTGTGTATGTGTGTGCGCGTGTGTTTATTATCATCGATTTGTTTCGAATGCCTCGGGTCTCCGAAACGAATTGACGAGGGGTTAATGAATGCGTAAAAACGATGGATATTTCATAACTCTTGCTCTGTTTACTATCTCATAATTGAACCTTATATAATTAATTCACAACGAAAACGCATTATGTGCGAATATTTTAACGTGTGCTCGGGCGTGGCTGTCGAAAACGGTCGGCACAGAGACGGCACAAATCTCGGGAGTATAAAAAATCGTATTATCTCTGAGTACACCCGCACCTAGCAACCCCCAGAACCGACGCAGGACAACCCCCTCTGAGCACCCACCACGTGAATTTTTTCTCGCATTAACAGGATTGATACACACCCGCATGCTTGATCCTCCGTGATCTTAAGTAGCACAAAAAATCTGCAATCGGTAGAATAAATTTCGGAGTAACCGACTTGACCTGTGTTTATCGCATTCAAAGAGAACAAAATTAACGTTCTCGTGTTATCTCTGTAGAGTTTTTAGCGAGTGCATAAAATATTACAATATTAAAAAAAAAAAAAACCCATTCGTTCTACATTTTTCATTGCATTAAATGTCACAAGTTTCAGCACACATTTCCAGGGTCGATTACAAATGTTTTATTACCTCGAAAATCCAACACCTCAATTTGTCAGCACTCAGGGTTGAGCTTTTAATGTTTAACAGATTACCCACGCGTTTTGTTGGCGATTTATTTTTTCGCAGGCCGACCAAACCATTATAAAAGCTACTAACGAATACATTAATATAATCACTATGAACGATTGATAGCGACTATCATTGGAATCTCCGACGTCATAACAAAATAATTGTTTATTATAAAGAAATGCGTGGATTTATGTTTTGTAATATACTAGTATCGTTACATATCGGGCTATCGGAAAAAGGATTAAAAAGCTTAGGAATCTCATTTGATTTCTGCCCTGCCTCTCACCCCTTAAAGAGAATGTACAAATTTCAATCTCACAAATTTTCATAGATCATGCTCTATTATTCCACAACACGAAATGAAGTTATATCGTAGCTTCATTGTTACTTAAATTGTTCTGTATTTCGCGTATTTATATGAGGAAACAGTTGTCACGTGAAATTCGATTATTCGGTATGTAAATATACATCATATTTTGTAGAAAATGCGCAGAGCTCTTATATTATCTCGGCGGTTTATTGCAGCAATTATGTTTTCAGTTGTTCGAATTTCGTCCATGCACTGCCGGTTAGTGAACTGCCTGTTCGGGTTTCACGCATTCATCGAGATTCGACGTCACGCGTATGTTTTAATGTTATTCCAATTTCTTTTCTCGCTCTATCCTCCCCTACGTGTTATTATTATTATTATTATTATTCTCTAGGGTTCTCATTTGCTCGCCTTAATTATAATTATATCCACTGTACTTGAACCGTTAGGTAAAATATTGTTTTAAATTGTTGTTTTTTTTCCTCGAAACTTTTCAAAACCGTGAATACGAAATCAACAAAATGTATATGTGATGTCGATTCTTCTTCGGATGTTCTGTGTTATGGAATTCTGCATACCACATCGTATATCAACCTTTATCCCTTTCATTTGACCACTCAACAGAACCTTGCACACCCCTATTCCAAATCAATGATCTTCATTTTTATTCATGTTCAATTTTATAATGATCACAGTAAGTCAATTCCTTATAACCATCACATAAGTGTCTGTGATTTATTTTTTTACTTAGATAACGGATTCTAAGTTAACATTGTTGAGGTTTGAAGTTTTTATTTTTTATTTCGTTGTAGCCATAAATAATTAGGTAGTGTAATAAATTGAAATAAAATAAAAACATTACATCATAAATAATTATCTTATGTTTAAATAAAGACCCGCTACCATGAAATAACAATACCGCATTGTAATGTCCCGCGCCTTATAGTTTCTTGTCAAAAAATCGTAAAGATGTGATTGTTTTATCTATAGATCTACGAATATGATCAAGCATCACGTAATCGTATGTACAATAATCCGTATCGTCAACGATATACTATATATATGTTACGGTAAAAGATGAATATTGGTGAATGTAGTCATTCTCCGGTGAATGACGTCTTTTACCAAAATGATTCAATTATGTAGGTAAATTATGTAAAAAACCAGATTTTAAATTCAAATGTACATCTTTCACCGGTCATTGATGTCATTTACCAAAACTAGTGGTAAATGATGATAAATCTCAAATAATACACTGGTTTTTTTACTATAGGTATGTACTATTTATAATAATGATTTATTGTTAAAATAAAAAAATAATAAAATACGTGCATATTACAAATTATTTATTTGTACACATTTGGTTACTATGACATTTTGAACTGCACAATATTTCCGCTGCATTGCAAGCACATTTTTTAGTACCACAACCAGTTTTTCAGTTGCATCGATTAAATCCTTGATGGAATAGCTATTCCATGTCCTGCTGCTTCTTTTAATGTTATTTCCCTGTCTTTAATTTTTTTGATGGCTTCATCTAGCTCTAGAAATTTTTCTTTACATGGAGAAATTTGTGCTCGTGTATATTTGTGTTTCAACACCCCATATTCTGTACCTGGTTCAAACATTCGGGTATTTATTTTATTTAAATTAAATAAACATAATCAAATTAAAATTGGCTTACATAATTTATACATGTCATCTTCGTATGAAATAATAACGGCAAGTAAATTACGCGGAGAACCTCGTGCTCTATCAACATCTGGTATTGGGATACGAACAGTTATACCGACATGTCACGACATCAAGCTTTGAACATTTTTTTAGGCTTTAAATTTATTCAGCATACTTAAATACTAAAACTGAATCTAACTTTTATTATATTTTGTTCACTGGTGACACAAATTTTTACAAATAATATTATAAAACACACATTCGTAGCAAATACAACTCGCTATAATATATCCGTCGATACTAACTAATAAACTAAAAGATTATCTCATATTATTACTCGGGTTATCGACGTTATTTCTAGTTGGGATTTTCGTTTATCTATCTACTTCCATCATGATATTTTTAACTAATGAAGCTGATCGTTCACACCGACATAAAAATATTAAACATCATTCTCCAATTAAACTGGTGATTGACGACAATAACCGGAGAATGTCTGCATTTACAACGTTTACCAATTTTTAGGTAAATGATGTCATTTACCGGGGAATGACGTCTTTTACCACGTTTACATCATTCACCGTAACATATATATTACTCGTTACACCCGGGATACTCTTTCGAATGTCTATCACGTCCTCTTAAGAAAACGCGTACAGCGTGTCACGGGTTGACTAACCAGGTGCTCCGTATTCAAACGAATCGAACGAATTGAAATCGCTGCATTGAGTGTTACAGTTTTTTAGCTTTGAAGCTCACTGTTGTTTTTCGGATCGCGGCCTCGTCTCGAAACATACAATCACGGTATAGGAACTAATTAACCAACCGACTAACAGTAATGACCTTTTGTTGTTTTTCGTCGGCTCGACACAATATTCGTAAACGGGGGTGTTGGCCCAAAACTCATCTGCTATCCGAATATTAGCTTTTAAATCGATTACGTAAGTTTCCAGTAACGATTTAAAACCAACCGTTTTGAACTATATATACCCGCCATTTTGATAATAAATAAAAACCTATGGTTGTAATTTAAATTTATATTTTATTAGCCCACCATCCAAAGCTAGCCGAAAAAATCAGTTGTTTCCAAATTCCATTCTAAACGAGTTCACGTGGAATTGTTTTTTTTTTTTTTTTGATTTTCCAGCGATGGATTTTTAAAGCTTTATTCCAACTGAACTTCGTCTATCCGGTTGATTGTGATCCGATACAATACGCTAGCCCTTAACTGCCAGGCCTTGCACAATCGAATAATAATACCGATTCAGAGTATGCGTATATAATATGCTTTTGCGTTCCAGATAGTATGACTACGGAATAAATTATAAGCGGTGCTGTGAGTTTGTGACGCACGTTAAGTATAATATTATGCGTAGTAATATAGCGCCACTTTTTCGTAAAGAAAAATACACATTTTGTTCGAATCAATGAACGGTTTAAAAATATTTAAATTACCATTTAGAGTATGCGAACTCGTGCTTTTTAATTTATGCGCTGGCATTGAGATTAGGTTTTTGTTTTTTTGAATTTCATATCGTTTTAATTTCTACTAGCAATTGAAAACTGTTGACCTTTCTCACAACGTATGTGGACTTTATTTTTCTTTATCTTATTTCTTTTTGACTACTAAAATTCATACTTTATCTTTTAAAACGTATACGTAGTTGAAACAATATTTATCTAACACTAAATTGATCAAAACAGCGCTGTTTAAACCTCGGTTCCCCGTTTATTTTGATGGTTCCTATTTTAATATCAGTTAATTAAATTATGTTTTGCGAATCCTAATTGTCGTATGCGTCACGGTTGAGCTTGACGTATAAAACAAGTATTTCGTAGGCAGTCTAATTTTCCGACTGTCGAACAAGTTAAGAGTCTTTTATTAATAGTCCTATATAGTTCTTTTTCTGGTGACTACAATTACGATCACTGCACAGAAGAATGAGGTACCTCACGTTTTACGTTCGAACAACTGACCATATTAATGACTACTGGATGTTCAAGTGTGAGATGTCCGTTACCTAGATGAATGTTATATTACTTCTTACCTGACCACGATAACGAGTGCTGGATGAGAAAATAAAAATAATATCATTTTCATACCTATTTTTAAAATGAAACGTGTCCAAAATAAGTACACTACCAAAACCATTAAAATCTTCAATAATAATGAAATTTTACTCTCCATAATAAATAAAAATTTATAAAAAAAACAGAAATGAAATAATTAATAAATCAAGTCTGTCGTACACAACTTCATAGAAAGGACTACCTAGTACTCGTCTCGGAAGCCTTTTTAAATGACTATTGTTATATTTCTTATGTACATTTATTATTTTTGTTTATTTCCTATAACAGTAAAACATTATTATTTTCTTAATTAGGTGATATATTTACAACACTAATCTACCAATTTTATTAATTGTAAGTATCTGATGTAGTCATACAACTATATTTTCTCGGTTGAGATTATACTATCTTATGTTTATTTGAATAGTAAAACGTTAACCGTACATTGACTTTAAATTCGATTAGTGTCCCACAAAAATGTACTGTTGTTTCGACTCCCAGATATTAATATTGGTTGAATTGTGTGTAAAATATTCACAAGAAACTTAACCAATACTTTCAATAATTGAATCGATGACGTTTTCTGGAGAGTAATTGAGGGAATAAAAAACATGATCTGTTTATTATACTTAAATGTTTATCCTTACAGAAATTAAATTTCTAGTAATATCTGTACAGTATTGAATTTGTTCGTTTTTAATTTGATCATATGTAGGGTGTACCATGAGGATTTACTATATTTGTATATTATTATTATGAGGTTATTTGATATTAGTAGTAATTAGTAAGTTTTCTTCGTATATCACTATCAAAATATTCAGATTTGATTAAGTTGGGTCTATTATTGGGCATAAATTACGTTTCGTGCTTTACGAAACCTATAATAATTGGGCTTATTTTTTTAAATATTATTTTTCTAGTAATCATAGTTATTTTTGTAAAAGTACTAGGTTAAATGGAAAATCATTGGGATTTTTCTAAAACGTGTTTGTTTATTTAGTTATTTTTAGTTCACTTCGAATTAGCGTACTTTTTACTTTATAGACTCTAGTGTTTTTTAATTAAACATTAATAAACCTATTTGTATACATATTATACGTTTATAGCAAACAATGCCATTGAGTTTAGTCATGATTAATCAGATTTTTTGGCAAATTGCAAAGATTTTAAATATATTTCTCGTTATAGTGATTCCTTCCTAGTCGCATTAGATTTAGTTACATATTATGTTCTTTTGGTGTTTATGGCAAGTCAACGCTTATTACACTATCGGATAATGTTGAAATCGTACAATTAATATTACCATCACCAGATGGAATTTTTAAATGTTTACTGTGCGCACTGTTTTTATCGATTTGTTCATGGTGTAACGTTTAATATTAATAATAATAATAATAATATAATTTACAAGTGCGGTACATCACGCATTCATTTATGTTAAGCGTGGTATAAGTATACGTATGCATCAAATTTGATTAGATTTTAGAAGAAAAATAACAATTGTTTTTATACTAACAAATGCGCGTTCTTTCGATCTCAAAGTCGGAATAAAATAATTGTAATAACTCTAAAATGCTTGAAACACTAAAAATAATATTATTTACGTTTAGGTTGTATTTTATAATTAATTATATTAATTATAATATTATATATTAATTTGATTTTGTTTTATTTATCACTCTTGAGAGTTTGCGTTAGGTAGAGGATAAACTGTACGAGCACAAAAGGCACGGAAGATTTTTAATGTTATCATTATGAACCATTATTATAACGTCTTACCAGTTGACTTATAGGTATCGTACAAACGAGTGGGGTATTCAATTGTAAACAGTACAATATAATATAAGGTCCTGCAATGTCTACGACATTATTGTCCTGTAAAATTTTCGAATATCCAGTCGTCATTCCGTATTATTATTAATTTGCACTGAAGTGATGCGAATAGGGAGAAACATCACGGACGAAGCTTTAGCCCTTCATATATATTAAATAATAAGAATACGAGTATGCAGTGGCTATTTTCTAATAAAAATAATTAAAATAATGATAATAATAGCGCATAGGTATAATTTACCATAACCAAAGTTATAATAGCTATACTTATAATAATAATAATATTAAAATAGCGGTTCTCAATCTTTACATATTCACGTACCACCTGACTCAATTACCTTTTATTTTGCTTATAGAAACTGTATACGTTATTTTACATTTATGGAATTTTACTTTACTTGGAACTAAAAAATTATGACAATATCCATATAAGTATTTAATGCATAAAAATTAAATTAAATATGTTCCATTGTTATTTTTATTATTATAATTACAATGGTTTACTTAAATGACGGTTGGTGTTATTTTAAGTAAACGGCGATCAATATCAGGTTTTATGTTGGTAATTTTTAATATAAAATCACTTTCTACACTAAATTTATTTCTATGTTTATTTTTTGTGTACAATATGAGAGAAAATGTATTTTTGCACAGATATGTTGACACAAAATTAATTAGAAAATGTAAAGCTTGTGACCGTTAAGATATAACTGTTAAAGTGGTCAAAACAGCCCAAAAATATCATTGTAGAGATTTAATTGAGTAATGAGTTATGCGTTAGCAGTAAGGAAAAAAATCATGTTTAATATTGGACAGACTTGACATAACGGGACTAAATGTATCCCGTATTATCTTGGTTGGAACAACGGGACATAAAGTTGAAAAACTGGATAATTCCGTATAGTACGGAACTAAATCAATGATATATCATAAATTGCCTGACGATGTACAGATAATATTAAAATCTAAATTTGCGCCGAGTTCCTTTCGTTTCATAATAATAAATAAATAAATATACATCTCATATACGAAATCTGGTTCGTACATATCCCACATATGTCACAATTGATTTTGTACAGCGTAAGTAACAACCGTAACCGGTGTACTTCAACAGATTTTACTATGTTATATTTTTAGCTTTAGTGTCAGCTCGTTATACCATGCATTGTACAATCGATATAACCGTTTAATTTTTTCTTAACGCATATTTCGTCAACCGCGATAAAGTAGACATTTTCAAAAATCATATTTAATATAGCGGTCACGGATGCGGTGTACATTATTTTGTTGCGATCGGAGAACCACTCTTTACGTATCGAAACTTTTGGCATATATTTTGGTATTTTTTCAGTTCACGTTTCACTACAACTTAGCCCATTGGTGTACGCACGCTATAGTGTATATATTTGATTCTCAGTTATGATATTTTGTAAGAAAAATGGTAGTAAAATGGTCCTGTAGCATGTTAATACGTACATATTTTATTTTTATCGTTCAAACGAGTCATTTTTTTCAATTCGTGCATTTCAAAATACGCGCAATCCATCGAATGCGATAAGCACATAATTGTCACAGAACACTCCACGATGAGATTAATAAAATCTTAAACTTCTTTCTAATGGTCTCGTCAAGTGAAATAATAATAATAATAATAATTTTATAGTGATTTATAGTGATGTGTGGGGGGGGGGGGGGCAGACCATAAATCTTAAAAGCAGTAGGATTAAAAGTCTGGCTCTTGTGTGACGTCATCGAAATGGATTTTGGCGCGGCGCATGGCAACCGCCGGATGCGAGCAAAAAGCTACGGTGTATATAATCATTATGAACTTTTGCCCGAATCCCTCCGTATAATGCGCGTACACAGAGAGCATTGTTAGACGTATATATATACATATGTGCTCGTAAGTTCACACGCGCAAAGTTTACAAACGTCGCGCCGAGTCGTATAAACGTGATCTAAATAATTTTCGGCCTACAAATTCCGCGCGGCGTTACACGAAACATAAATTATTACCTAAATCATGGGTTCTCAACCTTTTGAGACCCGCACACTCTTTAAAACTATTTTATGAGTACACGCCCCACCCCTTACTACTCTAAGATTGATGTATGTATAATATTTATATTTAAACTATACTTTAATGTTGGCTATTAGATTGACAAGAATACAACTTCAATGAAGTTTTTTTAACATTAAATTAATTTATTTGGATAAAAAAAAAAATCGATCACGGCCACCACCAACATAGCGGCAAGGCACGGCGTAGAAGACGGCAACGTTTTCATTTTTCGTTATTTTTTTCAATATTTTCACGCCCCCACTGAAATGTTGTCATGCCTCCCTAGGGGGGCGCACCTTCCAGGTTGAGAATCACTGACCTAATTCATGTGTATACGCAGGTACTGCCACCGGTCCTGAATATAATATTTCAAAACGTCTGCTGGTGGACATCATGCGCACACGAATGCATTGTTGTGTTACATTGCGGCGGTGTGTAATAGTTGTAGGCAGAGCAGGTATAAGTGTGACACGTACGTGCGTACCACTGCGTCGCGACGGAAGTGTACACCACCGCTGCGTGGAGTATGATGTTCGGTGTAAATTTATGCGAAATGGCGATCGGAAGTGACTTTGTACAGTCGTTCCGGTTCGCCTACGGGGGCGTATAACTAGACGGTAAAATATTGTAACGGGCATTTTCGCGACACGAAAAATAGATAATAGCCTAACCTAGAGCGCATTTCATTCTCCTACTACGTTTCGTTTCTGCGACGTTCGACCATCAACGATTTATGTACGTTATGTGTACAGCGCAGGTACATTTTGCATATTTTACGTAAGATCCGAAACGCACGCGATTGCATTCCGCCTGGGAGTTTTTCCAATAGTTTTCCCTGTCGGACGATACGTAACAGTAATTTTATAAACACATATCGTGTTTTTTTTTTTTTTTTTACGTTTATTTATCCAGCCATTATTATAATTAACATTACGAAAATTAAGTTGTGTAAGTCCGTAACAGTGTAAGGAAGGGGGCAATTATATATTCAAATTTAGATAAGGAAACCACTATTACGGACGAAGAAGATAACAAATTATATGAAAGAAGGGGTATAAGGATAATCTGGAGAAAAAAAGGTGGAAGCAGTCAAAAACGATATGGTAGAAGTTGTACTGAACTTTCTTGTATGCAAGGAACATAAGAGAAATAATGAAAGATTGGAAAGGTTAAAGATGACGACCAAATCGTTGCTGAGAAAAGATCATCACAAAAAACTGGGCCGAAAGAAAAGAAAATCATGGTCATGAAGATGGTAGTAAAAAGTCATGTAATTTCAGGCACGTAAATAGGTGATTATTTAGGGAGTAGACGTGATTTAATTTTCTTCAAAATGATTGGGGCTTAAATAATGTACAATAAAATGGTATATACCATATATCTTAATTCGTGGTTAAAACAATATGATTCGTGACCATTCAAAAAGTCAATATGTTATGGTTTTGAACGTCGAATCAAAAAATACTTTAACTGTACCTAATTTTTTGGTTGTGAGAAATATTGTAAAAAGTATCAGTGACTTTTATGTGGTTTTATTTTTATTTGAACTGAAAAAAATATTTAAAAATATGATTGAATTATAATCCAGTTGCCTAATTTCTGTTACAGAAATTCGATTATTACGTTTACGATAAAATCGTCTCAGTTTTTATACATGTGGGTATGATTCAGAATTTTTTTTTCTACCAAATATTTATCTTTACTTAAAAATTATAATTT
Organism: Sipha flava; assembly: GCF_003268045.1. Classification (NCBI taxonomy): domain Eukaryota; kingdom Metazoa; phylum Arthropoda; class Insecta; order Hemiptera; family Aphididae; genus Sipha; species Sipha flava. Next base: position 1,013,174 of record NW_020271739.1, read on the forward strand.
GATTTTTAGTCGTTGAGTCGATAAAATAAAACTTAATTCACTTATCATTATTAGGACAGTATATGTATTGCAATTAGCAGGTATACCCTCGCCGAACAGCTATACGCGGTCGTTTATACGCGTATAAAAACAGTATATTTTATTCGTACTTGTAACGAGTTTCACATATCTTCCAGTTTGTTATTAAATATTGAAATGATTCCTAATGCTCCTGGCGAACATGCCAGGATTCTCGGGGTACAGCATTTTATAAGCCCTTTAGGTTTTGATGTGTTTGCCCTGCTGATTAGTACTATAAGAAACAAATGTAGGACTTGAATAAAAATTGTTATCCTTCGTGGCTGTAATATGTTTACATTATCCATTGGAAATACTTGACCTTATTCTATTGTACATTGAGAAAAAGAGACAAAGTGTCCACTTATTGTATTTATGTCGTCAATAAAAATCCCACCAAATATCCACACATTCTTATTTCATTGAGTAACATAAAATGTTATACAATTATACGTCAATTATACGTTCTATACGTCTATGTTTAATATTATACAGAAATTATCGCGAACGCATTGTCATTTGTAACTCCCGATAATATATCTGAATTCTCTTCTCCCACAAGCTCGAATTTTGATAAATTAGCTCAGTAGCCGAACTTCCTAAAAAGTGTTGTTAAAACAATATTTTAAATGATTATAGCCCTAGGAATACTAGTATCTCGGAGTTTAATGTAAATGGATTATGTATAATATCTTATGCTGTTCAAAATCATATTTGATCTGTAAATTATATTTGATAATAGTATTTTTTTTTCAAAGTCCCGTACCACTGAGTTAATTTTTAGTCAGAACTTAGATCTCGGTTTGTGGCCACGAGTGGTTACAAATTTTAATGATGATTTTGGATAATAATACATTATATAATAATCATTATCGATCGATCACAACCTACGCTTATGTACGCAAGGATTATTAATAACGTATAGTATCATTTTGCCGATAAAAATATACATTACTTCTACATGGTTATTATGGTACACAACAATTTATCAAACACAAAAAGGCCTTCTTCACGAAGACTAAATAACACACTATTCGACGAATAAAAACACAATGCGCGGCACCGTGTACCAATAAGGAGATAGGGACACAAAAAGGCAGCTTACCAGCCACCCTTTTGCGACAAGATTCTGAAGAGCGTACCAGGAGAAAGGTAAAACCAGGATATTTCCAATGAGACCAACCTTAACTCCGTGCAAGAAACAACGGTGGAGTTATATATAGATATGTCGAGAGACAAAAGCACATAGGAAATCGCCGTCCGTGATAGTAATCTTTGGTCGGGACGGAAACTATTATAAGACGTCATACATCTCCATAGAATATTTCTACGTTCTCTATAATGGGTCAACCATTGTTTACTTCAAATCAGATAATCCACAATACCACCTCAGCTTAAAGGAGTTCTGCGAGCAGCTAGCAGAAAATATTAAAATAAAAATCAAGAATTCACACCACAGCCACATCAAAAGCATCCGTATCATAAACAGAAAAAGATTCACAATCTAATCGACTTCTAAATTCAAATAACAAAATTGTAATGATGTCCATCATTCGATTGTAAAAGACAGCACAAATATTTTATTATGTATACTATTTATATGTACGTGATTTTTAAAACTACTTCAAATAAATAAATAACGGTATTTTCGATACCTGCGTGAAGAACATGAGTCGAACAATAAATATTATTGAGATCCCTACATTCAAAGGACCGCCCAAGATCCATGCCGCCGCGTGTCCCTATATAATAGGGACACACACCACCCTTTACAGAGCTCTTGATCTTAGGTCGTTAGTGCATGCGCACCGATCGTAAGATCAACAAGAGTTTATATATGCGATTTATTTTGACTTATAATTTTAATCCGTTCGACTTGTGTTTTTCGTACGAGTATTGAAGAGTATCTGGATCCAGTGCAATTAAATTCTGCATTTGTCCTTTTTCTTTCAACCTCGACATCTGAAGGTCTACGGAAAAATAAGTAAGTTCTGTTTTATTTAGCTTGGCAGACTGTATAATCGCGCTGATCGGTTCTCGAACTTTCTTAACCCTGAGAGCCGTCCCTTGAACAAGAAGGAAGGTAACAACCCTTTTATACATTAATACCTCACCGCCATTCACATATATACTATCTCCCCCATCTTACATCCCACTCATCCTTACTTTTCCTATTTTTTTTTGTATTTTTGGTTTATTACAAAATTCAAATGAAATACAAATCACGATTATATCCCAACAATATAACAAAGAACTACAAACAAAGTAAAGCAAAATAATGTTATCTTTATCTCTAATCAGACTCTTTCAATCAATTTCTTAATGAAATAACCGAACAGAACGAGAACGACGCCGCCGGTTGGAAAACGGTGACGACACCAACGGATGAGAATTAACAGTGACTGACGATGATCGATGACGGTGGACAAGGATTGACGCTGACCAATGTGGACGCAACAACGACGGTGGTTGAGAACGGCGACCGGTGAATATCCAATATCGATCGACGACGAGGGCCCACTTGTTAGCTGGCCAGCGGTCTACCACTTTCGGCCGAATCTACCGTAGTCCGCAACACAGCGCGAAAACCGATTTTACCAACGGCTTTACCAGTGCTGTCGCAAGGTTTTACGAGGCCCTAGGAAAAATCATTACGATTTCCTTATATTTAATTCAGGGACTAAAATTGTGAGCAGTACGACACACTTTGTGTAATACGAAACGTTAAGCGTGTAGCATGGAATTAAAAAGTGTGTTGTGGTTCTATTTTCTATATTATGGTATTTGTTTTTAATTTTACATATTTTTGAAAGGGGAGTATGACAAAATCACTTAAGTGTGCAGTACGAAAAAGTATATATTTGAAAATTTTATTATTTTTCAAGTACTATTTATTATATTACACTATGAGGGTAATTAAAAGTATTTATCATAAAAAAATATAAAACAATTAAAGTTTATTTAAAATATACCTTACGGAAAAATAAAGAAGATAAACAGTGTGCAATTCGTTAACGATTCGGAATATGATTCAGCCTAATTTCGCACTAATAACTATGTATGATATATAGGTACAGAACAGCGCTCAAAACAGTCAAACTTTGGTTTTAACAATGAATAGAAAAAAACAAAACGTGTATTAATTATTTTTATTTATATAGCTTACATATACATTTACAGAGGTACGTAATTTATAAGAAAAAACTTTCGAATCGGTATTTATTTATTTATTGAAATAATATACGGGTTAAGACCCAATTACATGAATACATTTTAAAAAAGCTTTCGAGAAAATTATTAAAAAAAATACAGAATAAATTAAAGTTTAGTTCAACAAAAAATTATAAAATAAAATACAATTAATATTAAATAAACATATTAAGTTATATGTACTGTTAGTTCAGCTGAAATATGATTTTTATAAAAGTTGAAGGAAGTAGAAAAAAAAACGGATCAATATTATAGTTATTTATAGAGTTCATGATTCTCAAGAGTGGTGTGTTAGTTGCATAATTTGTAGTTTGAGATTTTAAATAAATTAGGTTAGTTGATCGGGTGTGAGCTGGGGAAACTTTGAACGACAGATGAGATAAGAGGTTAGGACAATCAATATAACCATTTAATAACTTAAAAATAAAATATAAATCAAGTTTGATTCTACGTTGTTTAAGGGATTCCAGATTCAGATAAGTAAGTAAAGGATGGTAAGATGTATGGGGAGTTCTAGATATATTCAACTTGAAAGCTAAAAACCGTAGGAACTTGTTTTAAACTTTTTTTAGAGTATTTATTAATCCAGTAGTATCCCATTGGTTACATAACATAACGATAAAAATGTTATAAGTCCAATTTTCCAAATGATGGATCTCATTTTCAATTAAAAAAAAAAAAAACACTTTGTTTTATTTTATTTTATACATGTATATTATTTGTTCTTCTTGTAAAATCTTTAGGTCTTTTAAATCCATCGAAAACTTAAATATAATTCCGAATTGTGAGTGGAAAAACTGCAGTCCTTCAGCTGGCACATGCATTGATATTGTTGTGTTATGCCAACACGTAATCAAGATTCGTGTAACGATAAAACTATCTATGATTAATAATATTTATTGTGAGCCACGAGAAAATTCCGTTATGGGTATTTCGGTTTTCGATCCTTTTTTTCTCTCATCGTTTTCCATATTTGTTTCATTTTGATTATTTTTATTTTAGTGTAGTTACAATTGAATGTATACCTTTTTAATATTAGTTATTTGTATATTGTATTGGAACAATATTTAATTTTTAAAAACTTTTGTTTTTTTGGTTTTTTCTTCAAAGGATTATTATATGCTAGATTTTATGGTATCAAAAGAAATTTACAGATTTTCTTTTCTTCATAATAAAAATATTAGATAATAATATATTTTATTAACAACGTTGCGGTTTTAAACGCTTCTTTGTATTAACAGTACCGCCCATGTACGAACGTTGTTTCATTATTCATGTTTCGTCATAACTGTAGCAAGAAAAGGCATAATCACAGACTACGTCATTGACGACCGTCCACTGTTGTATGAAAAAATTTTGTTGCTCATCCATTTTGGCGTTAACTAAATCGAAAGCGGTGATATTGTGCTGTCTATCACACGTGCAACATAACAATTTAAATGTATATTTTCATTCCAATCGATCAAGTGAAGCGACGAGGAAAATAAAAACGGATTTGAGTTCATTATCAAGTTTTATTTTGATGAAAATCCCCAATTTTTATTTTATTTCCTTAATTCCTACAAAATATAATTAAAAAAGTTAGAAACTCAATAATCAATAAATTTAATTTTTTTCGAAATTTGATCTAAAGAAAATATAAAGACGAATTCAAATCTGCTTCCGGATTCTGTATCACTCGATCGATTGGTTCGTTTAAATTAAGATTTAAATTGTTATGTTACGATAAACTTTAATAGAAAATAAGTACTAAGTCGAAGACGTGTTGTCGGAACTCTAATAAAGACTGAGTGATTCACAGGTTGGTGACCTCTGATCTAAAACGCATTCACATGACAGGTACACATAAAATGTTAGCGGACTGTAATGATGTGCGTTTAAACCATTATATCTTTTTAGATTCAATATATATATATAAAATAAAATAATTACAATAATTGTTAGTCGTTAAGAATAAGATAAGACACACACACACACACACACACACACACACACACACACACATACATACATATAATATTAGATATAAGGAGCTCCGTTTTTAGCCACTGGGCCATACGCGTTATTATTGTCTATTGGTGTAGACGGTCAAAAGCATTGAAAGACTACGCAGATCGTCTATACAATAAGGTATATTATATGTTAATTGTAATGTTTAAAATATATGTACGTTAAGATATGTTGAAGAAATTAAATAAATTAATAAGTATTATTGTAAATTAAAGAAAAAAGTTTTTCTTGCTTTATTGGTCATCACATTTAACACCTCATATATTGGCTACGGTTTCAACAGGCAAGGATCAGAGAGGTAATATCATTTAATTTATAATATAATAGTTAATGAATAATTGATTTAAAGACATATAATAACCCACAGTTAATTTATGTTCGATTTAATTCATTACAGGACTTTCGCTGATAGAATGAAACCTAGTGAAATCCCCGAGACATAACTGCCTAGACTATATCTGCGCTATGCACTCTATGGTTAATATTTACAACCTTGTTACAGGTCTGTCTTATGGCTCGTAAATCTCCTAAGATTTATGTCTATCAAATAAGTAACATAATGATGTTCACCTATTACAGAAAGTATTAAATACAGCAGTTATGCGTGTACACCTGATTGTTGTAACACAGTGTTAAAAAAATATGGTTCGAAGGACAGTCCGGGACAACACAGACGAAACAGTACTACGCGTTCCTTTGCGCCCATAAACATCTATTGCGGTGTGCACATAAATAATTTTGTAGTATTTTGTTAATAGGAATATAACGTGTTTACCTGTAACCGTAAATGCCGGCCGAGTAGCGTGCACTTGAAATCGCGCCGATTACGATTACGTTTTGGACTAATAATAATATAAATGTAAATTTCGAGCGACGAAACGATAAATATTTTATGCGGCCACAAGTGACAAGCGTTGCAAGGATATTGTATAATGCGTGTTTATATATACACTGGCTCGAAAATATCAAATCAATCATAAAACCGAAGGCGGTAGTAATTTACCGCCGCTTCGCAGTAATTAATATTATAGTATTGATAACTACTGTACATCACAGGTGTGTTTCGAGAAGGGTCGAGTAGGAAGTGCCCACCCCTCTCGATGAACTGTTTATTTACAACAAAATCAAAACCGGATGAAAAAAATAGTCTTGCGGTCTGTACTCGGTACTGGCAATACCAATAGAGCACAGTACAGTAGTATGTGTTTTATTTTAGTTTTAAATGTATTTTTTTAAAGTTAATAGCAGTATTCCATAGTCTTATCTCTTTTCCTTTTATAATTATATTAATAAATATCCTCATTAATTCTATTTAAAAACGTAAAATTGTATTCTTAACAATAATCTCAATTATCTTACCTTAACATTCATTATTTAGTATCATTATTATCAATATTACTTATATTATAAATATGTTACTTATAAAATTTAAAACTGTCAAAATACTTGTAATAACACCCAGTGTGTTGAAACATTTTAAGTTATAATAAACGAAAAAAAAAAAAATTATTTTTATTGTTTTGATACGCCAATATACTTTTTGATTTTGATTAAAAAATATTCCTATAACTACAAGTTTTTTAACATAAAAAATAAACATTTCTTTATGGCTAAAAAAAAAAAAATTAGTTCTCATGGTTTTAACATTTTTTGTACCCCCTCGGCCACCAGTCTGAAAACGCGCCTGTGCTGTACATACAATATGATTCATCCCGCGCACAAGTTAAAAACTACAACTGCAATTGTGCAGGAATAAACACGCGGGCACAATGGCGATTTGGATGGAAATAAAAATTTATACTTATTTGCCTTGAACATTGCTACGTCTTCAAAATACGGTGCCGTATTTTTATTTTTATTTTGAATATATGCAATGGTTGTCAAGTTTCTTTAAATCGGTTATCGATAGCCATCGAGTGTCGGATTTAAACTAACGTCACGACTTAGAACAGTTTTACGCTTGAAAATGTCGAACGATAACATATCTTCCGGTAACGTCTACGCGAACAAATAATCGAATTCCATTTCAAACCGTTCAATTATCTAACATATAATTGTTATTTAGAATTCGCGCAGCGTAACGGGAAAACGCGTTAAGACGCGTTCACTTCGGATTACCCTCGCGGCGCGGGTTTTATAGAACCTGCAGCAGTACACAAAATCTAATCACGACCATTTCGAGCGAAACATTTTAACATTATTATTGTTCTAGTTCGGTCTGTTATACTCGATACTCTCAACAATGATCAGTTCACTAAGTGTTTGTTGTTATGTGATGTGTGCACTGCGGAGGAGTTGGTGGCTGTTTTTTTTTTTCAAAAACCTTTTAATATCCGTTATCCGATTCGTGCGTTGCATGTTCGTGTTTAGTTTCGAAATGGGTTTCCTGTCCATTAGAAATCCATCGGATTAAATAGGACGTACTGTTGCTGAACGGTTTTCTACCTCGAGCCAATTAAACCATCCTATAATAATTTCTGTATGTATCACATTTACTTATTATAATTGTCGTACATAGATTGTAAATACAATTTTAATATTAATAAAAAATAATAGGGTCGAAAAACAGACTGGTGGTCATTGTCCGCTGCGGCGCCGTAAAATACTATTTCGTTCGCGAATTAATCATTTAAATCGGTGGCACAGATGAACACCCGGACGATGTTTTTGCACCATTTCTGTGACCTCGCGTCAATGAACAAATTTTACGTAGCAGTTGTTGTGGAAGAGAGTTCATGAACGTTTCCAAATATGTATAATATTCTGTTTATTCGTCGCCCGCTGACTACATGTACTACGCGTACGAGCGAGGGACCGTATAAGATAAATTCGCTATCGTCAAAGTGATTTAAATTAAAAAATGACACCCACAGTTATATACACCACCCGCCACCCTGCTAAAGCTACCGCAAATGCCGCTCAGTCATCACCACCATCGCCTCTGCTCATTTTTCATTTTTATTTTTTATTTTCATTTTTTTTCTTCAATTTTTTTAATTTTATTTGCACCACCCGGTCGTTCACGTAACCTATCTATACTCTTTCCTTTTATCTTCCCGTTACTGGAATATTTTCCCGTAATATCCCTCTCCCCTTATACTTCCACTCATATATGTATTATTTAAAATTATGTTACATAATGATAAATTCATCACTATTAACTTTTAATACTGAATAACCCTACTACACCTCCTTTAATATTTTTCATGTGTATATTATTATTTTACCGAATTATATTAGTGTAATAATATAGTTATTTAAAGTGTTAATATTATCGAATCATTAGACTATACTTAGCAAATATATAACAGAAAGTTATTTTACATTCATTTATTGATTTATTGATTACATTTATTGATTCAAGAAAGACAATAAATATTTTTAAATTGATTTGCATGCCGGTCGAATTCTGTACGTTATACCATTTCTTATAATAAGATAAGCTATAGCAAGACATCTCTGCAAAAGCAACATTTAAATTAGTCGCTTTCCAGACATCACAACTAGTACAGGTCTTTTCTCATTTTTTTTCCGGGTGTTATAAAATATTACACTATGGCCAGTCAAATCACCAACAATTCTGCTGCTAAGAATTACAAATATATTTCACCTAGACCACAGAATAAGCCTCATCGATGCAACTACACTATAACGACTTCGCAAATTCATAAAAATTGGATTCGATTCTACAGATCAGTTCAACGTAGTCGCTTAAATTATAGATCCATCGCGTTACATCGTCATTGCACAATTTGACTTAATACATTGAGTATTTGCACTTCTGAGGAAATACTGATTTTATCATTTATACTCGATAAACCTGCAAGATATAAACATACTAACTTATTTTTAGAAACAGCTTCTATGCGTCTGTCTAGTATGGTATATTAGGGCAAAAGTTATAAAAGACGAAAATCGGGATGGCTGTCGTATACTACTAAATAGTTCAGATCTAATTACAACATTTAGAATGGTGCATATTCAAGTTAATGGTAGGTAAAAGTATATGTTTTTTGATGACTTGAAGAAGATAATGCTGTTGATCTCTTTGGTTGGTAAGAGTTCCATTAAATTATGTCATCAATGTTTTTGCTACGTCATTTACCACTTAAAATTTTTTAATTTTTTTCACACGCATCAAGATATTCGTTGTTATTTTTCCAAGCTTTTGGATGAATTTTTAAAAATTCAATTTTAATATTAATAACCATAAAAAGTTTATACGTATTATTTGTCAGAAATTCACTATTTAAAATAAGAATTTTTGATAGTTTTATTCTTGGTTCTGGGTTATCAGCCCCACATTTATCTAATGCTTTAGACATTTTGAGTTTAATTTCATCTGAAGCTCGCTAGTCAAAAAATACTAAGCCAATTAATGTATAACTAAGTGTAACTGTATAACTAAGATACCATAAATGTCCCGAAAATACTTTTAATGCCAATTTATAGATTCCATTACCTTATGCAGATCTTTTAAGAAATTCAAATCATTTAATGGTGCACTTGAAGCGTGCGTTATTGATATTTATCGTGAATGATTGTATGCCATTATCAGTATTTCTTCGGCAATAAATTGGATATCCGTCGACGTTTGTAACCGTGTCGTTATCTTGTTGGATTTACGAGTATTTGTCTGTTTTTTCTGTTTTACTATTTCACATGTTTGTTGTTCTATTCGTTTGACGGCGCAAATTGGCCTGCTTGCGTCTTGCTGTCATTGTTTATTGTAACAAACATACAAATCGACAAAATTGTTGTATTTACTGATGAGAAACGGTATTCCGATTATTTTATTTTATACTAGGTAACTCATTGAATTTTGTACCGCCTAACAGTTAATGAATATTTTAATTTTTAAATTTTTATATATTTTTTAGTTAAACTTAATTTATGATTTTCACTATCGTAATAAAATGATCACAAAAATATTATTAAGTTCGTAACCTTTCAGCCCCTTTTCTTTTTAGGGAGCTTAATTGTACCCACTAGCCGAGGGGAACACTCTGCTGGTGATCCACAGGCCAAATCGCGTATACGTATGCGATTGAGCTCGTGGGTTTCTTATTCACTTATGTTAAAATTTGAAAATATTGAATTGAATTTTATTTTATTACAATGATGATTAAATTAATAATAATAATAATAATAATAATAGTTTTTTACATGAAATAATAAATTTAAAATAAAAAAAAATGTATGTAATTGAAAGGAAATAGTCGGCAAAACAGGAGAGAGGGGGAATGCATTGGATATGATTTTTTGGCACTACGCGGCTCCGCGAACGGTTACCGGAGTATTTCAGTTGCGTAATTTGTTTTTTTTTATTTTATATCTTTTATAATAATAATAATAATAATATGTTACGCAACCAGATTATTTTTTGTTAAGATAATTCGAAAGGATCAGAAATACATTTTAAAAAGGTAATAATAAATAAAAAAAAAAGGGAATTTCATAGAGACAATATTTTATGCTTTACGGTTGTTGAGGAGTAGCTGGTGTTGGTTCGGCATTCTTGTTGTTTTCGCCTACCGTAGGCTATGTCCGTGGGTTTAGGCGGCCATGAGTGTAGTTTGAACGAAATTGATTATATATATAATTATAATAATATGTAATAATAACTAGTGACCCGCTCCAGCTCTTCTCTAGTATTATTTGGATATGCAATAAAATAGATTTATAGACATTTGTGATCATCGGGTCGATGTGGTAGCAAGCTCCCAGCAAGTGATACACTTGCCCTTGAATTTTAAATGTTGGCACACAACAACGCTCAACGGCTTGCTTACTATTGAAAAGACGTCATTTGAAATGCGTTATTATAACGGTGTATATTGCGCATGAATTGTATGGATTTTGGATGATCATCCGTAAGGAGAGAGTGTAGTAGTTCAGGCAGAGGAAGAATTTCTTCTAATTTTACTTTTCCTTGTAAGTAACACATGCGTTTAAATTCTTTCTTGAATTCCAATGCTAAGAAATGTTCACACATTACTGGTATGGTATCTATTGATACTATACAATCGTCCTTGTAAGGAATCGAAGGATCGTAATTCATGGCAAAATTTTCTTAAATTACTCATGAATTAGTTACTCTCGGATCGGTGGCTGTTCGATTGTTCGTTATGTTCGGTGTTACTGTGTGTCTGTGCGGACTATTCGCTGGCCCTCTGTATTCGATGTCTATCCCTATCCTGACTGAGGCGAGCCTCGCACTCTACAGACAATTATCTGGCTCTCTGAACTCCATATCTTTCCTGAAGATGGCTGAGGCGAGCCTCACGACGATTCTTCATTTCTTGCTAAACGTGCTCTTTTGGCATTCATTATACTACGGCTGTACTACTGTATATTCGAACGAAGACGTCTTCCTGACATGACTTTATAATTTTTGTACAAATTAGGTACTGTTTACTCAGTTCAATACAGTCTTTAATCTTTTCTTTTTTTTTTTTTTTTACAAAAAACCTTTCTCTTGAATCACTCTATTAATTAAAAAACCTGCATTAAAATCAGGGATATACGTGGGACGCCTTTGTTTTATACTTTCTCTAGATAATATAATATAATAATATAATTGAATGATATAAAATATATATAATATTTGTATATTTATATTATTCTAGTATTTTACCAAGGAGACGGATTTCAAGGAGACTGGTCGACCGAGTTACCCTCATCTTTTACCACGTGACTTCCCACAAAAATACTTAAATCTTGATTAAAAAATAAGGATTGAAGGTAGGAAAATGGAAAATATTTTGTGATCTATTCTTATTCCTATCAAATATACAAAAAAAATTTCATTAAAATCGGTGGAGCCTTTTTAAAGGAGTGTGACAACAAAAACCGTGACACGAGAATATATATTATATTTTATTATTATCATAGTTAAATTAATTTGTGGTGAAACTCAACACTATTAAAAATTATAAATAATTTATGATGAATTATAGACGTCGAAGAAAAAAATTTAATCGTATGAAAATCTACAATATAATACATATATACAAATAAACATATATAATAAGAATAATGTCATCTAATGCTGAAGGAATTCGATGAATACGGATTATCCAGATTAAAACTTTTACCCACCCTTATTACATATTCGACTGACTTTGGAGATTTACTATACTGGTAATACTAATAATAATTTAATGTGATGATTTGCGTATTGGAAAATATATTGTAAAAACTCGCAGCGATATGTGTACACAACGCAACTTAACCTAACACACGGAGGAACTATACCTCTCATTTCAAAGGTTTTACGACAGTTAAAAATGCTTACAAATGTAGGAATTATAATTGTATTATAACTTCGCGATCGTTCTAGTGGGTGGTGACGTCTTAATCATCTGATATGAGTATTCATAAAATAGACAATTAATAAAAATATAAATATTATGCGATATGTGTATGCGTGTTGATTGGTCATTGATCGTGACGGTATATAAGCATAGGCGTAGGGTGATCAAATATATTGGGGGGAGGGGCTGCAAAAACAAAAATAATAATAATAAAAAAAAAAAACATTAAACTAAATGAAAATAAGACTACTTGACGAAATGAGCAAGAATAATACAAATAATTCTGGGGGGGCTAAGCCCCCCAAGCCCACCTAGATATGCCTATGTATATAAGAGATACTATTAATCATGTACGTATCGCATATCATTTGTCCATCATAACGATTGAAACAATATTTAGATATTATTGGAATATAAAAACTTGGAATAAAAACTTTATACAACGTTCATATATATTTGATTTTTCATGTTGCACCTGACACATATACTTATTAAGAATTTATAAACATTTGAAATCAAATATTTCAAAACCAATGAAAATTTAAAATTATTAATTAATAATGTTACTTAATTCATTATTCAATAATGTATAACCGATGGATATTAAACATTTATCAGTTATTTAAATTTTTTTAAAATATTGAATAAATATATTTATGCTATGTGGGGTAGGGTACGATCAATCGAATAAACTGTATTATTATGACACGGCAGTCGCTTCACGAACAAAAACTAATAAGACACTGCAATCAATCATTTATCTTGAACTGCTGTGATTCTTTTCGTTATTCTCTAGCTACCGCAGTTGTCCAGATGTCGATCAAATGTAAGAACTTATATTTTTTATTATTACATCCTCAAGGTAATAGGTTTTCATCGAGCCGAACTGCCGTCAAAAGACGAATTTCACTATTAAAAAAAAATGGACTTAATAAATGGTCTAGCAAAAACCACAAATCTCGTATAGATGAATGTCTAGTAAATTAAATAAAGTCAAGTTGTGAGTATAGATATCTCACGAGCGATTAAAGTCAATAACTTGGTACAGTGAACAATGTAAAATTGCTGTTTAAAAGTGTTAAAATATATTGTTGGAACTATTACCAAGATCTAACTATTACGGGTTGCAAAAAAACCCGTGACTGATTTTAATTGAAATTTAAATTATTTTTCATAGCAATCAGTTTGTTTTGAAGACACAACGAAATTGTCATAAAACGAAAATATAAAAATAAAAATTCTTAGGAAAATATTTCCATTATAACTGCTTACGAATAACTGCTTACGAATCAGAGAAATATAATGAAACAATAAGTTATTTGAATGAAACACGTGTTCATTTTTGATCTCGAGCCACGAAATAAAAATAAAAATAAAAATATTATTATTATATTTGATTGTTATACAGTTTTGACACGTAATTGATTAATCATCTTTTACCCTGTACACATATGGTATGAGCACGAAGCACATTTTGTGCGTAACATAGGGTATGTAAAATGAGAGGATATCTGTATATATAAAACCAGTGGCGTAGTTACGGGGAGGGTGTAAGGGGTTTCCACCCTCCCCCCACAAATTTTTTTTATTGATATTTGATTATTATTTATTAATATTTACATATTATAGTAAAATATTTTGATTTTACTATGATTAGGTATATATTAAAAATTGAGTAACAAAATAATTTTCATTAAATACGGGACATAATAATAATACCATTTTAAATGTAATATTATTACATATGACCTCGTTTTAAGATATACTAAGAACACTTAAGAACTTACTCTTAAACAACCCCCCCCAGAAAAAAATTGTATCTACGCCACTGTATAAAACAGTAAGCTGATTGACTGCTATCAACGCACAGCTCAAACCATTGGACGGATCTGGCTGAAATTTGGCATACAGATAGCTATTATGATGTAGACGTGTGCTAAGAAAGGATTTTTCGAAATTTTGAATTTAAAGGGTTGAAATCGGTTTAATGTTTTTTGACCAGGTCGATAACTGCGCTATTGAAAATGAATTAAATTAAATAAAACTATTAAAAAATTATTAAAAAACTATTAAAAACTATTTAAAAACTATTAATTTTATTTTTGGTAGTAAATGACGGGTATTGCATAAATATTAAACAAAAAGATCCCACAACAGGTGCCAAAACAAATAAGAATGTTAGTTCAAAAAATTATTATGCATATCGGTTGATGATTAGACGCGATCAGGACTAAGTTATTTTACGATGCATAAGCTTTGTCAACAATTCATGGTCGAAATATATATAAAGATAGATAGCGAACGATTTCGATACTTCGATTTCGATTCAATCAAAAAAAGCTGCGTGCAAAAGATTCTCAAAACAATTGTTAGATATTGGAGATGGGAAAGTTACTACAGATGAAACGGGATGTATAAAATTATCGAACGATTTCTGCACAATCATTTATTCGCAAGATGCTCTCATTGACTAGATATGTCCCAGTATACACAGACAATACACAAATCATGAGTGGCTGGCAGAAAGAGCAATTTTAGTAGCAAAAAATGTGGAGGTCAACGAATTGAATCTCAAGATACAAAATTTGTTACCAGAAAACTTGGTGTCATACAAATCTAGATACAGTTTGCGATGCTACTGAAGTTGTATATTATCCAACAGAGTTTTTAAACTCATTGAATTTACTAGGCATGCCACCGCATAATTTACAATTGATCATTACAATTTACCATCGATAAAATACCTCCTTCAGAGTCATTTAAAGTTGTAATACATGCAGATAAAAAACCACCAGAAGAACATAGAGGCAGGTATAATGCATAGTTATATAAATGCATATATAAATGCATCAACGGCAAATGAAGTTGCTTTAGTGTTAGTAGATCAGCAGTTTGATCGAAGAGACATCATCCTCGAAAACCGAAGTAACTCGCTTCACCGTATCAGTGAGATACATCGAGCATACGACGCACTGCAGTATCCTTTAATGTTTTGTTGGGGGGGATGATGGGTATGCAATCAATATACCACAACGCGTTCCAAAAACCAAGTTACCGCTTAAAAAAACTGTCTCTGCATCAAGTTTTTACTCTTATAGAATAATGGTCAGAGAAGGAGAAGACAACGATTTAGTTAATTATCGTTTTCTTTTCAGTCAATATTTGGTAGATGAATACGCCAAAATTGAAACTGAAAGACTAAATTACATCAAAAACAACCAAGCCAAATTGCGTGCAGATAGTTATATTGATTTAAAAGATGCGATTGGACGACGAGACATAGAAGCTAATCAGTTAGACCGAATGGTTATACTCCCGTCAACTTTTACTGGTGGGCCAAGGTACATGCACGAAAGAACACAAGATGCTATGACCTACGTTAGACATTACGGTCGTCCTGACCTTTTTATTACTTTTACATGTAATCCTCGCTGGGACGAGATAAAAGAGCTGTTACTTCCCGGTCAAAGATCATATGATCGACATGATATAATTGCAAGAGTGTTTCGGTTAAAAGTCAAAAAGACCATGAACTTATTGACAAAAGGTAAAATATTCGGAGAAGTGAGATGCTATATGTATTCAACAGAATACCAAACTGTAAAGAGGTTCAGGTAGTTGTAAGCTATAACTTATCGAATAGGTTATGATAATGACTAAATTAATATGTATAAAATATTATTTCAAAAATCTTAATTAATTTAAATTTCAATAGATTTAACAAAATTTAATCTTGGCAGGTTACATACATTTATATACTTAAACCCGGCAACGATGGGTAATTCAGCTATTATATGATAATTATAATTATAATTCTATACGTATTGCATAACCTAAGCACAAATAATTTATAAGTATGTATATAGTATATACATTACGAGCGATTTAGATATAGTTTAGTACATGAAACTAGCGACGGAGACGATAAAAATAACGATTAACGTTGAAAATGCAATATGGCTTAATGGCATAGTTCTATTGTAGTATATTTCAAGTTCCCGGGCATGCGTGCACATATTATATCATATTAACCGCATGCACCTCACTACGTGTATCTACCTAGTTGTTAGAGAATATTTTACTAAAAGCCATATATCCTGGGCTAATAGCAGCAGGTACTATTCATGTATTCATACCATCTCGTTTCGTCAAGTGAAAAACAAAAACAACACAGAATAATTTAAATATCTTCGCAACGTAAGTGAAATAGGACTGAACATGCGCATGCGATTATGAAAATTTATCGAAAAACTGAAGAGTGGATAGGTAGTGTGTGGTATGAAGGATTTTGGTTTTTGCTTAATCCTTTTCCGCACACGTTATACCCGTTTCACAATCAAATAGTGCTTAGACAGTTTTTTTTTATAAAAATAGCTATTTCATGTTCACGTTTATTTTTTTAGATTGGTACCAAATTATTTTCATTTCCTGGCTCGCAGAAAGGAACTAATTCCTTTTCCTCGTATAGTTGAATGACTAAAAAAAAATTTTCTTAGTTAAAAAAAAATGATTTAAATCATTTATATCTAAGGACAAATTAACGAAGAGAGGAGCGAAGAAAATCATTCAAGTTCTTCTAAACCAACGAACGGAATGTATTCTCATTTGTGTTCCTTTTTGTGAAAAAATAATTACATTCCCGACGAATTCTTAAAAATTGAACGGCATCAAAAGAACGAGATTTTTTTAACGCCCTTTGTCTTATTTTCTTTTTGTATTCAAACTTATGACTGGTTTGCAGTCGGATATGCATTCTCCAATTTTCACTGATTTTAGCTAACCTCATTAATTCGGTGTAGCTTGATAGTTTATCATAGAAAATCATTTGTTCGAAAAATTAAAATCTTAGAGATTCTTAGACTTTTTTTCACTTTGTCTATCAGGGATATATTGGAGGGTATACTAGGGTATACGCTGCATAGTCATAACAAATTTTGTAAAGAAATATACACACGTAAAATAAAGTATTATATTATAGGTATACGGTGCGTATACGGGTGGGACAGTAATTATACTAATATGCTATTAATTCAGTCAAGAGTCAATATTTTTTTTCATTGATTACACATATTTAGTGATGTTAAAATACAGTATTTTATTTATTTTTTGTATAATATCGTATTATACTGTATAGAACTTTATAGTACCTTAAATTATAAGGAATTTAACAAAGGTTATCACCCCATTGTTAATTATGAAATATGAATTATTTTAAAATGGAATAACTGAAAAAAATTACTAAAAAGTTAGAAAAAATTAAAAAAACACATAATACAAGAATTATTCACCAAATTCATCAAATTAATATTTAGTTATGCTATCGATTTGCAATTATGATATAGGTAACATACGTATGTATGATATACATAGAAATACATATTTTTTAAATATAAATAAGGAGAAAACTATACTTAATACTTATTATTTCAATATAATGTTAATATTTCATTGTACCCATATATTTAAAATATTTGAGTATTATAATAGTACAATAAATTGATTTTAGTAATTTTTAACACCTGAATTCTAAATTAACGCGATTACAATAATATTGTATATTTTAATCTGTATATATAAAACAGTAAGTTGATTGACTGCTATCAACGCACAGCTCAAACCATTGGACGGATCTGGCTGAAATTTGGCATACAGATAGCTATTATGATGTAGACGTGCGCTAAGAAAGGATTTTTCGAAATTTTGAATTTAAAGGGTTGAAATCGGTAAAAGAAAATTTTTACATGTAATTTGTATTATTAAACCTAATTAACCTAACCTAAAGGTCCTAAGTCTGCGTTAACGCGTTGTCGGCGGATAGAGCCGCGGTAGCACCGTTGTCGTTTATTGTGATTATCCTACATATTATATTTATAGCTGTGCGTGACGAAAACGTTTGCTTATATAAAATGTATGCCCACGTGCTGTAAATTATATGTACTTGGCCGCTTTGTCGTTGTCGTTGTCGTAGCGATCAAATTATTATCAATATAATTAAATAAATAATATAATTATATCAATCAAATTATTACAAATGTTAATAATAATGAGGGTCGAATAAACTTTTTAGATGCTCCAGGTGGAACTGGAAAAACTTTCTTAATCAATTTGATTTTAGCGAAAGTTAGAAGTACTCACGAAATTGCCTTAGCTGTAGCATCTTCTGGAATCGCAGCAACACTGCTCGAGGGTGGTCGAATGGCCCATGCTATATTCAAATTACCACTCAATCTAACAACTTCGGCCACTCCCTTTTGTAATATATCAAAACAAAGTAATTTTGTGGAAGTTTTAAAAGATACAAAATTAATAGTGTGGGACGAAATTACAATGGCGCATAAGGGTGGTGTTGAGGCTTTAAATAGATCTCTAAAGGATATAAGGGAAAATAAAAGGTTAATGGGGTGGTGTAACGGTTTTACTGGCTGAAGAATTTAGGCAGACTCTACCAGTAGTACCAAAAGGGACCAGAACTGATGAAGTCAAGTCATGTCTTAAAAGATCTACTTTATGGCCTAAGATTAATATACTCAAACTGTCAAAAAATATGAGGGTACACTTGGGAGAGGAAAAGTTTGCTGGTGGATTTTCAGATCTTTTACTTGAAATTGGCAATGGTGATTATCCATCGTTTGATGAAATGATAACTATCCCAGAAAATTTGTGTACAGTTGTAACTACGGTTCAGGATTTAATATCAAAAATTTATCCAGATATTGCTCATATTCATGATAAGCCTATGGAATGGTTGTGTGAACGTGCTATACTCACTCCAAAAATGACCAAGCGGCGGCTATCAATGATACACTGCTGATGTCTTTCGAAGGGGAAGAAAAAGTATATACTTCTATAGATACGGTGGTCAACATGGACGATGCAACTAATTATCCGGTTGAATTTTTAAATTCATTGAAACCACCGGGCATGCCATATCATAGGCTTACTCTGCGTGTGGGCACACCTATTATGTTGTTGCGAAATTTGAAACCACCTAAACTGTGCAATGGGACCAGGTTTTAAGTCAAAGCTTTACATCGCAATATAGTAGAAGCCACAATTTTAACAGGATGTGCAAAAGGGGAAACTGTGTTTGTACCACGAATCCCTTTAATTCCGAATGATCATCCGTTCGAATTTAAACGATTGCAGTTTCCCCTGAAAGTCTGTTTTACAATGACTATAAACAAGTCTCAAGGCCAAACTCTTAAATTTGCAGGAATAGATTTGCGAGAAAACTGTTTTTCACATGGGCAGTTCTACGTAGCTTGCTCACGCGTAAGCTAACCCAGTAGCTTGGTGATTTTGTCGCCTACTAATAGATCAGTGAAGAACATTGTCTACAAAGAAGTTTTGTAGATAACATATTGAAAAACTATTAGTAAAACATTTATTTTGAACCTTTAGTGCTAAAATTTATCGTGAACAAAGCTTCTGCCGCCAAAAGCTATAACTTATCGAATAGGTTATGATAATAATCATTATCTTAAAAACTAAATTAATATGTATAAAATATTATTTCAAAAATCTTAATTAATTTAAATTTCAATAGATTTAACAAAATTTAATCTTGGCAGGTTATATACATTTATATACTTAAACCCGGCAACGACGGGTAATTCAGCTAGTTTATAATAATACTGTACTTTATTGGAGATCCATTCTATAAGTACAACTAAAAAATTAATAGTTGAGTTACTAAAAATAACTAAAAATAACGTTTTCGTTTTTATTTTTTTATACTGTCTGTATAAAATAATTGTATATCATGTGTATACCTTGTATAATACAGTTTTATATCACTGTATAATACAAACTCACATCACTACACATATTCATTGTGAAAGATTAAATCCGGAAGTAAACTAGTAAAATCAGTATATAGTTATCAGTATAACTAAGTTATATACTAAGTATGTACTCAAGCTTGTTGCATTTAGGGCCTACTATATCCAAACGTGTTACGGCCCGACCGTATTGGGCAGTGGGCGCTCTAAAAGGGCAGCGAGCTGTGTGGCCGGTTTTTTTACTTTCAAAAATGTGATGAAATGGTGTTAACAATGTGATCGTTGATTTTGGCTATAACTTAAAAGGATGATTGAAGAGCTTCTTGTTTCACACCTACACCAACTTGTAGTGTCAGGTCGAAGTCAACGCATATCATATGTCTTTCGTTATCAAAGGGGAAAGATGTAAGGTAGCCACTCTGAGTAAGTTTTACCTCCTCGATGACGAAGGGAAAATTAACGTCCGATTAGTGGCACCGAGTCTTATACATTTAAGTGGAGCAAAGTAAAACTTATTATATCCACCCAACTCCTCTTCATCACCTTTCGATGACATAAAATTAAAAAGTGTATATTGTATTTTCTCAATGTAATATACTCATAATACATTTGGACATTTGGTAACTGTTTGGTTTAATGAACGTAATACCATATCCAACACCATATCTTAACATTGGTAGTTAGGTATAAGTATATTGATCAACAGTCAATATCAATTTAATTTCAGTATTAAACTATTTATGACTCACGTGTCTAAAGTCTAATTTCTGTAAGGTTATCATATTAATTGTACATTTTTCACGTCTCGATTGAGAGCAGAAAAATATTGCAGCATTGTAAGTTTTAACTTTAATTTCATATTTTTTACTTAAAACGTTTGAATGCTGCTCGTATAGCTGGAGTAGGCTTTACGTTTAATCATAAAAATTCTTATAACGTTTTAGTTTTTACACAAATCGTGCATATAATACTGTACAATCAAGATTCACCTTTTATTCTAAAACGATTGGTAGATGTAATAGTTCTTAAGTCCGTTTCTGGTGGCCGAGTGTACGGTTTCGATCGTGCGGTATGTGGTTTTCGCCAACGGTTAGAATTCGATCAACAGCATAAACGGTATTTAGTAAGTTTCTTGTGGGACGTGTGAGAAAAGAAAAATAATATACGATCTTTCACCACAGGATCCAGCCTTGCGACATATATTCGAACGCACACTCACACACACACACACACACATATATATATATACATGGGTATTACGTACGAGTGTGTGCGTCAGTGGAGAGGGTGAGTCCAACGTAATACGGGGGTGTAATCTATTCTGCCAACTGTTCTTGACTTTTTTTGGTCGTCGTCGCATTGTCTAGAATCGCCAGTAAGCGTAAACCATACGTATTCACACACACACACACACACATCTTAGAGTAAAATTTACAGCGTGTGTGCGAAGTGCAGAAGATTATTATATTTTTTTCTTCCTCGGACAGCACCATGACGGCGGTTTGGTCTATTTATGTTTACAGAATGTGCTGTAAAGGACTACAAATAAAAACTTGTGAAAAAAAAAGTGAACCACAAGCCGTCTACGTTTAATACAAATTTTTTATGTCAAAATCCTAGTAATTTTTTTTTTTGTCCGGTTCAAGTCATTATTACTTAATTTAACTAGTGTTCTCGAGAATAATGTCGACGAGTACCGGGCATTACACGCAAGCGGATCGAGAAGATTGTCCTCCGAGAAAAAGCATGTCCGACCCGACGAAGGCGTATACCGAAACCCGTGTGATCCCGACTCTTTGTTTAATCTGAATTTTAGATTATAATCTACATTTTGTCACCAGGTAACGCGTTTGAACTCATGGCAGAACCGCCTTAATCATTATAATCGCATCGACTGGTTTCTCGCGTGGATCACTAGAGGTTATTATCTAACGATCGCTACGGAACAGTTACGGTAACTAATCGGTATACAAAAACAAAAATAACAACAGTTGAACGACAACAGTAAGCAGGCAGGATCTTTTTTAGGTGACCAGAACAACAGCGAGGGGGTTGTAGCACGGTCGGAACCGTATGTGGGCGTACACCCTGAACGCACACGTTTACCGCTACAGTAGACAATGGTCGCGCGGTCGCATCTCGTGGCGATTATTTTTAATTAAATCTCGAAATATGTCGCCGTGACGGCACGCGGGGCAAGTGTGGGCACCGTCGACGGCGGGTGGGTCGGTGGCGCGCGCGATCACGCCGTGGCGATGGTGGCCGGCGCAAGCGTCGTGATCGCGACGGGACGGGGCGGCGGGGTATATTGATTACGCGAAGAACGCGGGCGGCCCCGTCCACCCGGACGCCCATCACGTGACTCGTCGTGGCACGACGTCGGGTTGCTGCGAAGCGGTGATAGGGCGCACGGGGACGAGGTGCGGTGTTGGAGCGAGAGCGAGAGAGAGCGAGACGATCGGCGGCGGTAACGTTACGACGAGTGCGTGCCCGCGGCGGCGTGCGCTTTGCGTTCCGGTCAGTCCGCGTCACCCGTACGCGTACACCACGTACACCACGTACACGTTCACGCGCACGGGCGGCGTGCTACGACGGGACGGTGCGCGCGCGGCCGACACACAACATCGCCACGTTTAGTTCGGGACGACCCCCGCGAGCGCGCGTGCCTGTCGTCGCGGTCGCAGTCGCACTGGCACGGTCCCGCCTGTCGCAGTCACATCGCGTAACGTGTACCGTCCGCAGTGCCGCGCGCGCGAGTGTGTGCCCCGCGACCGCAGTGTTACTCGCGCGATAAGCTCGTGGCCGGTTACACGGCAGCACCGAGCCGACAGCGACACCGACACATCCGGACCGGCACGACATGGACCAGGTGGTCGATCTGAACGTGGGCGGCGTGTTCTACACGACGGCCGTGTCCACGCTGGTGCAGGCGCAGCCGTCGCTGCTGGCCGACCGTTTCAGCGGCCGGCTCGACCCGCTGCCCAAGGACACTAAGGGCCGGTACTTCATCGACCGTGACGGCGTGCTGTTCCGGTACGTGTTGGACTTCCTCAGGGACGGTAAGCTGTCGCTGCCCGAGAGCTTTCGCGAGAAGGAACGGCTCCGGCTGGAGGCCGCGTACTACCGACTGGACGGGCTCACCGAGCGGCTCCGCGAACAGAAGCCCGGCTACATCACCGTCGGCTACCGCGGCACGTTCGCGTTTGGCCGCGACGGCCTGTCCGACGTCAACTTCCGCAAGATACCACGGATACTGATATGCGGTCGCGTGGCCCTGTGCCGCGACGTATTCGGCGACTCGCTCAACGAGAGCCGGGACCCGGACCACGGCGATACGGACCGGTACACGGCCAGGTGAGTGTGTCCCGGAGTGGTACGCGGGGGTTAGGGGGTGATTTCGGACGCGGTCCAGCGATCCTGTCGCGCCCTTATCGTGAACATCATTGCGCTCTTATCTTTTCGCGTTCGTCCACGACGATTCGACTTCGACGTCATTTCCTACGGGCGCGCGCCGGGATTTTGTGTGCGAAACGAACATTTTAATGGGTTCCGAAGCAACACGTGCCTGACGATATCGTTACGTCTCGTTTAGCGTTGTTTATGGCCACGGCACGGCGACTATTGTTTAAGAGAGGAGTCGGCGGAAAAAGTCAGTTACTCGTCCGTGTCGAGGACTATTATTAAACAAATATTGCGGTGGTGGGCGATACCACCTCGAAATAAATATAGCAGACGATCTTTTCGCACAACCCTCCGGTTAGCCGTTATTTTTTTGGTTCCGTTGTTGTTGTTGTTGTTGTTAATATATGCGCAGCGTAATATTATTGTTTGTTTAAAACGTGCTCTAGGCGGAAAAATCGATTTCGAAAACGATGAACGAGCTCAAACGTCATAGTGTTGTTACTTTAAAATGATCGCCTTGTAAATATATTACGTTGTATTCGTGTAAAACCAACAAAACACATAATACAAGCTGTGCGGTATGTTTACGAGTACCTACTGGCACTGGTGAAACTGTCTTTTTTCGATAAAAAAAAAAAAAAAACGATACCACGTTTCCGTAGTAATGAATTTGGCTCTGGTGGAAAACAATAACAGATATATTCGTTTAACTGTGAAACTTGCAAAGTGCTCGTAATCTATGTTTATGTACCTAAATAATTAACGACGAAACGACGGTTTTTTTTTCTTTTAGCTGACGTTAATATTTTACAAATAATAGAATGGTTTGCAGCGAAAAACGTACGATAGAAATGTAATAAAAGCTTTTATCGAGATAGGTGACTTTGACAGGTACCATTAGAATTAAATTATTGATAAGAGTTGGAATTATATAAGTTTACATGGCTATCTGTGTATTATGTCTATAAGGAGTAGATTGCCGTGTAACTCAAACCGTAAGAGTATTACATTTTTAGATTGTGTTTTTTTTATCTTTCAAAATGATTTATTCGATGCTGATTCCTCACTGATACAAATAAAGATACCAGTAACCTTCGCTACATAGATTCATAAGTGTGAACATTTATTTTAAAGTTTAAGCAAAGGAAAATAATGGCGATGAGTACGAAACGAATTTAAGAGATATTTTCATTGTTGGGATTATATAAGCAAACATTCGTGGAAGGCACTTGAATTATAATCCACACACTTTTTTTCAAGTATAAGTAGCCATCACTAATAGGTTAAATACAGTACCTTATAAATGTAATGCACATATTTTATAAAACTTTCACTTTTTAAGTTCTGAACACATTCCATATGAGTTAATGTTTATATAAGCTCCTCACATTATTTTTATATACTCGGAAAATCGTTAACTAAAGAGCTTAAAGTTTCAACTGCCTCGTATTTGGGACAGTTTTTATAGAAAGTATCGAGTTTTATTATGGAATTATAAATTTATTTAATTCATAAACGTACGGTATGTATATTTTAAAAAACTTGAAAACTCAGCAATACAAGTTTGTTTCTTATCACATTCCAAGTTCGAACAACGTCAGAAATATAAAATAATCTTACATTTCAGATTAAGGACTTTACATACTATGTACTCGATTTATCATAATCTTGCCGTATTGTCATAAGTTAATATGAAAGGAAAAAAAGCTCTCGAGTAACCTGTCCCCATGTCATCCAATCCATAATGATTACGTCGCCATTCTATACACAGTCGTGAAAATCACCGACGTTACGTTGAAGTCTGAACGAAACGGCAAAAACCCCATTAGTTCAGTCGTTTAAGCTCTCTACAAGTATAGTAGCCGTTAATTACATAAATTAGTGCATTGATTTTTTTTTTCTGTCGCTGCTGTACAATAAGCATGGGGGAAAAATCGTATTACCGCTCATTGATATTGAAGTGCGCTTATGAATATTTATTTTCGTTGAAACTAGTAGCCATTGTAAGAACCAGAACGCAATATAATTGTTACAGAATTGTTACGGATTGAAAACTAATTTTAACTATACACTAACTATACACACAATGTATTTAAAATGGAAAAATAGTTTTATTCAGTATAAAAGCAAATATAACATGCGCTGGGATTAAAATGATAAAATATTCATATTTTACCGTGACATTTATGAATATTCCGCATTTTTCATTAAATCGAATTTACAACTACCCAACTAATAATTATTTATGTGTTTTGCGTTTTTTAAAAACGTACGCGTTTTGGATGCGTGGAATTTACTGGAATGGAAATTCGAAGAGAGCACATAATATATAGGTACGCGTAAAATCGCAGAGTATAATATAGACGATTAATATTTTCATCAGAACTAATAATAAAATCAACCGTCAATTCGAATATTGTGCGGAATATAGTGAACAATCACGTTTTCAGAAAGAGCTGTTTTGAAAAATGAACATACTATTAGTGTGTTGACTCGTGGCGTCCGTGGGTTCAGTAAGGTTCAGTATCACCCTTGCTGACGGACAGTAATTTAAAAGTTGATTCTGAAAGTAGTTTCACGGGCAGGTCATCGCTTTCTGATCTAATGAAACGAGATCTGGCAGCAGACGCGAGTATTTTTGTTGCAAGGGGGGGAGGGGGTGCAGTTTCAAACAAATCGATGAAGTAAATAATTGGTTTAAAAGAAAACGTACTAGTATTATTTCGTTGGTGGTATGTACGTCAAACAAACTTTCAGCAAATCGAACACAATAGGCCTTGCGTCAAAGCAGCCATTATTCTCAATAATACTTCTATTAATGTCCGAGAACATGTTTTACGGTCCGACAAAACCTTTATACTATCATCGTATATACGCAGCACGCACGTGTGCGACCGAAACAATATGAACGATATTATTACTTTGCAAGTTGGATAAACTTTTCGTATTTTATAAATAAGCACTTTTCTTCGTCGGCATTATTTTTTCAAAAACAAAACTTGCAGCTAAACAATCTAATCGCTACTACCAACAAATAACATTATATATACACCACATGATTACGATTACATTTCTTCCTTTCGTATTATAGAATAATATAGCTTTTAATTCATGAGCAAAAAAAAAAAAAAAATTAACATTTAATATCACGTCAAAAATTAGCCGAGAAATATTAAATCGTGGCACATAAATATATTTGAATAAATGAAAATAAAAATTTCAGGTACCGCATAATTCTTTATGGATTGGTTATAGTTTTGGGACCAGTGAACGAAAAAAAAAAAAAAAAATTATCCAGTTAAAAATCACTACCGTGTGTTCATAACGACTTCTGCTGATTGTTTTTTTCTCTTTTCGCATAATGGTTAGGTTTGTTTTTCTGTTGAATACACGTAAAATATTATTAATTTTATAACACGATGATTCAACCGATCACGTAATTTGTTTTTTTCAGCTTGTATCTGAAACTCGGGGTGTTAATTTATTGTCAATTTTGAAAATCTAGGACCAAGGTACATTCTTCGGTAAAATATTTGATAAATGCTTAGGCAGAATTATAGTGTAAATATACGACGGTGCTTATTTCGTCTTACAAAAACTGTCCATCTGCAACGTTTGAATAGGTAATATAATTTTACCGGACCAAATACTCGTATAATGTCTATTAATGTAGGATTTTCGAATTATGTAGGCAATCGCCTTGGGTACAGTTTTCACCGTGTGTTTAATAAGTAATAACGTTTATTCACAGAAAAAATTACCTTTTATTCATCGAACCCACAAGTTGTCGTCGTTTGTGTATTCATAGCACGACGACGGATGTTTTCAATAACAGATCTAGTAAAGTTAATTTACATCGTATCACCCCTGCAGTTGTAGTGTTTTCATGAATATCAATTCAATCGCATACAAAACAATATCATATCGGGAATTGGCGTCATGTATTATAAAATAAATATTTTTAATACGTCACGTCGTCTGGTCTTCTTTAAAATTATTATTATTACTATTATGATATAATATGTGTATTAAACCGTAAGTCCTATAACGTCCTAAAACGAAAAATACACATTTTATAGTAGTAATTAATAATAACTTTAAAGAAGATGAGACGACATGAACGTATTAAAACGGATAATACGTGATGTCAGGTGTGGAACATGCACGAAGAAGATATACAAGTGGTGAAAAGGGTTTGGGACATTAGACAAGACTGGAGAACAGCAGCTGTGAATGTGAATAGAGTGTGAGCAGAGTGAGGTCAAATATATTATCTCATTAGTAGCATGAACACGAAAATGGCATTGTTGGGCAGGAGAAGTGAGTAGAGAGAGAGAATGAGAGAGAGAGAGAGAGAGAGAGAGAGCGAGAGCGGAGATAGTATATATATATTTTATTAAGTAATGAAAGCAAAGATTATGGAAATGAATGCGAGGCGGCGCTGTTTTTCCTAATCAAATCGAAATCTGCGGACGATGGCTACAATTTTCCAATTTTATTGTATTTATACCGAAACTGCCCTGGTGTTTGGAACCAAGAAAAATGTAAATCTGCCACCGCATCATAGGCAATCATATTACAATATACTTAAGTAAATATATATATTGAGTAGGTTGCAGTATATATTTGAAAAATTGAATGGAACTTTTCAATGTCGTCTTGATTGGGGGTTTTTTTTTAAATTTAATTATTACATAGTGGAAATATAGAGCTTTATAAAATATAAGTTTCCGGTTAATATACACGATTGATTTTTTTTTTCGCTGCTTTACAATGGTAAAATAAAGGTTTTTTTTTTATATTAATCTAACATGCGATTTATCAAATGGATAAAAAATATTTGGTAAACGAAAAAATGTTCTATAATCGACATGGTTTTTCCGGCTCGATAAATATTATAACTATTATTTTCCGAACCTGAATGACACTTGAAAACGTCACAAATACATAATACTATGGTAATACATGTTTATTATCATTGATCTTTCGCACGTTTGTACTTCACACAACGTCCGCGTACTATCGTATCGGTTGAAACCCCTTCAGAGACCTGTTTTGGATTTGTGGAACAAAATATTACCATGAAAATGAACAGCGTCGTCTACCAATCTCGAAACATTTTTCAAAACGATACTAATTTTGAACTTTCTATATAAGTCCTGTTATGCTTACGAATGCCGATCTCACTTATTGATTGCAAACTGTACGAATCACTAATTGACAAATTTTTATTAGGCTTATGATCGTTGCACTAGGAGATATTTCAAGGAGACAAAAAAAATAAATTTATTTCTCGTCCAGGATAATAACTTCGTAATGTGCAAATAATGGCCGTCATTATGTAGCTATTGGATACGTAAACATCGGAATGGGTTTCGTAGCACAGTGGTGCTACTATGTGTAGTGGAGAGACGTGAACTCAAGTATAATCGTTTCGGGAAAGGGTGAGGGGTTGACTGGGAAAGACGCATTATGTTTGTACTCGGGGATTTTCGAATTTTAATATAACAGTTAACGTGAAAAGTACATAAATAATAAATAAATAATAAATGTTTATGGCTACCACGAGTACCGTCGATTCAGATTTAATTTTTTTCGCACGTAAAAACAAAAACGAATGACACGACTTCCGAGTTTTACAATTGATACATAATAATAATTTAGGTGCCAATACTAATTGTTATTGATGGGACTTTTTTCATTTAAACCAATCATGAATACTTATGTATCTAATATATCTAGTGGTACCGTTTACGTGTAACACGCTATACGTATTATGTAATACACGGTTCGTAAGATTATTAGTTCATTGATCACGCATGTATTTTTTACGTGAAAAAAACACTTAAAACTTTAAACTTGATATAAATGTCATGTTGGAGGGGAGGTGAGTGAGAATGTATCTCCTTAACCAATAAGAAGTAAAGAGGAGGTGAGGAGGCACTTGGTCGTCCGAATAACAGTGGATTTTTACGCGGATATCGGAACAATATTGTAAAATGCTCACCGATTTACTCTGCGCGATAGACACTAAAAGTATTTCATTCACGTAGGGTCCAAGTTTTGAAGTAAGCGCCCATTGTACACATCACAGATTATATAATATAATGATTATTACCGTGCTTAATACGACCGTGGCCTTCATCCTTCATCCACGACCATGTTGTACAGATCATTGTAATTAGAACCTTACTGCTGACAGTACCCGATTTATTTTCTGCTCTGGTTTCCCGCCGACTCTATAGCGTATACGTTGTACCCTGTAGTTGGTCGCGTTCTACAGTTATAATTTCTCGCTGTTCAGATGAAATATGCATACATTATTATTATGTCGTTGCTGCTCTTCATCAAAATATTCTCTCTTGCGTTAATTAATATAATTCTTCGACTTCTTTCATACCGATTGAATTCATTGATGAGATGTTTAGATTTTTTTCACGTGCCCAATGTTTTGTATAATATCGTGCAATATGTATTTACTGTACAGAGAAATTATAGTTTTTCATTTATTTCAAACTAATTATGCGCTGAGGCTGTTGGAGATATTGCGAGTCATATTAGTTCTTAAGAAAAGCGTTTTTTTTCTATCCAGACGAGTTGTCACTGCCGACTTTGAGCGGTATTCGAGCCGGGTAATTTGAGTCGTTATAGATAACAAAATTATGCGTATAATTGCTTCGCCAGAACCATGATAGGCTTGTCCTTAAATTCTTCGTAACACTATTGCCGCTTGGACGCACAAATATGTTTGCATAAAATACAGTCGCATATACATTTTGTGATGATGCTTATGTATATGCCATGTGGTTGGGTGACGTTCAAATTCTTGTACACCCAAACCCTATCATAATTTTAATTTTCCTCCATCTCACTCCGATCGTTATTTTATCCTCGCTATTCGAAACAGAATTCCATTTACCCGCGCTACTGCTGTTCGTTTTGCGGTGTAAAATAATTACGGAACTACTCAAACCTATGTTTAAAATATTTTTAATTGATAAATAGTTTGATCTGCGTTCACATTCTTATAATGATAATAATTATTATTATTATTATTTTTTTTTTGATCTATTATTTTACAACCCGCATCATAGGTCATTAGTTTCATTTTTTTTTTTTTTTAATATGTGGATATTATTAGTTATAAGATTATATTTACATTATATTTGGTCTATTAAGTTTGTTGATTTTAAAAAATTTAGTATTTTCATGTTTTGATCGGAATCCGGACCGAGTAGTGAGTCGAGTGTTTCTGTCATGTTGAGGTTTATTTGTTTCTGTTGATAAGGTTGACATTCAGTTATGATGTGTTTGATGGTGATGCTAGTCCCACATCCTTCGCAGGAGGGAGGTTCTTCTTTTGTCATGAGGTATCCATCTGTTAATCTAGAGTGTCCAATTCTAAGTCGATTTTTAGTGGTTTCTTATTTTCAGTTGAAATTATGATTTTCCCATCTGAATGTTGTTCTTTTTATCTGGTTTAGTTTTGTGTCTTGATAGTTCCAGAGGACATGCCATTTTTTCCTTATTTGTGTTTTGACCGCCTTTTTGATGTCGTCATATGGGGAAATGTCTAGTTTGGTTGTGTCTGGGTTGGATGCAGCGAGTTTAGCGTATTTGTACACGATTTCATTACCTACGATGTCGGTATGTCCAGGGATCCAGATTATTGTTATTTGTTCTTTATTTGTTTTGATTTCATGAAGTTGATTTTGGACGAGGACTGAGATGTCACTTGGGTTGATTTTGTTTTTATGTTATTTATGGTGCTTAGGGAGTCACTAATGATTACGAACTTTGTGTGTTTAGTGTTATTGATGATTTCGATGGCTTTTAGAATGGCTAAAGCTTTAGCAGAGAATATTAAGCGCTCATTGGGAAGTTTGAATGTGATATTAGTATTTTCAAGTGCAATAGCGATATCGACACCTTCATTTCCCTTTGAAGCGTCGGTATATATTTTTTGGTGATTCTTGAGTCATTTAAGATATTGTAGACATGGCTTCTAAATATCTCGTGTGCTGTATTTTGTTTTGAAAGGGCATTTAGTTCAGTATTAATTACATAGGCGTTATCCTAAGGCGGGGTTGCATTGAGTTCTCTATGAATAATTTTAATTGGGGTTACTGCATTTTCATTGGTTAGTGTGGTTATTTCGTCATTTACGTCACTATTATTACCTTGGTTGAGTCTAGATAGCCTTGCTATATATTTTATGAATAAATTTATTATTTTTAGTGTAGGAGGAGGTTCATCGGTTAAGTTGTAGATGCTGAGAGTTGGGCTGCTTTGAAAGGCTTCTAGTGCTAGTCTTAATCTACTATTGTTTACAGTGTCGATCAGTTTTAGAGTTGAATTGGCTGTTGATTCATATAGAATTGCGCCATAATTAATTTTGGCTTGGATGATTGCATTGAATATTTTTCATGCGACTTGGATTCACCGCCCCATGAAGTTTGGGATCGAATTTTTATTATTTTTAATGAATTGATTGTTGATTTTTTTTAGATATTTTATGTAGGAAGTCCAAGTTTGGCGACTATCAAATATTACTCTTAATATTTTTGTTGTGTTTTTGTTAGTTATTATGGCGCCGTTTAGATTTATTTCAATATTTTTTGCTCTTTTTTTTTGTAAAAATTGAACATATCGACTTCACTGGTGAGAAGTTGAATCCTGTTTTGTTTGCCCATATTTCAATATTGCTGGTAGTTGTTTATAGTAAGTTTTTAACAGTTTCAATATTACTACTCTTACACCAGTAATTGAAGTCGTCTGCGTACATATTGCACTTCACAGGTAGGCTACAATTTTGGACTACGTCGTTGATTGATACTAAAAAGAGAGTTACTAAGAGTGCCGAACCTTGGGGTACTCCATTTTCTTGCGTAAATTTGTTATTACTATTGTTATAACCTTTAGGTAAGGTTTATACAGAAACGATTTTTCTAAAAAATATTTATATATATATATATATATTTAATTTTATTTTTTACGTCTAAAATAATTCATTTACATTGCATTTTGTATTATATTTGTTTGTATATTGCACGATTGACTGCGTGAAGTATAATATCTCTAAAATGTCCGTACTAACGTATGTCTATAGATAATTCTCATCCATATAAGTAAAGTATAATCATATCATCATCATGATATATAAACAGTAGCAACGTTAAACACGTTAAATAAAAGAGACGTATCAACTTTCAATTTGAACAAAAATGATGAATTTCTTATTTCAATTGTTTTTCTCGACACTAAGTGAAATGATGGGTGTATTAGTTTTATCATGATGTGTGGGTATATGTGTGTGTTTTCCTTTTTCTTTTATGTCCGTTTCACGATTTCAACCAGAAAGATTGCTTCGATAATTTAAAGAAGGGTTAATAGATGAAATAATATTTAGTCTAGTTGATGTGTGGTTGTTGTTCATTTAATTCTCTAACGGTCTTCTAAACAACTGAGTTAAACTGTCGAATATTTGTAAAAAAAAAAAATAAAAAATAGGGGCAACATTTACGGGATACTGATACGAACCCAACTGATTTAATGCTGAATTAAATTAAGGGATTTGTTATTATTAAAGGTATAAATACATCTATATAGAATACTGTTGAAGTTTTTATTTGGTAATAGTGTGATACCTATAAAGATTAGATCATAATTTCAATTTCATATAAAATACCTGTTATTATACAGTATGTAATGTCACAAAAAAAAAAAAAAATAATGCGTACATGTATATGGTCGAGTTAGTCAAAGTATGGTATCGAACTGATGTAAAAAAGATTTCATAAAACAGTGTTTGCAAAACATTAAATGTACATTAATCAATTGAAGCGAAGTGTACATAATTGTATGCTTTTCATTGTTTTCTATTGTTTTATGACATTGTTAGAATTTCTCAAAATTGCGTATTCGAAAATATTAAAAAAACGGTACAGTTGTTATTTTAAAAACTATTCTGTTCTCTTCTAAATGTTTTGCTTCGACCTTTTCGGTTATTTTTATTTTTTATTACTTTTGTTTTCATTTAGTAAAAACTCTTTTTATGGATATGCATCCTTAATGAGCCTAAAAATGTTTGTAAAGTGTTCTTTTGTTCGTAAATACGTAAATATTCGCTATTGTTCTTGTTTGAGGGATTGTCTATGCAAACAACCGAAAAGGGTTCTGCTCACTAATTGTATGATATAAGTCTTAGGCAGACTTGGTTTCTTCACGCCACCACCACCGCACAATGGTCCACAAATTAATATTAGGTGGTCTTTATTGCTCGATTTCAAAATGAGAAAAATTGAATTTTTTTTTTTAAATATTATGTCTACATCCTGCCTAGTTCAGATATGTAACTGGAAATTTATAAATATTTGTATAACTCAAGTTATAGCTATTTTAATGAGATATTTTTCAATATATCTGATATTTTATTTTAATTTAGGGCATAAATTGTTTATTTATTTTTTGTCACATTAAAACTAAAAAAGAAAAAGAAAATGTATTTTTCAAATAGTTCTATCTGTGTTCTATAAATAGAAATAATAATACGATATATTTTTATTTTTTTTTTCAGTGCATTCATAATGAAATTGATTCGGAATTACGCGTCTTTTTTTTTTTTTTTTTTTCCCCAAAGACTGTGGATTAGATTTATTCAACTTTACATTTTATTCAATACATCCATATTAAAGAAAAACTTCTTGCTTATTAAGTGATGTATATTTTGTTTGCGGCTGTTTGCAACAATTACGTACACAAATTATTATCACTTCAAAAGTACCAGATGTCTGTAAAAATAGGTTTTTGATTATATAATTTATTTTGATCGATATAATTCAATAATGCTTTTACTTTTAGTATTAAAGATTATAGATTGTAATAAAATAAAGATATGGTATAATGGATACTTTTTACTAACACATTTTCGATTTGGTAAAGTGACTATTGCGACAATCTTACGCGAAATGTACCTACTTATTTAGTTACAGTACAATATCAATATTAATGAACCTCGTGGGAAATTTTATATATTGCTATCTGGTAATAATAGTTGAGGCTAACGTTTGAGTCATGCAAATTGAAAGATGAAAAAAATCAAGTTTAAATATATTTTATTGCGAAACGCGCTGAATGCATGGGTGACGTAAGGGTAGGCGTGGTCGTAATCGATCTAAAGGCTATACCGTTCTTCGACCGGATTTTTATACAGCAACTATGATGCAAGATTTTATATATACGGTCGTGTACCGTTTTCGTTACAGTATATAATATTAGGCCTATGTACATTGTTAGGGTACAACATTTTTCTTTCCTTTTTGGCAGAAAAGACTATCTATAAGACTGTCAGATGTTATATATGATTGGGAAATATATAACTATTATACATAAGTACCCTGTGGCTTGCATTCTGATTTATAGTTTGAGACAACAATGATCGGTTTTCGATATTATTTCATTTTTATCCATACCATTCTTAGATAAGATCCGTCTATCCGTAGGATCGCTACCGGTCACCGAGTGTTGATATTTGTTAATAGAAACTATTGACTTTAAAATCCAAAAATAAAACTTGAAACTAACCTGTTACAGAACGAATTCAATATATATTTACTCGTATTATCATAGAAATACAATAAGCATTTGTCGCATTCTAAAGTGTCCTTTTACATTTTCCATACCTCAAAATGTATAGCAGTAGAAACTTGCCCATTGTAACATAAATACGTCATTGCTACTGGCTTTATATTATGCAGTATATCGAAGGTTTGTATAGTAATATCGGAACTATTCATGGATACTTCTTGTATTCGTTTTTCGTACTGGGTGATACTTCCAACAAACGACAACACTCGTTTCGTCTTCGGAAAGTTATTCATTTGAAATACAATGGTTTTACAATTTCAATATATTTGATTTCCGCCTGTTCAGGTCTAGCATTTCACTGGTAACAAACATATTTTAAGCTAGGAAACCATTGTTAATGATGTTATAAAGGGAAATTCGAAAGTCATCAACAAAGTCGTCCAGGTCCTAGTGATATATATTCATGTAGAGTAAAAAATTCGTAATGAAGTAATTAGATTTTTTTTATTGCACACAGTTTATTATATTTACATTGCATACTCTGGTATCATGTACAAAGGATGTGTTCGATTACGGTGATGTCTCTCGTCAAATATAATAATTTAATCATGCGCAACTATTAGTGATATGGTTTTCGACAAGTTTTGAGGGGGAAAGCGTGAAAAATATTTGCACATTTACAACAACTTTTTGCGATCCTCTTCTTACAGACGTTATTTAATTTGTTAAAATACCAATAAAACGTCTGTGGTTAGGTTAGGTTAGATATATATATATATATATATATATATAATAGACGAGCGATTTACATTTTATTGCTCTTTCTTCTTAAGTTGATAAAAATTATAGGCTTACGTTTCATATCATACCGATACGTAGCTGTATTTTACTTTTATATCAAGACGGTGATAGCTCCTCTTTTTGAATAATTTCTTTGCTATGATCCTATTTCAACTACCAAATATTGTTGTTCTTGTCATCATAGATGTGTGCACGGGGGTAGTGTATACATTCTGAACATATGATATTGTTGCCATTTATCATAAGGGTTGATTGATAGGGGTCGGCCGAAAAGAGCTGTAGAAATATACTAAACAGAGTTTTTATATCTAATTTTCAAGTCGTTTAACACATTTTGGCGAAAACAGACATTTTTTTATTTATTCTAAGTTTAAAAATATGTATTTGTATTTGCCTAATTATTATTAACTTTATCAGATTAGATGGGGTAACGAATAAAGTATTGGTTCTCCTACTCGTGTTAATTGTTTCAAAATTATAATTTACATGTATGTTCTAAGTGAGCATTTTATTTTTGCTGTACTATAAAAAGTTGAAATTAAGTTGATTTAGCGGCACCTCAGCAAACAATAGTTGATATATTTAAACTGAATCTTGGGTAAATGGGTTCAAGAATACCATTGCGTCGCATCTGAAACCATTTACCGTGGATTCCTACGATTGTTGCGATTGTCATTGCTCTTCTCTTTAATCGTGAAGATAAGGAAATCTATGGCCAATAAGTCTAATTAACAGATTTAGTGAAAAAATTATCTATTAAAAATGTCTCCTTTGACAATTTACTTTTAATATTACTATTTCAATTATTTAGCATTTATCAATATGTACTCCTCTTAACGATTATCTTCAGTATCTTCAGTATCTTCAGTAATATTTATTATTTTGAATGTTTATTTTTACTTAATATATGTATATTATAAACGTATAAATGTTGATTGATTGTCGATTCACCCAGCTTTAATTCAATCTTACGTAGTAATTATTAGTCAAGACATGTATGAATAGAACACACATTTTCATTTTCATTTGAAGCAAAAAGAGAAAAATACTCAACACAGAAACTAATAGTAGTTATTTATTTTTTCTAATACTTTTTAATTCGTACAAAATAAATCTATAATTCTCCGTCGGTCGGTTGAGGGAGAAAAATATCACTAGAATTGGACGTGTTGTGTATAATAACGTAATTAATTCAAAGAATTTAATTTTAGAGAAAAACTTTTTCTGCGACATATTTAATCGATTAAAAAAAACATGCATGACAATTATTTGAGTAGTTTCAGAGGTTATAATATGCCGAATTCGTAAAATTACTAAACTCATAAACTAGGCAGACATTTTTCATGAATTTCTTACAATCTACATACAATATCATAAAATTATTTCACTCTCGAAGTATAAGTGTTATACAGAACAGGCGCGCAAAGCGAAAACAGAGTTTTAAGTACTATTAAAACGATGTTTTTGCAGTGGCAGATTTAAGGAATAAAGACCAGGTGGCATACAATATAAAGGGCCCAAGAATTATAAATCGATATATATATATATATTTATTATCAATTATTATATTATTAAAAGTTGTAACGCTACGTGTGTGATGTTGTTGTGCAGGTTCTTTCTGAAACACACGTCTATCGAACAGGCGTTCGACATGCTCCAGGAACAAGGGTTCTACATGGCGGGCAGCTGCGGATCGGGCACGGCCGGTGGCACGTCTGCGGCCGAACTGAAGCCGGGCGTGGACTCGGAGGAGAGCCGCTGGAACCATTACAACGAGTTCGTGTTCGTCAGAGACTCATGAACTCCGGTGATGATGACCGCCATCCCGGGACACGAGGACGACCAGCGCCCACCGCCGTCACCTCCACCGCCATCGTGTAACCGTGACATCTCAGACCAAATACACGCTATTTTGTAGATAATATTATTCCGTTTTCGTTACATTATCGTTTATTTATTCGATTAATATTTGACGTATAAGTTTACACAATGTTTAGTGTCATTATCATTATTGTTTCTATTATTATTAATATTACTAGGGTCTAGAAATAGGAATATATATTTATATATATATTTATACTAATGTTCGAATAATTATAATATTAAAATATGTACCTAACATACATACATACATAAATACAAATATATTAATATGGTTCCCTGACGTAAAAGAAAATCCATCGTTATTAACAATCCATAATATTTTATAAAATCCAGTTTAACATTTTGGAATCGTTTTATTAATCGCAAGTAATATTTAAACATACCTTTTACATCATATTAACTAATATAACTATTACATTTTTTAGGACCAAATTCGATAAGTCGTAATTATATCATCCTTTTTATAACGTATTTAAGAATTGAGTTTCATGGTTATAATAATATAATTCATCTGGATAATTGATTTTTTTTTTTTTTTTAGAAAACGGTAGTTATACGTACCTATTATTAATATATTATTATATTAATTATGTTAATATATGGATATATGGTGTTGTAATTTTCATTACAAATATTTATATATATATATATATATATTTAGTTGCTCTAAAGTATTATATTAATATAATACGTACATAAGGTATACTCGTTATTAAATTATTATCAAAAATAATGTAAGTTACACGTACACGTATATATATATATATATATATATATATATATGTACGTCGATATTAAACTATGCTATGTAATTAATATTTAATTTATTATTATTATTATTATTATTATTATTATTAATTAAAATATATAAAAAAAAAAAAATCTTGTGTTTAAGATTATCTTTCTACAATATAGTTGATTTTCAAAACAACTACCTTACCATGTTAGTTTTATTCAGGAAAGAACTAAGGATTCCATCTTCAAAAAAAAGCTACATCGCTGTATCCAACTGTTTGTACGATATGATCGCGTTACAAATTGTTTTTTTATACACATAATAAAATAATAAACCATCGTGACGATAACGATTATAATTTACAACTTAAATAAGTAGGTTCACTGGGGTTGAGTTAGATGCACATGGTAATATTGTAACTATTAATTATTTGCATACAATTACTATGTATCTATTTACTATTTATGTACTGTATTATATACTGCGCATTATACGCCACGTGCACTATAATAACAGTAACACTGCTAATCGTTTAATCATAACCACCTTGTATAACAGTTTACTGAAATAATACTTTTTACTTCTGATATAGATTGCATAGATTAGCATTACATAAACTGTTATTATATGCAATAATTATTTGACAAAAAAAAAAACACGTGATTCGTATATTATTATATTATTATTTTTTATCCGTATATTATTATTCACTCGTATTATAAATTAACACCATGTGCGTATTATTTATTTTTTTTGTTTTTGTATCACGGTCACCCAAAGAAGTTATTACTTCAATTACAGAACTGGGGGAAGGCGGTTGGGCAGAAAAAATACTGAAAGTTTCACGTTAATATATTTTGGTCACATAAAATGGTCAAAGTTTTTTTGAACGAATGAAACCACCAGTGAAAGTATATGTTCACAAGGAATTGGAAAGATGACGATGAAATGTTGGAAAAGTTTTTGGTAATCTTAAATTATTATTACATCGAAAGCCCACCGGAGTACCGCCTTCTTCGCTTCGAGAGTTTATAAACGAAAAAAATATTATGTTTGATTTTCATATGGTAAACAAACAAAGAAAAAAAAAACATTGAACAAGTTTCATCTTTACATTATGTAGAACGCACAGTAATGCAAGCGCTAGAGATATGCGTTTGGGGAGAAATGTGTATGTTTTATGCTTACGCGTACACAAATAAATCATTTTCTGTTTTTTGAAGCAGTGCAAGATGAACAAACGTTTTTAAACGTTTCCGAAATCAGTATCTGTTCAAAATAATAATAATGCGATATTGATTTTTAAAATTTTTTCTTAGTTTTTACGTTTTCATTCATAATATTACACGTTGCTATTATTAATATTATTATATAAGTTCTATTACGCAACGAAAGAGATTTTCATGTCAAAGTTACTGTCATGGTGAACAAAGAAAAGGTTATACATAACCTATTTGCGACCAATAGTAACGTATGTATGCGAAATGTGGGCCGGCACAAAGGCTGATGAGGGAAAATTAGCCATCTTCAAAAGGAGAATACTGAGGAGAATTTATAGTTTCACATTTAATGTATACTTAAGAGTTTTTGAGAGAAGGAAAAATGAAGATTTATAAAGACTCAATAATAAACCGAACATTTGCAAATTTCTTAGTCGCAAAATATTAGAATAGGTTGGACACGTGTGGCATGCAGAAGGATACCTTATAAGAAAAGTGTTCGATGGAAATTTGAATGGAAAAAGACCCATAGGAAGACCACGTCAAAGATGGTTCGATACCGTGAAGAGAGACTTGACACGAGTGGTTCCTATGTATAACATCAATTTGACAGTAGATTGAATGCAATAGAAAGGCATTGTAGAAGTGGCATTAGACCTAAATGATCTGTTTCAAGCTTAAGAAGAAGATTATATAAGTACTATGTTTGTTTATCTAAAAAAAACCAACAGAAAATGAATGAATGCAGCATGCGTTTTTTTCTTAGCGTAAATATTTTGATCGAGTAGTAAGTGGATATTTGTCAACACTACTTGCATCTAGTTTTTATAGAAATTCGTTTTCGATAAAATTGATTTTCACATTATCTGGAAATATGATATGACCTTGAGTTAAGAAAACGTTTTTATAAAATATCATTTAACGTCCGAAAACAACCGTTTAAGTTAAGCACATTTTATGATGGCTATATAGTATGTGTCATACTATTATTAATTTTGTCAATACGTGAAATATTCGAATGCCGATAATGACGGTGATCATCGTAATATTAATACGGTTTCATTTATATTATTTAACGAGCGTTTAATGTTTAGACGGGT
Source organism: Sipha flava (assembly GCF_003268045.1). NCBI lineage: Eukaryota > Metazoa > Arthropoda > Insecta > Hemiptera > Aphididae > Sipha > Sipha flava. The sequence continues at coordinate 1,054,277 of NW_020271739.1, forward strand.
GGAGTAGAACGATGACTGTAGAACCAACCCCTCAAAATGTTGGTTCGTTAATCGTTTCGTCCATCACCTCGCCTTGTATAATAAGCAGGGTATCCCGCGAGGATTTATTAATCGCGATATCTGCTGTGATAGTGATATAAAAGGATAATCAAATTATGTTTGCTTTTTTCCAAAAATTGCATAGCTAAAAATTATGTTTAATCGGTTTTAAAAATCAATATAAATAATTTGCTTATAGGATTTGAAAAATGTTGTTTTTATATTGTTGTTTTTGTAAAATCTGAAAATTTTAGCTATTTTGGAAAACTTTTGAAAATAATTTATATATTCTAGAAAATGTTGACGGATTATATATCATAAGGTTAGGTTATATTTTCTTATAATCTAACCTTATATTTTATAAGCTCCGAGATTTTTAACACTTTATTTTCGTTATCAGAAAATTAGTAGTATTCAAAATATAACTGGTGCACAATTTTGCGCCCCTTTGCAAATCGCGCCCATGGCGTAGGTACAATTAGTTAACCTAACCTAACCCAAGTTAGTGTAATTGCGGCACTGGGTATAATGGTAAAAGTTTGCCGATGACTGAAGATGCCGATTGAGTCAGTTTTTGTAACTGATCACGAATACACATTGGTTTTTTTTTTTTAATAAGCCATATTGCTGTTATTTTCATTAAGTGTTTCGACTTTTTTTTAAGAAAATGTCACCAGGATTGGCCATGGAGTAGATCACCACCATCATGCCCGCGTCGTAAGTCGTCGCTGGGGCACAATTTAACAGGAAAAACGTGTGCGATATTCGCACACGTGGTAATGTATATATTTAATATTTCTGGGCCGGCAATCATGGAACGTTTTCTTTGTATTAAAAATTAAAAAATGACTATGATTAATAAACAAAATCTTATTAAATTATGTATGTATTTATTTTAATATTTAATTTTATAATTCCTTATTTATTAGTGTTTAAGTAAAACAAATATCCCATATGCTTCGGTCACGTACCTCGACCGTGGGTTGGTGACTCTTCCATGTACACAGGACATGGGTTCGTCATGCGACGATGGCCCATTGTTATACGAGGACGTCGCATACTGTGTGATAAAATTAAAAATTTAAACTATTGTTTGTAATTTTACTAAATTAGTGTTGACAAGATTGATTCACAATATTGAAGAGGCTAATGTCCTATACACCCATCCGTAATTGCATCTATGATCGGTACACTAACAGGATCTGACTAAAAATATGAGGATTGTTATTATGGCCATTACAGGGTACACAATATAAAAAATACAATCTAATAATCATCAAGATATGTGGATTATTAAAACCCTACAGGAAATATTTTATTCTAAACTCCGCAAGGTTATGAGAACTGATTAGATGTACAGCATTCATTGGGAGAAATACGAGTTCTGGCTGGTCAAAATGTATATAATTAAACCATTGTTTTAATTTTTAATTTATATAAATATTTATACACAAGTCCTTAGTGATATTAAATACAAGACTATCGATTATAATTATTAGGTATATTAGCGTGGCTTGTCGATAATTTCTGTTTAATGTCATTCGGTTATTGAATTCTGTAAAGTATATTATTTATGTTTGTACGTTGCAACGCGTTTTAAGTTTTTTCTAATCATTTAGGAGAATTATTTTTAAAAATAATTAAAACAGACAAGCTGATGTTGCATTTAGAAGTTACGATTTTCATTTAAGTTTATTATTTTGATTAAAATACATATATAATTTAGGTTTTAAATAATTAAGTTATTTACGTATTCATTTTACCTTAAATTATGTAGCAAATATTTTTAGAACCTCTAAGAGGTTTGATTTATATATTAATCTAAAATTTATATTTTTAGGATAAATTAAAAAATCAATAATTCATTAAAAATGATCATGCCATTTTCACCAAATTTATTGTTAGATAAATGGATTTTACACGGTAGTTATCCTATTGACCAATCGTTGGGTCAAGAGAGTTCCCACGAACTTATATTATTTTTACACTCATCATATATCCGTGAACGCGTATTGGACACGTAGCCAAAAAGTAGCAGTGTCTGTGAGCGTGTTGGGATCCTTAAGGAAAGTCAATGGCCTTTTTCTTTAAACAAAATATGACGAGGAAACACATAAATCTGTCGAGTAACCATGGCACGTGTGTTTATTTACGGTTATATTATGATAACATTATGTTTTAAAATTATTTTTTTTACGGTCGGTATTTTTTTTTTTTTTTTTTTGTATTAACAATTACTATGTAAATGCTCATGTTTAAGTAATAAGTACCTTGTGATATTTTTATTTAACCTCGGTCGTCGGGTTTAATCTCTGAAAAACAAACGGCTATTTCTATTCAAACGTTAATTCAAAAAAAAAAAAAAACTTTAGTTAAAATGTTCAGTTCTTAAGAGTTTTAATTATTTCAGCCGTTTCCTATCCTTTTTATAAATGTTAGATACGGTTTCTTAATAACATTATATATGGTTGAGATGGATCTTATTACACTATTCAGTCTCTTGTTGTGAAAATTGCTGTTTTTATATTTAGTTTTTCATTACATCGTTCCTGTATATAGTATTCCAATGATAGTGGATATCTTGATTTGGTCTAATTTCAAATGTTTACACTTCACCGTTTCTTCTTGGTTTGTAAACTGTTCTCCAGGAGTTATAGATCTAGAACCATTAGTCTTTGAACAAGTGATATTGCAATAATCGTATGGATAAAAAGCTAACAACACTAATGTATCACATTGTATATATTACATATATCACGTTGCATTAGCTGAGTGTATTTTACAGTAGTGCAGGGAAGGGAAAAAGAGAAAATGTTGAATGTTGAAAGCCATTTTGGCCACTATTTGTATTTATGTAAATCCTAACTAAACTTTGTACACAACGCTAGTATATATATATATAATAGTATGTAATGCATATTTTCCAGCCGAATATCTAATGGCATGTAATGTCATTTATCGTTTTTGGGTTACTTGTTCGTTTTTTAGGCGTTTTATTTTTGTTTCCGTAGTGTCGAAATGATTACGGTGGGCGTTCACGGAGTACCACGAAAAGACACGAAAGAAAATATTTAAATGAATAAAATAACGTATCAAGTAAATATAATTGTATATTCGTGGACTGGAAGGGACGAATACACTTTTATTAACGATAAAAAAGAAGAATGACGTGTTCCACTTGTACGCGTGCACGCGGGACTACACAACTAACTTCATGTTTAAATTCACATCGATGCGATGTGACAAAAAAAAAAAAAAGTTTTTGACTAAAATGTCGTGACATCCCTGGAAGTTTATTTTTTAATAGAATTTCTTTTGAATATAATAATAAAAAGAGAAATCTCCGCACAAAACCGATTTAAAAAAAAACGGAGATCCGTCTTGGTTCTTGGTCGAACGATTTTTCCGGATCCCTGCTCGTATGGAATTCATATTTCATAATCATTACGTTGATTAGAATACAGAAAAAACTCAAATAGAACTTCAGATAGACATATTTTTGAGATGAAAATCTAGAAAACGTTGAGATCGACTAGATATAGAATATCTTCGATAAAAAAATAAGTTAAGATTACAATATTTACAGGTAAATCCAAATTGGCTATAAATGTATAAGTATTCGAATTTTAACAAATTTCAGGAAATGAAGATCGATTTTTTACTATTATACTATAATATACGTACACGTATACGTATGTAAAATATTACGAGAACTTTGTTCAGGTCAAACCGTCGGAAGTTGAATGAAAAAAAAAAAAGAAACGAAAACCGCATCGGAGCGGACATACATATATTCGTTAAGGTATTCTCGTATATATAATTATACGTATTATTGTTATTATTAATTATATGTATATCATGAAATGATCCGGTATTATATACGTGGCTGGCAGAATTTTTGGCAACCGTCATTTCCGACGCACAGGTTTTCTTTAATTGGTTAGTGCCACGAAATCGTTTATTTATTAGTATTTTGCCCAGCGGACTACGAAAACGCTGGTACGCTAACAAACAAAAACAGTATCTAAAACAAAACGTTATTATGTACAGCGAACACAGTGTGCTTGTTTTACAGCAGTTTTTCTCGGCTGTTTTGTGTATCTGAATTATTATTATCATTTGATAAAAACTCAAAGCCGATGGGTTACTAGTTCCGCGATTAAAACAGTTATTATATTTGTTGTGAATTTTACCGAAGTCATTGTTGATGCGTAACTAATCTAACCTGTGGGGTATGGTATCACAGTTGGCATCCCAAGTGGTTCCGAATAGTTTTCAATGCTTTGATAACAAATAGGGATCCTCGTTTTAATTTAGACGCTAACCCAGATATACAAGCGGGCGCAGAGTTCGTAGGTTGACCTCAAAATAATACGTTCACTGTCAGTCATACCACAGATATTAGAATGGATATAAACATCACGGTTTTTGACGGGTTTGTTTTATTGTTCCAAAATATTTACTCTCTACTGCTGTGTACGTAATATTGTGCAGGAGAGTTACGGGCTTCTTGAATTTATAACGCTTGAAATATATATTGAAAATTACTGAAATATGAAAGTAAAATTGTATTTTTACCCGAAGCCTTACCTACAATTAGCATATATTTTACACGTACAATGTTATTTATTTTCAAGTTTTCTTTGACTGCACAAAATCTATATAGTTCTATTCGAAAACTCTATAAACGCTTCCACTTAAATCTATCCAACCACCGCTCTTGTTTCAAACTTCTATGTTCTCAACATCCCAGATAATTCCAGAAAGTGTTTGAAATGCAAATGGAACCGGGACCTTTCAAATGATTAAAAATTGTCTACTGTTGTGAAGTTCTATCCCTGGACGAATTCTTTAATCAAGATTGAAACTCGACTGCTAATCTCACATTAATTTTGTTCATTGCAAAATCATATGTTTAAAGATTGAATAAATAAATTTAAAAAATAGTTCTATTCGAATAGTACCCAAACCATATCGATTAAAACACGTTTCTAACCATCTAACTCTATGAGTATTATTGTAATTTATTCATTATTGTTATTTTTTTTCGTGATAAAACTTTCATTTAGGCGTATTGTAATAGGTAGGCCACATCGCCACTACATGTAGTAGTGTCTAGACGTCGACATAATCATATAGTTTCACAGTGTTAGTAAATAAATTATTGAAAATTACAGCAATTACGTAGGATGGCGTGTTGAAAAATACCGGAGTGGCATTAACATTTAATGGGTACGATGTGTTACCTGCCGTTTTTCCTAATTCCTTCGTTTTTACGAAACTTGCAATTCTGTGGATTTTCTAAGCACTATTTATAGTTATACACTTCGTGGCGTACGCATTTCGCACTTCACTGAGGCGCTAAGGCCTGCAATTTTCCCCTCGTCCTTTCAAAAAAAAAATATTAAAAAAAAAAAAAAATATAGAGAGCCCTCTGTGTGGAATTTCCCCGTTATTATTATTTTACTCGACCGCCAACACCTGTATCCTCAGATCCGTTACGTCGAGAGAACAGAAATCTTCTAATCCTCTCGGGCAGCGCATCAATAACGATCCAAGACGTCCCTTGCAGCACAATTCTCAGTCGAAGGAATAATGGGTAGGGACGGCTATTATGCATTCGGTGCACGCGCGAAGAGCAGATCTATATTCCATCGCGATAAAAGTACACAGTATACAATACCGGGTTTGTCATTACGATCGGAAATCTGGTCGAACGCGATATCCGCAAGTAAGACTTGTCGCGCGCATCGGAACTGGCCGCGATGACGATGATAGCGATGCGTATCCTCAGTGGCGCATTTAGGGGAGGGGGCGAAGGGAGCAATTGCCCATAACGTCAAAATGTTAACTGTTTTAGGGGCGGCAGTTTTTTGAGTGTATTATTAATTTTTTTTTTATCACAACACGTATAACATTGATTAACGTGTATTGTACTCGTATAACATTTTTTGATTAATCAATGATTATACGATAATGGATTATCGTGTCAAATCATTTTAAGTTGAATGTAATATGAATACAACTGATAACGTATACAACGAATGATTATAATACAAGATCAAGGTATTTTTTGTATAATCTGTGTTATAAGGAGTAACGAATACTAAATTTTTGTGGTTTTTTATAGTACCTATCTACTTGCGTAGGCAAGAAAAAGATAAATAAAAAGATAAGTAACTAAATTCTTTGATAAAATTGATTTATGTTATAATTTTTTATGATTTTTTAATTGAAAAAAAAACACTTTCAAATTGTATACTGTTAAATCGTAGGCTACTTATTTTAATATGTTATTCAAAACAAGCAAGAGGTATATTTTTTTTAAAAATTGAGGGTGAAAAGGAAAGGTTTGGATTGTAAAGGGTAGCGATAAGTTGGAGTAGAAGGTGGTAATAAAATAATTTCATCTCGGGACGCATGTATTCTAAATGCGCCACTGTGTATCCTCGTCGTATCATATAGTTTGCACTGTATTATAATGGTGTTATTATTAAGGTACGTAGAACACCGTCGATAAGCAAAAGTCCTATTAATATAATATATATTATTAATGGTATGCAGCAGATGGTGTTGTGCCACTGAAATCCAGCGAAATAGTCTCAATAAAAATGAACGACAATCATATCGGCGACAAAATGCTGTATCATTTGCATAAGTACACGCGTTTCATCAGTTCTGGCCATCGGTGTTGTATTTTCCGAGCAATAAAGTAAGATCCGAGACGATTCGAAAAAAAATATATGACAACAAACATAACATAATATCATTATAATTGATACGGTTCGAGCGCTTGACTTACTAACACGTGACTTTAATAGATGTTTAAACGTCGAAAAAGGTTTTATGTCGATCGTATACTATATTGGTTGGTAGTTAAACAGCGTGGCTATGAAGTTTAAATATTAACAAATCGGCTTGAATGAGTATACAATAATGGTACGAAATAAAACTTTAACTTTGCCTTCGATTTTATTTTCCGAAATGAACGGAACTGCTCGTACGTATTTTAAACCATTTAATACGCCATTAATTTTAATACCCACTTATTGAGTGGTCTAGATGAAAAATGTCATGTTTCTAAGGTATTGTTTTTAATTGTATAAACTCAACGATACTTATTTCTACACAGACTCATGTCTTTGGGTCGAGATGATGTCCGATTTCCTTCAAGACACTACATTTTTTTATCAAATTTAATCTAAATTTAAAAATTTAAATCCTGATAAAATCGAAAAATACATCGTTCGAGGTGTTATGAAAAACAATGAAAAACAATTCTGTTGAGCTTCACTGAATTTTCGGATTCACGATGGAGCGATTAATCTCAATGTTTGTTTTTTAGACATGAACCCATGCATATATCAAATAGTATGTAACATGTATAGATCGAACAGTTTGTCTAGATATATAATTTTATTAACTATTCAATATAAGACTTATAGCTTTGAATTTCTGTTGAATCGATCTTATACGCATACATAATAATAATGGTCAGCTGAAATTTACTAGAGAACCAATTTTAAAAGGTCAAACAAGGGTATAGTATATTATGTATATCACATTGTGTAATACATATTATCGATAATATTGCCTATAATACATCTTTCGGTGGACATCATGAGTCATATATACAGCGAGTTAATTAAATTAACTATGCATACACGTTATACACGAATAGCTAATTTATTAAAAAGATAATGTATTCAGAATAAGTTAAAAAATATCGAGAGTGTTATCACGTGAAAGTTTGTTGGCAATTAAATATGGTCTACACTTCGTTAATTTTAGTGTAAAAAAAAAAAAAAAAACAAAATAGTACTATACGTGGTATAAAGTTTGAGATTTTTTATAATAATTATTTAATATAGGTACCCTAAAATCGTGTTGTACACTCCTTTTACGAATAACGGTAGAAAAAAAAACATCAATGTTTTTCTCGTTTTAAACAAAAATCGATTTGAACAAGGGCGAAAGTTTAAACTGTCCACATTATAATAACGCTGTATACAAACGTAATTTATGTAATTTGGTCGATCTTAACTATTATGTATTTGGAGAAAAGTTTGAAGTAGAGTGAATTCAAATACGATACACGCAACGACGTTTCGTTGGCAAACGGATTTTATATTTTGATTTCGGGTGCGAATGAGGTTTCTTTTTTATCCATTTTGTTTATGTGCCAATATCTCGGTCGCAACAACGTACGTCAACCGCAGCTTTATTCAAAACAAAATTAAATTTATAAAAATAAAATAAAAAAACGTCGCATTTGGAGCCAACTGCGTGTTCGTATCTTGTCGATAATTGAAACGAAACGTGATGTGCTGCTCGGTCCTATCTGTTGGGGTAAAAATAATATTGCAAAAGTAACGTTTCGCAAGAGTTTTAAATTCTTCCGAGCAAATGTATTGGTCTTTTAACGAAGTGCGAGCGTATGTCTGTGCGTTATTACATTTTCCTGTAAACTAATCGATCGATAATGCGCGTACTTACTAGCGGAAATTTTCCAATATATTAAGATCAATTTTGAAAAACCATTTTCTGTACGGCAAAATTGACTTTATACTGTTTTATTTTCAAAATCAATTTAGGTTTAATGTTTTCAAATGTTGATACCTTGTATGCTTTTATAATACGCACTTGCTTGTTCAAATGGAAAAAATAATTATATACACGCGTTCACGTCGACGAAATGCAAAAAAAAAAAAAAAAAATGGCAATTCAACTTGAATGAAAATGTGCGATCAATTCAATCAAAAGTATCAAGTGCTATGGCAAACAGTCATAACATTTCTAGAAATCATTTTTATCGAGCGTGATAATATTATTAGGTGTATGACTAATATATTAGTGCATCCTTTTGATTAATACCACCCTGAAAAAACTTGGTTTTTACCTTTCTGTTTGCATATATTGATTTCATATGAGTATTAGTTTATGAATATAATTTTCTCTCTTACTCGCTCTTTCTCTTTATAACAATTTATAACAATATTGATCAAATATAATTTTAATAATTAATTTTAATCGGATTTTGTGACGGAACGTTCGTTCACAGTTTATACATTACATATTTCTTATATATAACGTCAGATGACGTTTGTAAGTGTTATTATTTTGCAGACCATAGTAAATAATGATTGATGTACACAGGGAAACACCCACTTATATCAGATTATCATTTTATGTCATGATGGACGTTGCATAAATCTCATCAGTCTTGAACTTATACCAAGATATATAACCTCTAAGTTGTAACAATGATGACGCGCGCTGACTTGTTTTGCGTATAGTTGAGAATTCACGATAATTTCTCATGATGTTCAGTCTGTTTTAAAATTTCGGAAACAAATTAGAAATCTATTACGTACGAGGATCTTAAAAGTATAATGATTAAACATACTACTCTAATCGTATTATAATAATGAAATAAGAACATTGATAAATCATGTTTTTATTATAATTATAATGAACATAATATTGAACGATAAGTATAGTATACATATGGTATATCGTAAATGTATTTATTATGATGACTTAGGACTGAATAAGAATTTAATAATTTAATTACAAACGAAAATAGTTTACTTTATAGAAAATTACCGTAGATAAATATTAATATAATCGACTATTACAGTTATCACAATACATATCGCAAATTAATAGCATGGTAGAAAAGTTAGCAAATAATTTTTGATTTGTATAAATATAGCTATAGCTTATAGCTTTGTTATTCGAATATTTTTAGTATTTATATAACTTACTTCTACTTAATTTTTTAGTGTAATGTAATTGTTGAGCAAAATAGTAAATAAAAGCTATTTTTTTTTATATATATTTATAATAATTATACAATCTATACTATTTAGCATAATAAGTATAAGTGATAAAAGTTAAAACACATGATACGCGTGGAAAAGCTACTTAAAAAAAAAAAAAAAAACATTGGCACGTTCTCTGAGTGGGTTTACATAATTTGTTTTTATATATACACGTGTGTGTGTGTTTATATTGTGCTGCTTTGCATGCTTTATTAGGAAGTTTAATCATAAGCAAAAGTTAATCTATTAATGTTAGAGTTGGACATGAAATCCGAAGATCTGAATTTCCTCTACTAATTAATAGATACCATAGATTACAATGTAGTAGGTAATAGTTAGTTAAAGTATAAAAATATCTATTGATTTTTTAGTTATTATGTTCGTCCCGTGAGCCTCTAAAAAGATATTTTTAGGTAGGTGCAGTTTAAGTCTGGGTTCGAAAGTTGTACTGTTAAGTTCTTTTCGATTTTGTCAAATTCTTACGTAACCTTATTACCGTACCTAGTTCAAAATTGCTGTGTTTATATAGTTGATTCGAAATCAACATTTTTATACAAACGCATATTTATACCATTGCGGTACCGTTAAATAAGTTCCTCTAAACGTTATGTTGATGATAAAAAATATGAAAATTAAACAAATCTAGACTTAAAATATATATTCGATTAGAAAATCTATATAATACATATTCTATAAAGCCCTCAAACGTGCGGAGGGTAAACATTTGTTATGTACATAAGCGCAACCGTATACGTTGATCCGTTTAAATTGCGTCTCGCGTTATGTTAGGACCCAGCGTTTGCTGCAAAACGCTGCACGTACCGCTTACGCTTTTAAGACCTTACCCTCTGGTCGACTTCGCGCTCCAATCATCCCCCGGTTCGTTCGACGATCGCGTAGTATCTACCATATTATGCACCTTCTGCGGTGACTCACGTCCAACCCGAGTAAGCTGAGGACGGTCAACAGACCCCGCGGTGTTACGGTGGTTCCGCAACACAGTGGTAACGAAATAGTATGCTTGTAATACAGGTGCTCAGGTCCAACGAGAGTGGGGAACAGCTGGGGCTGTAGCCTAGGGGCCCGGGCCTGACTAAGTTCATTACGTCTCGGTCATGGTGTCGAGCTATTTATGGATTACCAATATGAATCATGTTAATAACCTACCCAAGTAATTATAGCGTAAGCTGTACAGTTACAACGAGTCTACAATAAAGTGAACACTACAATTTGATTTAAAACTTAGACAAATAACATTTCAAGAAATTTTCATTTAATTTCATGAAACACCCATAGGCTATAAATAATTATTTTCATTTAGTCTGTGGGATTACCATGACTGCGATTACATTATCTCTTTGGTATACACATTTTAAAAGAAGACACTGGATGTCAGTAGCAAGTTTAATACCTCATGTGAGAAGGGCCTGGATTAATTTGTCCCAGGGGCCCTTAATTCCTCTCCAAGGCCCTACAGGTACTCTACAGACAGCGGAATTTTTATATTGTTTATCTGCATTAGAGAGTTCAATAAATTAATCTATTCATTGGCCGGTACCAATAGTTTTCCGAGATGAGCGTCATAAACTTTCAAACATACAGTCTAAATATTATTAGTGATGAGTATAACGCAGTGGTTCTCAAACTTTTTTGTTCGCGGAGCTCTTATGATCCTAAAAAAATTTGCGGAGCCCCTATAACCATGAATTTATATTCAAGATAATAGAAATTATCAATATTTTGTATTGAAAAAAATACAGTCGAAAATTAAATTTTTTTTTAGAAGTTCTGATTTTGTCATTTTTTGTGAAAAATATGGTAATTTTACATTATATTGATAAATTTACTTGATTTAATTTTATGAAAATACCAACCAAGTTATGAAGTTTGATTAAACAAATTTTATCGGAAGTCCCAGTTGTAAATTAAATGGACGTCATTAAAATTTACAATTTATTACGCAATTCAAGTAATCATACCAGTGTTTTTCCTTGATAACTAAAAAGTATAATAATATTTAAATTTAATTAATTTAAATATGGCTACGGAGTCTCTAGAGTTTTCTCGCTAAGCTCTAGGACTTCGCAGAGCACAGTTTGAGAACAGCTGGTACAACGTATCAATGGCGTAATCAAGAGGGGGTGTTTATGTGTATGTATTAAATTATTACACTACTATTTGGTATTTAAATATTTTATAACTTTGGCACTGATTAAATGTTGATGAATAACGGGTGTTATCTATAGTGTTATATTCAGATATGATAATAAAATATTGTTTTTATTTTATCTATATGATTCAAGAGGATTAACGCTATCAATATTTAAATTTTAATGAAATTTTTATGTTATCGTATACAATTTTAAAAATACCTTTTTATTTTATTATTTTCAAAACATTTAAAAGTGTATTAATTTATATTTCTAAAGATACTTAACATAGTAGAAGTACCAAATTTCTGAATAAAGTTGGTTGAACTTTTAATATTCTGACTTTTGTAACAAAAAAAAAAAAAAGATATCTCAAAAATTTAGGAAAATAAAAAATGGTAAGTGTCTATAAATAGCACAAATTTCATTAAAATAATTTGAAATTATAAAATGTTTTCATTATATAACTTATATTATCATTTAATCAAACATTATAGAAATATTCAACATAAACATTTTATCTTATTACGTTTATTAATTATTCTTATGATTTTTAAGTAAATTTTACATTTTTGGCAACAAATAAAATCGTAATTTAAAGTTTTATTAATTATTGTCTACAACAATATAACGGATTTAAGTAATTTTTGTAGTTTTATCCTTTTTTATACTAAGCTAATTTTATATTTATTTTTTAGTAATAATTACTTGTATGTATAAGGTTGGTTTTTATATATTAAATTCACAAGATATTTTGTTAAACCAAAATTATTTTATCGACATTTTAGAAAAAGTTTAAGAAAACATGAAAATATTCAATTTCTTAAAAAAATCATACCATCTCAAGTAAACGGTGATATAAGTATTCAATGGAAATGTTATATTTATACGATTATAATGTTTGGAATGATGACGAAAACAAATATTCGATTTTATCTAAAATCAGTAACTCGTAAATTATTAAAATAAGTATTAAGAAATTTGTAAAATAACCCCCCTTAATTTTTTTTTTTTTTTGTTATGATCGGAGGAATTCTTGTTGTCATAATTGTGTAAACAAAAAGAAAAATAGAAAAAACAAAGGAAAACACACATCATAGTATACCATTACATTCCTCAATTCATTCGTAATATAAAATGTTTTATCGATGTATCGTAGTTAAAAAAAAGTAATAAGTTTTTAATAGGTTTTTAATATAATAAATTTAACTAAAATACTGTTCTATAGATTTTGAACGCATTTTCAATTTTACCACTAATTGCAGATAATTAAAGTTCAAAATTGAAGTTTCACATCGATTAATTTCTTTTTCTCCTCGTGTGGCGAATGCGTTACATCTGCGATCCAATAAAAGGGTCTGTCGCGTATAGTGGAAATATACAGGCGGAGGGATGTCATTGACCGATTTAATCATTTAACAACGATCGACGGTTTTTTATAACGCTATAGAGAAGTCACAACCACCAGCCATCAAAATAAGATATTGCTTTTTTTTACGACCCTTTTAAATGCAAATCGAAAACATTCGGCCCACGTTTGCGGATAACGGTTGATAATCATTTTCATTAATAAAACGCGATGCTTGCACTCTTACACACAAAAATAATCCCGGAAAATATAACGGGACGAGGTCACCGGCCATTGTCTTTTATGATTCGATTTGTGTTCGTTCACCATTAAGACGAAACGAATTTATATAACACGTATTCGAATCCATTCCAATTTAATGAACAGTAGTTATTACGGCACTAGGAAGTATTTCGATAAAAAGTAATTAAACCGTTATAAAACGCTTACGGGATCCTCTTGGAAACTCGAAACAACATCAATAAGTTCTAATGCGAGTTTAGTCGCACAGAAAACAGTGTATAGGTATTGTATTAAATTATATATATATATATATATATATATAATGTACATCTTCACGTTTACCTGCGTATAGCCGAGCGTATTAGATTTATGTGAATTTCGTGCTTGTTTTTCTTCTCTTTTTTTTTTTTCAATCGGTAAAATTTAATCAATTCGGATTGGATTTTAAATAGGTCGCAACAATTTATACTTAACGTATTGCATATGATCAAAAGGGGCGGCTTAGATAAAAGTTTGTCACCACAATACTTTCTATTCGATTGTGTCGTCAACAGTATGTGTATATATACGCACTTGATACATTTTTGTATCATATACTACCTACGTACAATGTATTATTGTTTCGATCACACGTTATTATCCTCGCTGTAGTTTAGCCATTAGCGTTAGGAGCGACAAGTTCCTGGCTATCGTCCTGAGCCTTAAACCCGACAAAACTGTTTTATCGAAAATTTGCTAATCTCTACTATTTATGTAATTTTATATGTATGTTATTAGAAGAAGCTTATTTACCATTTTTTTCTTCCTGAAAATGTTTTAGGATCAGTCGTGTGTCCTCTTTCCTTCATAAATCTCGATTTCCTTCATATTCTGCACGCGCAGTAGACAATATGCTTTTCTATATTCTTTCCAATCGAAAAAAGCCGATTAAATGCTTAGTTTCACAAAATCACCAGGCACATATTGTTGGTGAACGTTAGAAAAAATAACAAATTCGCTAGATCTATACAAAGCTAAAATACTCTTTAAAAATTAATTCTAGGAAAAAAGGTTTTACCTTGAATTTGATATTTGTAACAGGCACTTATGTTTTTATTTAATTTCAACTATGTCAACGACTAGATGGTTTCACATTTTACTTTGACCGTTAGAAATCAATTAATATTTAAACACTTATTAAATTGTGTTATAGGTAATAAGATGTTATTTTCCTTGTTGGCTCCTCCCTTTAAAATTAAATTTGTTTTGTAGTCTAGTAATATTTAACAAGTTTTTTGTATCTCCGAAATACATTTTTTATGAAAAATCCATTACGATCTGTATATATATATATATATATATATAATATAACAAAGGTACGGGATTGTGTGTATTTTTGTGACATCGTCACATAATTATGAGCGCTGGTGCAGCACCGTTGATGGGGCAAGACATGTTAGGAGTGTTTGGAAGAATAATTCGCCGCAAATCACAATTATAATTTTAATTATGCTTGGACAGATAATTTTGGTGATAATTTACCATCAAATACATAAGTAATCAAATCTGCATCCAACTGGTATATTCATACTGCTTCGAATGGGAATTTACCTAAACTTAATGTAGATCTCAGCGTTCGTGTATTTATGTTTTATCCATTCGAGGTTATTGAACAGTTCGATTGTTGAATAGGGAATAATAATAATATAGTGCTTTTGAACAATATGCTTTCCCTCTATACTCTCGCGGTTAACTCGTGTGCGTTTAATGCTTAATCCGGCGAGTGCATTATTATTGCTGCTTATTTTGCTCCAACGGCGGTTATTTATCCACTCTATGGCTCACACGTTTTTTTTCTAGATTTTTTTTTTATTTTTTTTCCACTTACTACTTTTTGCGTTTAAACTGACGTTATTATGTTTAAATAAATGATTTATGTACCTACATCCGAAATCGCATATACTTGAACGATTTGCAACCAATAAATATCTTGACGTTTATAGACTACGGTGCGTGGCAGGTAGAGCGGATGCGCAGGCAAATTGGATAAACTTGTTTTCCAACATTACATTTATATTCATCATCATTGCTTCGGTATATATTATTATTAATACTGAACTGAGAAAATATACCCTTTGGCTTGAAATAAAAACAACCGTGAGGATTTCTTTTGAAACAGTTATCGTTCGGAAATCAGAGTTTGATTACCTTCTGTATCGACGTACCAAAGAGCAGGGAAAGTTTCAGAAGATTCCAAGAATACAAACCGTGTTTCTAAATAATTAAAAACAAATACATCATCCCTAGACATGTCCTACCTCATAAGATAAGAAGCGCAGCATTTTGAAGCACTATTCATACTTCGTTCTCAAAAATATAAAATATAAATAATAATAAGCTCTATAATAGTTTATTTTTATTTTTATGTTATTCATATTGAATTATAAGTATATTTACCTTTTAAAATGCATGGATTTCGACCAACTTCTAGATTTAAAAAAAGAAATAAAAAAAAGAATAGGTTTGAATACTCGTTTAGAGTTATCATTCGTAAACATATTTCACGATATTTTCTTAATATACTTGTAACCGTTGTTGAACACGAAATCCGCAGGAAAGTCGTTGCACGCGATTCGGTTTTCATTAATACCCAACCGTCAAAACAGGGTGACGTGAACATATTAAGCAAGTGGTAGTAATTATGTGATCATTAGATACGTGACGTAAATTGTGGTATACATTATTTTCTATATTGTGCCTATAAAAATCCGGCAGTCGTTGGTAATCGCTTTGAAACAATAAATCTACGTTTTATAAGTATTCAAAGTTATTAATCTTACTTTAGAGTTATTACTCTGCTCGTCCAACGACAAGCAAACTAAATTTGATGAGAAGCAATGATCTATGCAAGGTATTTGGAGTTTATTCAAAATTGATCGGACGAAGGTAGACGAAGGTATATTATATATTATTACAGTGCGATACAATATGATTTCCACTAAAATATAACAAGCAAATAACATTACTCAACATCGATTTTTAACTTATTCGTCGCTTTTCAGAGAGTACAAATATTACGGCTTACATGGTGGTCGTTCCAAAGGCACGGGCACGAGGTTTCAAGTATTTTCCATGATTTTATCCCCGTACGCACCAACCAACGCATTGTAATACGATTCGTCGAAAATGGCTCACAATTATTTCTCTAACAGCAGTATTTTCTCCGTAAAAAATAATATAATATTTGAAATTCAGTTACACAAACACATCGTATTATATATTTTTTTTTATCAATTCAAATAATAATAAATAACACACGTTTGTTTGACTGCGGACTACTGTATTGCACTATAGACGATATGCCGAAATAAAATCTAAATCTAACGAAATCCAATTATCGTTAATCTAACGAAACGCATATGTGCGGCGTTTGTGTACACGGAAAAAAATCAATTGAGAATAAAAATTTAATAATTTTTCTGTTTTCGTGTATATTACGTGTGTAATATTTGTACTTATACTAACACCACTGCCGTCATATTAGAACTACTAATATTATTGGAAAAAAGTGTTTCCACTAGTCGCAATATTACATTTCGCCGTTTCGCGTTGTCTATGCAATAATAAAAATGAAAAACCTTAAAAAGTAACCGTTTTAAAAGAGCAAATAGAACGACGGGCAGAGGTGGAGGGATGTGAAACGTTAAGAAATAAATCAATAAAGCGAATGAAGACTAATGACTAGCAGCGAAAAGAGATAGTGCAGAGGTTTAGAATGATGTAAGTTACAGTATTCAGATAATATTAAGTTTGTGTCTCGGCGATATTGGAAAATGTCTTTTTCCTTTAGATTTATTTTCCTCAAAACTTGTCGTCTTAATTTTGCAGTCGTTTTGAGAAAACTCAATTTATTCACGTTTACATATATACAGGGCGTTTTTAAAATAGTTGAGGAAACTAGCTTACGCATTTTCTCTGGAGTGGCCAAATGAAGAATTTTTTTAAATTGTTTTTCTATCTTTAAAACCTGGGTTTTATCTAATTACCTTTAGAAAATTATTTAAAATCTAAAAATGAATACTTGTAAGATATTCCTTGCAAATTTTTCATGTGAATCGGTGTGTGACATCGATTTTGGGCTTGTTGCGAGTTTTTCACCCCCGAGTCATCAGGATCAGAAAATGTGTTGTGACATATCGATTTGTATGATACCTTTCCAAGATAAAATATGATGAAATTTATTTGTTGTTATTTCATATATACGATTAATTAACATGGTTTTCATTGAATTCCAAATAAATTTTCTTTAATTATGATATTTTAAAATAAACGAGTGGAGGTTTAGGACAAGAGTGACGGACCCCAAACAGTTGGGAGAAAGGTGAGTGACAGGAAGAAGGAGAAGGAGAAGAAGATGGAGGTAGTATACACATCAGTTGATATTTTATACTAATCACCATAGAAATGTATACGCAATAAATTAATAAGAGAACCATATAATAGGTGGATAATCATTGCGAAAACAAACATTGAATTACGTATTGTTTTTTATTAATTTACAATTATAATATATTTATGTATCAGTACGTATTTTTATTTTTGCTCCTAATCGAAAAAGGGGTTATTCGGAATTCGAACCAGTGTTTTTTGAATATCAATGCACGTGTAGAGCTATAATTTAAAATTTTCTAGAATAATATTTTTTATAGCATTTTGATACCAAATATACATAATTGATTTATTAATTATTATCCTGTGTTTAGATTGGAGGAGTAGGGTGATAGGTAATTATAATGTTTATAAGAAGTGTGTATATCATTTTTTACTTCTACGAGCGTATTGGCCAATGTAATATTTAAATTCTTGTAAATAATAAACTTAAAATATTGGTTCAATATTCGATTATTTCAAAACAAAGTGAAAGTGTTAAAAAGTATTAAAATTCGTGACCCAGAGTGAAAAATATTATTAATATTTTAAATTCTTAATTGATGGGTACTTATCGCAGCTGTATTTTACGACAAAGTTAGGAGAGTTAAGAATATCGATTTTAAATAATTGTTTAAAAATATGTAAGCTTCGATACTGCAAAAATTTTCTAAAAGAGGAGTTCCAAATTAAATTCAAGATAACTAACATGAAACGTTCAATAGTAAATTATTCTATAAATAAAAACTCAGCGCAGTAGATATTATATAAATTATTATAATATATATTCTACAGTTAGACTTATTGATGATTATAATATAGTTTTATGAAACTGCTCTCTGATGTTTGGATTCGTTTCAGAGTATTTTTATTTTTTTTTTTTGTTAATTTATTTGTTCCAATAACCGTTTTCGGTTAATTGTATTGTATCATTTGTATGTGGTATTAAAATATTTGCATTGGGGTGTATTTTAAATCGCTAATAACAATGGGTAAAAAATAATTGAATGATTTAATTTCTCTTTTCAAAACTCCAAACGACTGTTAATTCATATAGCGTATACATATAAAAACGACAGCAAAAATATAAAATAAGACTCGATGCATATGAAATAGAAAAATGGAGAGGTTTTATGATGACAGTGATGGCTCAGGGACCTAAAAAGCTGAGGATGAGAAGAAGAAGACTAATATAAAAATGTGCTACAAATTACAAAAAAACAACAAACCGTAGTGGTCGACTGCAATCTGTGATCTTGGACACATATACATAGAAATATTTGACGTTTAGTCAAACTTAGCCAAAATGTTTACAGAAAATATGGGTAGCTTATTACAATAACACAGCTGACCAAATTATGATAATATCATATATGTATATACAGTAAATTTAATTATGGACACTTTGGATTGATATAAATATATACACTTCCGAATGAAAGACGTTCTCGAATTTTACACCAAACGTATGCAACGATATTGTTGTCGCTGATTTTTCAACGGACGCTCTCAACCTATATAATTATATGGGAACAAAACTGTTTCGAAATAAAACATTAGTTGCTTATATATACATACATTTCATAGAAAAATGCTTTACTAAAATTGCTTTACCAAAAATGTTTTTTTTACAGACGTTTACTATACACTAATTGTACGTCGTTAACACTTCTACAACATTCGTAAATGTATAAATAGTCTAGTGTTTATATTTTATAGAGTACGAATAATAATTACGCAAAATATAAATGGTAGAAAAACAAAATTAGTGAAACTCATAGTTGTATTTAAATACTTGAAAATTCCATTAAATTAAGCTCCAAAAATAATGTTTATATTGTTCGCATAAACATAAAACACAAAAGTCTTAGTTGAAGAACAATCCAGTTTCTATATAACCACAGTGAACAAAAACGAATTCATTACAGTTCGAATAATAAAATATATATTAGTACTATGATTAAAATCTGAACTCTTCCATAAAGCACTTGGATATAAAAACAAATATAAATATCCTCAAACATCTATTTGAAGCACTTGGACTTTACCAAGATAACATTATCCGAATATTACAATTCTTAACACTTTCTAAATTGTATAAATTAATTGAAATCTCAATTATATTTTGTAAATATCGTAACCGCTCAATAGTCCTATAGTTTAAGCTTAGTTAAATAAATTGAAAATAAATTTTATTAAGAATATTAAAAAACTACGGTAATTTATTCACGATTTTAGTGCACTCTTACCCTATTGGCGACTGTATTCTTATTATGCTTGTACGATACACGCGACTGTTTTATAATAATATATTTGTGTTTCAAGAATAATAATCACACTCTGTTATAGTAGTGACCTCGGTTTGACAGGCTAAAAACTAATAACGTAGTAAGTTAATATTGCGATTATAAGAATTCATATAACGATATTATACTATACCGATGAGGAACTGTTAAACTAATTTATGTATATGACGTACGTATAATATTTTCTTCGTCTGAGATTTCATACATTTTATTATTTATTTTATTTTATTTTTATACTTTCAATCTTCGTTCTCCGTCCATCGCAGTGTTCGTTTACATGTTATTTTCTTCACGGCTGCCTCGCGATCCTTCCTCTTCTCGATTTCGTCGTCAAGGAGACCTCCGTCGTCGAGGAACTGCGGTTTTTTTCATGACCACGGCGAATCGTGATAGACAATGGAGTCGTTGTCGTCTCATCGTTATCCGTTGTCATTTGATATCGTCGTCACGGTTACTCGGTGAACTGTGCGTGAGGGGCAGGTGGTAAAATAAAAAGACCAAGAACAAAAAACAGACAAAAAACTGTAAATTCTTTTAAAAAATATAAAAAACTGATCGTATTATTTCTGTACAGTAGGAAATGTCGTTTAATTTATGCAATAACACATACCGCTTCCTTTTAGTGGCACGAGTATAATTCGACACCGCAACGGAATAGTCGTATCCCATTTTTGTCGTTTACACAGAGGTCATATTTCATAAAAATGCTTGAAATAATTATTTTTTTTTGTAAAAAAAAAGTACAATTTATTTGGATCATCTTTCTAAAAAGTTGGAAATAATGAGAGACGACCCTTTTTATTGCGGATGTTACTATACATCAGTGCTGATCAACTCAAAGTAACTAGAGGGCTAATGGCTAATTTATAAAACTTTGAAATCTGGTGAGCCAGAGTAAAAAAGCAAAAAAAAAAAGTCATTAAAATTAACAATTAGCATTTATTTTATATAATTTAATTTTATGACTGTACCAATACAATACATTAGTTATTAAACACATATAGCTATGTCAGCTGTGCCGATATGAATATATTATGTTTAAACATTTAATGAATTAGCTGCAGTTCAACAGTTCAATATGAGATACCGAATACGGCCCGCGTACCTCAAGTTGCCCATCCTATATATATATATACCTGTATATAAGTAAATATTAAGAGTACAAATGTCAATTGGAAATAAGGAATATTTAGAACGATTACAACTCTGTCTTTGATTTGCACTTTTTTTTCCATTGGAAAATAGATTACATTTACTTCAAATTAAAAATAAAATACGCGGTATAAGGGGAAATTTTTGTAAATCATGTTAAGTAGTCATATGTGTTTTATTTTAAGACATAAAAAAAAATTTCAAAACGTTTATAAACTGTATGGGATAATTATTAAAAAACAAGCTGTATTTGTTATTAAAATGTACATGAGAAAAAAAATCATGAAAGCTATGAGATTTATAATATATCATATACATGTATATTATATGGACTAGGATTAGAATCATAACTCAGTCTTACAGCTATTACGTCACGACAATATTTTTTATAATCAAGTTTACTATACTGCAAATTTATACCATAGAATAAGCAGAAAGAGTAAAATTAGCTTGAAAGATTAAAATTGGATTCATGGTTTTTTTTTTTTTTTTTAATTTGTGAATGAATAACGTTAAAAATATGGTCGTTTACTCTCATTATGACCGATACAGTTGTGGATTGACCGAATATTGAGTATAACAACTTATGATATTAGGCCTAAGACATGTTATGTCAGTTAAAGGTTGTTTTACACGAATATTCGTTGATCGGTTTTCTTACGTTGTTACCACGTTAGCCAGTCTAGGAAGGTTAACTTTACTACTTTAGAGACAAAAGAGAGATAGACGACTGATGGCAATTCTATGACCACCAAAATATTTAACGATTAGGTACAGATAGTGTAGGATCTAGGGGAGAAAATAGGATAAGTTTGCCCCAAGTGCTATTGGTGCTCTGAAGTTTATAAAAAATAAAAAAGTCATAAATATGTCCTGTACTTTCATCTGTGTAAGGGAGCTGCATTTTTATTAGCGCTCGGCGTCATATATCTTAGATCCATCAGTGATGGACTATCACTGGGTACTGATCACAAATCTTAGTAGAGACGTACGAATATATGATTACGACCAACGACGCGAAAACCGGGGTTTGTGCTCTTTTTAGTTCAAAAAGACTGAATGTTACAGTTAATGGAAAAATTATAAATCTTGAACCGAGCAAAGGAGACAATTATATAATTAATAACTATTTACTCTTACATTCTAAATTGTATTAAATTTGTATTTACTAAAATGTAATTACTAAAATCATTCTGGAGAGTTTTAGATTAAAAAAAAAAAAAATGTAAATAAACAAATCATAACATATATACTAGCAGATTCCTTATGTTCTTATAATTTTGTGTGGAACTAAATATATTTCAACAAAATCGTTCGAAGTCAAACTTAGCGATAAGAATAACAATAGTTTCAATACTAATTTAATACGGAAAAAAATTATCACCGAACCTGATAGCGCGTAAGTACATTAAGCATGCATATAATATAATCTATAATACATAATGTTTATATAGGATTTGGGTTTCAAGTCGGATACGTCGACGAGAACGTAATTGCACTTGTTTTTCAAGTATAAATTTATTCCATCGGCGTGTGCAGTAAATAAGTTACAAGTGAGTGGTGGGTAGTAATTAAGGGTGTGTTTGTGCAGAGTTTTCTCGTGAGTACACTCCCAATCCGATCCGATGATTTATCGTCGGGGTCGAGGTAAACCACATATATATATATATATACGCGTGTAGTCGGGCCTGCGCGATATCGCGACCAGAAGCCGTCAGCTTGCGATATGCAATTAGATTACATATTGTATGATATATATTTTATATGCGTGATCATTTATATAATAACGAAAAGTTTCTTTGCATTTTCCTGTCTTTTATTTTTTTATTTTTATTGTTCTTCCCAAATCAATATGACTTTGTTCCAAGTGGTTGGTAATAATATTATATTATAATACTTTATGCTTGGTATTTTATTTTTACATGCGTGGATACCTTAAACCTCTAATACAGACCAGTGGCGTATTTTCAAATAAGTGTGTGTGGGAGGGGGGAGGGGGTAAAAAATGTTAGCCCCCAAAATGAAAATTGAATTTTCTCGGAAACTGTTTAGTTACAAAAAGGTTACTAAATTTGGAGATAAGCCCAGATTCGATAAAACAGTCAGAGGACTGTGTGAAATTAGCCATCCGAAACGAAAATTTAGTATTCACGGAACTGTTTGGTTACAAACTTTTTGTGTCGGTTACAAGTAGTTACTAAAAGGTTACTAAATTTGGTGATGGGTCCGAATTCAATTGGACATAATCAGGGGGCAACCTTTAGGTACATGTACTTGGCATACAATTAAAAGTTATACAGGAATAAAACTGAAAAAAAATTAACTTAAGAGACAACACGAGTCAAATATAATAACAAAATAATAATTACATTCAAATATTAACATAAAAGTAGTTTTATTTTTTTAATATTACAAAAAAATTATCATTAAAAATCATTATAGAAAAAACCTAGGGAAGTAGAAGTAATGAAAATATTAAAAAAACCACATATTAGAAAAAATGAAAATTGTTAATTTAGTATAAAAAAAAAGGTGAATACTCGGTAACATTGTAATATTGTAATATTAATATATAACACAATATACGAGTACATATATAAAGTTATATTGTATATTGTAATACAATATGTAATATTGTAGAAAAAAATTAGCATCCTAAAATTAAAGGTTTAGAGATTTAGATGAAAAAAAAACCTGTGACGAAAGAAAAAAACCAAAACATGAAAAATTATTAAATAATAATTTATTTAAGAAAACACTAATTTTAACATCATAAAAATATAAAATTTCTACACGTAAAAAGTCAATGTAGTGAAATTTATGAAAATATAAAAAGAAAAGTGAAACTTGTTATAAAAAGAGAGATAACTTGATAATACGAAAAAATAAATATGTTATAAAAATGATAAAAAAAAAAAATAACCTGGTGTGGAAATACCAAAAAAAAATTAACAAATTAAATTGGGTAGTTCAATAAAGTTGTACCATACAACAAAAGGTATAAAAAATTTTATAAAAAAAAAAATATAAAAAATCTATAAAAATATGTATAAAAATAAATAAAAAAATGTATAAAAATGTATAAAATGAGAAGAAAGGGCTAACTATGCCAATTCATGGCTAATTTTACCCCCGAGATTACCGGTTGGAATTGTTCGTCAATGTCGCTGGACCTCTTCATGTAGTGATCAGCATTTGATGAGTTTTTTCACCCGTTGATCTTGATGTCCTCTATTTCTAGGCGCCCATAACCCTCGACTCTCGACACGTCTACACTCTGTATCATGTGGATAGTTTTGGGTACGTTGGGCACTACAACGGATGCAATGTCACGTGCTATTTTCAACACGCCGGCCAAAACGCCCTTGTAGCGACCGCATGAGTCGTCGACCTGTCCAACATAGGAGACCCTGTTGGTAGTAAGATACCGTTGGCATAGCTCTCAGAACTGTTGAGGGACGCAAGTCCCCCCCACGTCAAGGTGGGTCTTCGTGGAGGGGATGGAATTCGTCAAGATGTCATGTTAGACGAGAAGTATATCCAGCCCTACGAATGAGGCTGAGAAAGACAATATATTTTTATTAGGGGTAACCGCTAGTGCTGTGTCGTACTTGCCTTAAAAAAATGTGTGACATTGAAAGAACAGATTATGGCGATCCACCACCCGAAGCATTACCTCATCGACATATCCGGGTAGTGGGTTTATTGCCGGTTTTTAAGAGGAAAAAAAATCCCACCATACTCTGGTACCCAAAAGTGGTGTTAAAAAAAATGTCCTAAAATATAAGTATAAGAGTAATGGTTTCGTATTTTAACTGATGTTGCTTAAATTAAATGGAATTTATTCTAAAATATTCGGTAAAAAATAAAATGTTTTATAATAGAAAAACTAGAACTAAATTATAAAACTTATTATTTTATTTATTTTTTATTTTATTTTACATATAAACGGGCTTGCGCCCAATTAAAATGGTACATATAACATGATAATATAATAAAATTCTCAATACGACAAATTATTAGAAACAGTTTTAAATAATAATTATAAACTAAAATAACTTATATACTAATAAAGTGGGGATCCTCATTTGCTATTATTACCATGCGATTTATGGGTTCATTATACATGTAATTAGTTGAACAGAAAGGGACGTGAAATGGAATCGAGTTGCGAGTAAAACGCGCAGGCACTCTAAAATTAATTAATGAGAGAAGTGTTGGAGCGTCGATATCCGAAGAAATAAGTTTAGTGAGGAAGGAAATATTTTGAGAATATCGACAGCTAGCTAATGTGGATAGGTTGAGCTTAGATAGGACAGGGGAATAATCATGCGGGGGCAAGGAATTTTCAATGAGTAGCTTGCGTAATTGAGGAATTTCCTTTGGACACCCTCAAGTTGACGACAAAGATCAGTACAATGCGGATCCCAAACCACTGAACCATATTCAAGAATTGGTCTGACGAGAGCGCAGTAGAGAGATTTGAGTGAGTTAGTAAATTTAAATTCACTTGAAACTCTTCTAATGAATCCAAGTAACTTATAGGCTTTACATACAATGCTAGTTATATGTGAGCGCGGAGAAAGAGAGGGCGTGAATATAAAACTTAAGTCACGTATAGATTCAACAGATGAAACTCCAGCTCCATTTATTAAGTAGGTATAGATTATAGGAGACCGATTTCTGGTGAAGGACATCGAATGACATTTAGCAATGTTGAGATTCAGGCCTAGGGATTTACTCCAAGTGACAAACCTGTCGAGATCACTCAGGAGAAGTGAACAGTCTTCCGAGGTTCTAATAAGCTTGTACAATTTCATATCATCTGCGAAACAACAGAGGGCTATGGTGTAATACCGATTGAGCATTATTGACAAAAAGGGAAAAGAGTAATGGTAAGAGATGACCTCCTTGGGGCACACCCGAAGTGGCAATAAAGGGTTCAGATCTAACATCGAACAGCTTTACCCACTGAGGCCTATTAGTTAAGAAAGATTCAAACCAAGACAGAAGAGGCTCGCCAATACCAGAAGATTGAAGTATGTGAAGGAGAAGTTTGTGGTTAACAGAGTCAAATGCCTTGGAAAAATCGGTGTATATAACATCAACCTGAGTACCTACATTAAAAGAACCAAATATATAATTACACAAAGTGATGTTACATGTGACCGTAGACCGTCCTGGGCGAAAGCCATGTTGTTCATCAACGAGTAGTGAACGGTATTATGATAGTATAACAGATAAAATTGACTACAAAAAAGTACAAACCATAAATAATTATAACTATCTGTGAAAAATATACAAGATTCCAGGAAAACATATTCATGAGACTAATTATCACAATATTAAATTAAAAATTTGATTTATGTTTATTTAACTATTTATTAAATATACCTACACATTTTTTAAGATAAGGCTCATAAGTATAGTAGGCACATCCTTAAATACAGGTCTCAACACGTTTAATAGTATACTAGAATGAAAATAGTCAAAGAAAATAAATTTGTATCTGGCAATTGTCAATAATTCATTTCAGAATAAAGTTTATAAAACTTAAAATAATAAATAAAAAGTAAATTTTTAGATTTTTAAAAAAAAAATTTAATAATAATAATAATAGGTAGTAGTAGTAGTAATAATAATAATAATAATAATAATAATAATAATAATAAAATAATAATAATAATAATAATAATAATAATAGTAATAATAATAGTAGTAATAGTAGTAATAATAATAATAGTAGTAGTAGTAATAATAATAATAATAATAATAATAATAATAATAGTAGTAGTCAGTGGCGAAACTAAGAAAAAATTACACATTTTATGGTTTAGATAAACATAAATTGTAGGTAGCAGGTACTGGGTACCAATATTTTTAAATAATACCTATAAGAGTTCATTAATAAAAGGTGCTATTTGTACTGTTGGATTATTTAGGAGGCAAAATTATACTTTTATCTCTAAGTTGTCAGATAGGACACTTGTCCCCCTTCTCCCCACAATTACACTAAGAATAGGGTAAGCCTAATCTAACTTAACCTTTCCACGGTAGCGATTATAGTGGTAGCGGAGCTTATTCCGATGCACTTACTGGCCAGAGAAAGATAGAAAATATATACAAAAAGAACAGAACTCGGTCAAAAAGAAATTAAAGCAACAGAACGAGAGAAAACCTACAAGATATTGCAGGAGAAGTGGAAAGCAGCTGAAACGGGGCAGTGGACACGGAGGTTTATCAAGGAGGTTAATCAGTGGTCAACCAGGAAATTTGATCTAGTCGACTACCATCTAACACAGGTGCTGATGAGTCATGGAGGTATTGGTCAGTACCTCCATAGGTTCAATAAGCGAGAAGATCCAAGGTGCGTAGACTGTCAAGTAGACGTTGACAATGCAGAACACACAATATTCCGATACGATCGCTGTTGGTGACAACGAAGGGAGCTTGAGGGGGTAGATTGGAGGCTTTTTCGAGCCAGATAAAATGATCGGTTACATGATCAAGTTCAAGAGCAACTGAGATTTAGTAAAGAGGTACTGCCACCAAGTGCTTTCAAAACGAGAGGAAGAGGAACGCGAAAGACAACTATTATTTATTTAGAAATTAAACAAAATGTGCGCCGAAGGCGAATCTAAGAAGGACAGTGCCATTTATACGTTGTAGATTATTATTTATTTGTTCATTGTTAATAAACGATGTGAATACGAGGGGAAGGACTGTCAGCAAGGGCAAAGTACCCCTTCGTAGCTCCACGATTTACCACAAAAAAAAAAGTAATAGTAGTAATAATAATATTAGTAGTAGTAGTAGTAATAGTAATGATGATAATAATAATAATAATAATAATAATAATAATAATAATAATAATAGTAGTAGTAGTAATAATAATCAGGGCTCATAACTTATAGCTCTAAAAAGAGTATTTATAAACGCTATAATATGCTCTTAAAAATATTCATATTAGGACTTAAATATGCACTAAAAACACGAAAATATACAAAATAAAATATGTCATGTAAAAAACACAATTTTCATTTATTATTAGAAAATCAATTTTTACTTATTAAAAAAACATATATATATTTATACATCTTTAAAAAAAAATTTAAGTTCTTATTATTAAAATTCCGATCGCGTTGCTATATGATACAAATAAATATATAATTTAAATCTAAAGAGGAAGAATTAGTTAATTAACATGAATTAATTACAAATATAAAAATTAATACTACTATAATTACTTTTTATCATTAAGAAAAAATGTTTTAAATACTACGGAACTGAAGAAGACTTAACCCTTTGCCGACCAACGGGACTTTTGAGTCCGCTGTGTATTTTATCCATTTAAACATAGGTAAAATAAATTAAGTACTATCTGACCATAGTGACTTATAAGTCACTCCATTTTTAATCAATAATGTTCCCGAAAATTTTCTGTGAAGTCAATAGATGGCGTAAAATATATCACATAATAAAATGAATATAGTTTAGCCCATAAAATAAATATCGATATTTATATAAATAGCCACAGCGCGAACCAGTATAGATAAGCAATGGGTTTTATTATTATTATTTTCGTTATAATCCCGAGAAACAGAACGTACCATTGAATATCATTATTATTGTGTATAAATATGTGTTTATTGACAATAATCACAACGGACTTTGAAGTCCCTATGGTCTGTTGCGACATTTTTATAGTTTTGACGAATATTCTTAGTCAAGCACTCGCGCGCCAAGTATATTGTTTATACGCATGCTATTTTTTTCGCTCTTGAGTGTTGTTTGTTCATTTATTAATTATTATTTACTCGTTAATTTTTTTAATTTATTTAATTGGTGAAATGAATAAATTTACAAAATTAAACGATCGTGAGATCGAAGATATAAATCAAAAAAATGGTGGCATAGATTGTTTTGGGGTGTTATTGATATTATATTTGTCAATTCATTTGTTATTAATCACAAGCTTAGTGAATCAAAATTAACTGTTCTTCAGTTTCGAAGAGCAGTTGCCCAAGGAATAATAACACAAGGTAAATGTGGCCTAAAAAGAACAACGGATATATCTCCAGGGACTTCAATAGGTAGACCATGTCTACAACCAAGAAGGGGCAAACAGTTGTTTTCAACAACTTCAGATGTGAGGTTATGGAACTTAGGGGCCCACTGGTTACAATTTAGTAAAACGAGAGGTAGATGTGAAGTGTGCAGCAAAAATAATATAGAATCTAAACCATATACTAAATGTTCTACTTGTAATATTTTTTTATGTTTAAATGAAAAGAAACCATGTTTTAATGAATATCATTCAAAATAATGTGTTCATTTTTAATATTATAATTATGATATTATTTTTTTTTATTTTTTTTGTACATTACTATTATGTTTATACGTTTTTAATAAAAGTCTTATTATATGATAAATTATGAATTGAACATTTATAATATTAAACATAGTAACCACTCAATGTTCTTAATATTAGTCTGCTATATAAAAAAATTGACCATTTAGTTTTTGATACTATAACTATTTTCTTTAAGTTTATATTGTTGTTAATTTGAAACATGAATTATATACATATTTAAATGGTCATTATATTTTTAATTAATTAATTAATTAAATTTTAACTAATTATTACTTATTTATCATAGGGAATAAGAAAATAGTAGTGTCGTAACGGACCATAGGGACTTTTAAGTATAGTCCTTAAATGACCAATGGGACTTATTTGTCCCACTCCTTAAAAAAATATTAAAAAACCTCCAATTTCAAATTTCTTAATTTCTAAATTCATCAAAAAAATAATAATTTATAAAGGTGCAAAAAAAAAATCAAATTTCTATCACCATTTAATGTTGGTCTACAAAGGGTTAAAAAAGCAAAATAGCACTTATACTTTGAAATATGCAAAAATATGCAACATACAATTTCACATTTAGCTTCTTAGTTATCTAAAATAAATATATAGCTCACTTAGGTATTTTTAGAATCTTTCAAAAAAAATATGTAAATGCTGTAAGTTATGAACCCTGATAATAATAATAGTAGTTGTATTAATAATAATTATAATAAATAATTTCTATTTATTATATGTACTCGTATAATATATTATAAATATATTTATATTTATAATAATTTATTATAATAATAATAAATAAAAGTATATTTTTTAAAAATTACGATTAAAATTGTTCGTCTTTATTTGACCCTAAAATAATAGTTTTCTTAAAAATATTTTATAGTGTAGGCTTGAAAGGGTTGGAAAAGGGTCAAAAGTTCTTACCTGATAGAAATATTTGTCTTAAAGATTTCTGCATAGACTATCTTCAATGTCTGGCAAATCCATTATTTGAAAAGTCGACAAATCGACCACTGATCAGCGATATTGGGAATATAGTTAACTGATAATTAAAATCGTTTAAACTTGAAACTTTAAAGTATTAATGAAACTTATGATGGCTTCAGAAAAAATTACAAGGAAATTGTACGTGTTTAATTACAACTCCGCTGTTGATGTGACAAATATTTCGTACGAACTATTGTTAGTTGAAAAATTTAATTTTAAAACGTCATAGCAACAACCTTATTGTTAATGGCTTATAATATATCTATAAACCATATTGCCTGAGGATAATTATGAATAGCATATACGGACACGAATAAAACAAGGTGATTTAGCATCGATTGACCAAAGCCTATGAAATTCAATTGAGGACAATAGGATGAATATAACATCATCTGGTGTGTGTGTATGTGAGTGTAGGATCAGGACAGTTAAAAATTGAAATGGATGCCCATAGGTGTATCTGAAAGGGAAGGCGTAAGAGAATCTTTAGCATCGCCGAGTTCCAATTTAACACCTTTGATTTTTTAAGAAAATAATGTATAATTATAGTGAAATACCATTCATTTTATTTTCACCAATTTCAGTACACCAAATACTTAGGTTCTAGTTTCACCTATTCGGATACCGTGATCTCACCTATCACACTTCTTAAACTATCGTAATCGCTACGCATTTAATTATCAATCAGAACACTGATTAAAAGAGCCACTTTTGAAGACAGCGATGCACTACGAAGCATTCGTGGGTGTAAAACAACCGCAGCGTGCTTGCTATTTTTAGCCATCGTAGCTTTTTCCAGTCATTCACATGGCTATTGTAACTTTATTTTTTGTTATTTTTATACAATATCGTCCATATAACTTATACTTTTATTATTATCATAATGCAATAATTTTATTACAAATCTTTAGGTACTTGGTATACTATAGGTAATTGAGGTATAGGTTGACATATTTCAGGTAACTGAGAGAATAGTGATGAACTAAAAAAAAGGAGAAATATAAATAGCGAATGGATACCGTTTCATAATATTTTAATCGTTATTTTCCTTTTGCTACTAGAAAAGGTTAGAAGTTATTGTTTTCGTGCTATACGTGTGTGAGAATGAACTTTTTACCAACTGAAATAAGTACAAGATGGTGTTTTTACATAACGGCATAGCTTTTACTTTGTACGCGAATACAAAGTTTCTTACGATAACGAATTGAACTGTGCGTATGCGTATAAGCAACCTATTGTAATATTTAGGGGTTAAACTATATGACGAAAAAGAAAAAATAATAGTAAATACATATTTAATAATTGAACTTTGTAAACAATCAATACGAACGTATGGTTTTATACGTATATAATTTATAATGTATACATAAATTTATTTCTATATTAATCGTAGAATATTATTTTAATTCGACATTAGGTTATTGTTACGTAAGGGTTTATGGTTTGTACAAGCTTTCCGCCCGTATCCATTGAACAATATATACGTATGTAAATAACATGTGTAATAATAATCGCGTAACCCACGTTTGTTAATAATATTGTTTACCTCTCATTTTATTTGGCATCTGTTCGGAATGTTTTTCATTCATGCGCATGTCATATTGACGTATAATGACCCATTAAAAGATGGACTGTTCCGTATTTACGTTGCTAAACATGGAACGCGAATTATAATAATAATAACACGGTCAAATGCTCGCAGGTGTATGCGGAAACAATAATATTACCGAAATATCGCGTGTTTTGCATAAACTTTTTTATTTTCCAAAACTAGAAGGCGGAGTTTAACAAAATAACAAATACGCGCGTTGGTGTATTCGATTGAAACGTTATACATTATTTTAAACGTCGAAAAGCGTATAACACCATTGTTGTTCCGATCTCTGGAACGTGACTTACGCGCACGTGTATATAATTGCATAAATCATGAATAACTCACACCCACAAGAAGATTTATATATTATTATTTCAGGGGAATACAATTAAAGTACTCTGTGTAGAAGCCTAAGCGTATGGAAATAGATATGTTGAATAAAATATAACAACGGATGGACTTAATAGAACATGACAATTATATTAAATATAATATAGAAATTTTCTATACAGTATGTCGGGATACAAGCCATGTGAATGGATAGACACAGTGTTGGTCGTAATCATTGCCGACTGTTTTTACCAGTGAGTTGTTGAGATTGTTTTATTATGTTGTATTTATTTTTTAAATGTATGTATAGTATAATTAAAAAAAGTACAATTATTTAGTGTATGAAATCAAATAATATTTGGATTAAAACTATAAGTGATTCGAATTGATAACTAAATTATATTTTATTTCATATAAATATGTGTTGTAGGTGTATTCATTAGTTTGTTGAAGAGAGTAAAATGTGTGTCCCAAAGTATTTTATACATAAGATTCTTCATTATTTTTTTTGTTACACTTATTTGATTCAAACTTAAAATAAAAATAAAAGTAACTGTCGACACGACAACGATTGAGAGTTGAGAGACCATTCACTTGGTGACACGATAGTGAAAATGATTATAATAATAATTTTGCGCTCAACTTTGTAGGAGTTAGGTTACTACTCCGAGTGGCATTTTCTATCCTAGATAGGCAACCTAACCACCAATCACGCTGGACGGCGGTGGCTATGCACGGAAGGAATGAACTCGAGTTTAGTTACAAAGGGAACGAGGAGAAGGGGATTAATTATTGGGGAAACCCCTGTAGTCGATCCGGTCTGTTGCAATGACGCACATTATTGGGTTCATATCGAACACAATACTTAATGTTAAACGTTCAATTCGCAAATGAAAAATAAGGCAAGCGATCAATGAAAACATTAGTAACTGATTGGAACTAGTAAATACGCGGATGGAGTTAATTCTGGGTGACCTGGACGTCCACACACCCACTCTCCGGATGGTGGCGGACTTAACGCAGACGACACCGGACGACTCATGGATGGGCTGCAATAAAAACAACGCGACCGGAAAAAACTCACTTGAACACGGAGCACAAAGATGACAGCTGAAACACTCAAAAAGTACAGGATATAATTTAAAATACAAGAATTGGCAGAGGAATAAATAATCGGTAACTAATGTGATTTATTGGTAACTAGATTGACTTTATTCAGTTGAATAGTAAAAAAGATAAGTGCCACGATGGCGAGGATATTAATATTAATTAAAAAAAAAAAAAAAATTAGTAATAATAAGATTTAAGAAAAAAAACGTATGTTGCTGAAATAGCGAATAACAGAAATATTTAGTGCAATGATCGCGACCGATGAACGACAAAAAAGAAAACAGATGTATTAAACAGACTATATAATAGTTTACGTAACAAAACGGAACAATAATATTAAGAATAGAAAAAGATATTAATCATAAGAGATATATAATTATAATATAATTCACGATAAAGCTGGTATGAACACAATTAACATAAACCAAATAGGATGAGCGGGAGCAGATAGGAGCTTCACGCACCATAACCGGCCTTTTTACCGAGTTTCGACAATTATCGCAATCAATTTTATTTGTTGCGCTTATTTGCGTGAACAGTAACAATCAACTGCAAATCGATATGCAAGTAGGGCGCATTCGGTAAACAGTAAAAGAATAAATATTTTTTTATTTCATCAATAACATTTCGTTTTGCCAGTAAAATATTTAACTTATTAGGATATCTATATAGGAAAACTGAATTCTGCATAGGATGTATGCATGATTTAAAAAAAAAAAATCAAATAGAATTGTTATCGACACTGCAGTTTTAAATTGAATGCTTGCCAACTTGATGTTTAAAACAATACAATCTGGGTGCACTATTATTTTTACAACATTATTATTAGAGAAATTATATCATGATTAATGTGTCGTTGACGGTGTTATAATATTATTGTAGTAAACGTCAAAGAAAACTGATGTATCATCAGGGTACCTACTCACCCGATGGTTTGAAATGCATTAAGGAAGGAAATGATCCAAGGATACGGTATCTAATGGTATGAGGTCTAGCGTTATCATGAAGTAGTGACACTCCATGAGTCAGAACTCCTCTCCTTTAATTCTTGATTTTTTTTTCAACCTCTTGAGTGGCTCACAGTATGTAGCTGTATTTATGGTGATTTCTTTAAGCATAACATCAACCAATAACAACCCTTTTTGGTCCTAAAAAACAGATGCCATGATCTTCCTCTCTGAAAATTGGACTTTGAACTTTTTGGTTGATGGTTAATGGGTATCATGCGTTTGAAGAAATTGCTTCTTTGACTCAAGAGTATAGTGACACACTCACGATTTATCACCAGTCATAATTGAGTCAAGAAAAGTTTCCCCCTCGCTTTCATACCGTTCAAGAATTCGCGTGCAGCCAAAACATCTGCAGTAGGTAGTGTTTGGAGGACGAACTGTTTGACGCGTTTGGTTGCTGTGACGACATTTCGTAACGGATTGAGGTGTTTGATGATTTGTTTTGACCGTTAGGAACCTCTCTACATACCAGTGTTGAAAATTTGAAAAACAAAATTCCCTTTATGCTACACAGTTTTTGTAACCTTATTTTCTGGACGTCCCTTGTAGTATATTGAATAATTCCAAGCAATTCGGTATTATATGTATTCGGTATAATTTACACTACACGTACATAAATATATTAGGTTTTTACGTACGTCATTTTCCTAATTATAAAATGTTCATAAAAATAAATGTGAATAAATGTATAATAAGAGATCTAAATATTGCGATTGGTTCATTCGCCATTCTATCGTTCTATAGGTTATACAAATTAAATGTTTTATGTTTGTCAACAGCCAAATATTTATAAATTAATTAAAAATCATTGTTCAAAAGTTTGCATTTGACCGAAATATTTTTTACGTCTAAAACAAATGAATTGTACAAATTGTAGCACATAAGATGTCGCGATCTTAATAATATTAAATTGCTTCTCATGGATATTTTTGATTGAGGATATATGGTATATAGGATAGCATGATACAATTTAAATTATAATTTAGATACGTAATGCAAAAATGTACCAAGAAAAATATAATATGCAAATATTACATGACCTATTATATTCTAATTATTAAATTATTTGATATAATATTTATTATTGATGTCAATTAAACTGTCCATTATAATTGTATTTATATGACATTTATATTGCATAAAGAAACCACATAAAATAATTTTATAATGAAATTGATTAATTTTCTGGATCATCGAGTTCCCTTCGTCCAGTTATATAATTAAATTACATTACAGCTGTAGTCTGTACTATTTATTATAGTAAATAAATACTTTTATTATTAATTTTGTGTGCCTGTATAAATTTAGGTATTCATAAATTCTATGAAACAGATTGATATATTAATTAATTCACAACAATTTAATTTAATTTAAAAATAGTAGAATATAAAATTAAATATTTATATTGATATAAGTATTATTCTTTGATATTTCTCAAGGTCTTCGAAATGTCAGGTTTTGTCATTTTTGGAAATCGTATTTTTGAAAAAAAAAATAGGTAAAAATAGTCTACATACGTGGCTCGTCAATCGTTAAACAAGAAGTGAAGTAGTATAAAAATATTTCAAACAATTTATAAATAAAATGTTCTTTCAAGTATTTATTAAAATTTGTTAGACACGCGATAGTTCTTCATTTGTTCACGGGTAATGTGTTTTCTATTATTTCTTCGATTAATTTAAACAATAATGTGAGCTTTTAACCTATCTAATGAATAACTTAATATATATTAGTTGTACTTTATACCTTAAAATCCTTAAGGCTAGCATTTAAAAACTACATTGTGGTATTGTGTTTTACACGACTTTTTAATGTACAAAATTTAATTAATAACAGTTTATCACTGTTGTCCATTGTATATGTACTTGACTTCCGCACGTGATGTGTTCCTATAGTTCGTATAGTTATATTAATATTCATAATCAGAAAGTTTATGATGTATATATTCATAGGAATTACTATAGGTTTACTCAGTAATTAACTAACAGTAATATTTAAAGTGTATTATTGTTAAACAACTTATTTCTTTAAAACAATTAATACACTTGAAGATATTACTGAAAGTCCAATAGAACGGCAAAACCATATTATGTACAAATATATTTTCGTTTATAATTTTCGATTTCAAGCAAAAACGTATTAAAAATAAATAATATCATTGTGAAACAAACAGCTGCAGTTACGTTGCTCCGTTCATAGTTTAGAGGCGAGTTAGTACATGTGATAAAATATGAATTAGTGACGTTTTGAAATTCGAAAATCAACTAGGTAACATTGAAATACCATCATGACGTACCATTAAGGCGTCAATTATCACGTGCATGGTTTTCTGAACAGATTGAGTTCAACGTTTGATTTCTACGTATATTAATACGTAGCCGTGTAAAATATAGTATAAGGTCGAACAGGAGAAGGTTTGCAATGTAGGCAGTGGCGTAGGAAGACTGGCTAGCACCCCTGGCAAACTTAGAAAAAATTACCTTTCTAACCAATTACAATTTAATGTCATGATATTTTTTTTAAGTATATAATTTATATTTATAAGTTATTATTACAGTGTTAATTTTAAACTTTGAAAATTTGTTTTTCTCGTTTTACAACAAATTTATCGATAATTTCTTCATATAAAATTTTTATTTAAATACCCTATTTTCATAATTTCATCATTAAATTCACACGTAGTGTGTACAAATAGACTACATCTACGTATTTCAAAAAAATATAATGGAAATATGTCGATTTAATTATAGGATGAAAATAGGACTTTTGCACAATTTTGCGTCCCTTTGCAATTTGCGCTCCTAGCGTAGGCACAGTTCGCTATACCCTTGCTACGCCACTGAATGTAGGAATGACACATGTACCTACGCGTAGAGGTCTACACGTTTTAGCGAGTGCTTTTCGAGCCCAGTTGTGAGACACAACATCTCGGTCGTGTGGTGTTTTCATATAACATGATGATATGCAAACGTCATATTTTCATTGTAAAGTATACTACCGAGCGTGTTGCTATAAACGATTGTTATCGACTGTGCGCTGCAGTCGCAAACGAGTGCGATTATTAGTCGACAAATATGGGAGAAACTTTTTTTTTCCCTTCTGTACTCCGTACGGGTGTACAAAAATCATGTTCTCTCGGACGCGGTACTAATGTGCCGTTCGATTTCCTGCGTAGACCGCGGCAGACGCAATAATAAAACACTTATGTTAGACCTAGCTAAACGACCGGCGTCTTTTTAATTGGTCTATGTATCTTCAGTATTAAAAGCTTTAATTCATAACTAGTAATTTTAAAAATAAATTCGATTTTTGAGAAATGCGTTTCTAACGCATTTTCCATCAGTATTTAGTGTATAATACTGTGCGCATATGTTATAATATTTTAGTGCATTCATTGCTCTCATAATCCGTTCTGCGTTAAAAATCGATTTCAAAAAACTGCCGTGTTATTACGGGCACTTTGGTTTGCCGCCTTAGATACGCCTATAATATTATGCCTATGTATGATACAATTCTTGTCTAGTCAGATTATTCTGTGGCATTTTCGATTATCAGCACACGCGATATTATCGGAATACTGCATGTTCAACACGTGTTTTTTTTTTACGATTTATTTACTATTATTACAACATCATCGGATGTTATAGTAATGCACGCATACAAGTACGTCTGCTGCAAGTTCATAACTAAAGAAAATTAACACTATTTCCTCCCCCGATCCCCATTATATAACAATTCAATGGACGTGCGTTCGTGTTCTACGCTAGTTCACACGTTTCATAGCAGTCCAGAGAAGGACTCTTACGTTTTTTGAAACATTCGACGGGAATATTATTTAATCGTACAAGTCATAGTTAATAGAAAAAAGTTTGCTTTAAATAAGCAAAATGCAATTCTTGTTATTAAATATTATTTAATTGTTTGGATAAAATCATGGCCGTAACTATGATTTGAATCAGAGGAGAGCAAAAACGTAAAGCGATTAGTGTTAAACTTGTAATTCAAATAATCTACAGATAGACCATTGGATAACACATAAAACGTCAAAACGATTACACGTGTAGATAACACTCAGTCCCACTAAACTATTTTTAGACATATCTTATTTAATTTTTGATTTTAATGTAAAACTTACACGTTTGGTATAAACAAATAGAATTCAGTTTGAGGCGCATGGGTGGGCAAGTCTCCATCCTCGCTACACCCATGGATAAAACTATAATCCACCAATTATTGCAACATAAGGTTAGATTAGATGAATAATTTCAATAGATAATTTATGAAAAACGATAGTGTTTTTTATGTCGACTAGAATAACTTGGTTAAATTTCACTCTGCTAGAGAAAATGGAAAATTCTCTTGGGCCAAATTTGTTCATATGAAATATTAAGTTCGATGAACGTTCATATTTATTTATTTCTACAACTTAATCAAGTAGCTTATGTTTGCTTTTTCTGCGATCGAGCGTCTGAATCAAGAATAATAACAAAGAACAAACACGAAAAAATCCAATATAGAACAATATTTTTGCACGATAAAAATGTATTCAAATCTGATCGTGTAATTCGAAAGCTTTTGCGTGTTTGATGATATTATATGTTCGAATAAAATGGATATAACACCGGGGAACGGCGTTGGCGGCGACGAATTTTCGCTTTAAATTGACTTCTACTGAAAGTGGTGGACGGTTCGAAAAATCAAACGACGAACGCGAACGACACGTAAATCGCATTACAGGAAAATCGTTTTAAAAACG
Organism: Sipha flava; assembly: GCF_003268045.1. Lineage (NCBI taxonomy): Eukaryota > Metazoa > Arthropoda > Insecta > Hemiptera > Aphididae > Sipha > Sipha flava. The sequence goes on from NW_020271739.1 coordinate 1,093,901, forward strand.
GCCTTAAAATGTTTAGTATGGAAAAGCGAACAACACGCATTGCACACAAGCACAATAAACACGGTTTTCACTGTCACTCGTGCAAGTAAGTTTGTGTTTGTGCATGTGTGTGCGTATGTGTGTGTGTGTGTGTGTGTGTGTGTGTGTGTGTGTGTGTGTACATGTACGTGTACGTGTACGTGCGCGTGTATGTGTGTTTAATCAACAAATAAAGAACAATGGACCCCGCAGCAATGAGCGCTGCGCCGCGTCGAAATATAATATCGATTCGATCCGATTCCGGGACATTAACCGGGAGCGCTTTTTGCCACCGGAATTCGTACATTCGCCGACGGTAATTATTACGATTAAACTGCTATCCCCTCACCCCGAAACACGCCATCGTCGTTACTACAAATACCACTACATATATGTACATACACGCCTATTTTATTAACAGAAACTGCCCGGAAAGTCTCTTTAATATTGTTTAAATATCTACTTGTCGTATACACGTATTATAGGTAACAATTATTACGTTCTACATAAAAGTACATATTTTTAACAGTAATTATTTCTATATAGTTATCGCGCATGAGATCGAAAGCAAAGTTTTTTATATTTTACGTTATTACGCGTGTTCCGTTATGTACCACTTTCAGTTTTCGTCAAAAACGAACGAAACGCCTGACAAAAATGTTGATACGTCCAATAATATTTCGGAAACTTTAATAAAAACCGTTTTGGAACAATTAACATTTACGTTTTACGGACGTACGTGAACGTATTGCTACAACAAAATTAGATTTTCGAGCGTACAAACGTTCGGAGTTAAATCGACTCGGAGGGTTTAACGAAAACCCTTTAAATGGTGAAATGTTTAAAAAGAAAAAAAACGTCATACCCATTCGCAATAATGCGTGTGTATTAAGAAATATATAGTTAGCGGAGTTTGGGTGCGTAACAGCACAAACATTCAAGTCGTTTTTTATGTAATATTTTGCATATCGTGTCAAAATTAACTCGTTATTACAAAAACTATGTACGTACAGAATACTTGATACCTGATGGTCGGGTAAAATATTCGACGCGAATAATCGATCGCTATTTCGCTCTCCCCCACACGTCTGAAACATGACATTGCTTGTTTGCTGAGTTTTCAAACTATCTTTAGATCATGCGAGTTTCTTGCCTTTTTTAGATTCGGTTGATAACCATATGATAATAATATCTCGCATCGGGTTGCATTCCGTTTTATTAGGCTTTATTATGTTCTTGTTCAATATACGAGTACTGTTCGGTTACCGATTCCAGTGTCAGTTGTCACTCGTTTGATATCTGTCACCTTAAAGCTGAAATAATAGAATAAACAATGTAAGATAAACAACCTATTCGTTTAATTTTGAATACCTGATAAAATTTTAAAAATCTAATTGAAAAAGCGTCGCTCTGTACTCGTCAAATATGCATGTGTGTTATAATAATAATTATTATAACACACATGCATATCACAATTATTGCGATGAATTCAAAAGCATGAAATCAATTTGCATACGATATAAGATTTGTAGAGTACACAAGTGTTGAATATACATAGTGGATATAAAAATAGTTACTATATTCAGCTTGTTAAAAACTATAAGTAACTATAATATAATTATGTTTTGGGAGTGGTTATAATGTATAATTACTATACTAAAAACGTAAGTTCGTAAAAAATGAATTTCAAAACATATTAAGTTATTTGCAAGATTTCGCTAAATGTTGGCATACGTTTTGAAAGGGAAGCCAGGGGGTCAAATTCGAGGACGAACGCATAACAATATTGAATCTTACGAATCATTAAAATCATCGAGATTTCTGTCCCAGTATCTGTTTTCCGGCATCGCGTTTCGCCCAAGGCATCTAAAATCTCAATGCTAAGATTCCGAGCGGATTTCGTTTTCAAACTTTCTAGACACGAATATGGATATGACTAATGGTTTTCGGTGACCGTTTATTGGTGGGGAATCGATTCTTCCATAAAATATATATGGTTTGTTGCATTGTCGAACTTTAAATTGTTAACCGTACGGATCAGACGACAACGGACAACGACCATGGATGACAATATTTTTTTTTTTTGCACCTTTGGTTTTTAACTCGTCCTATCCTCACAGTGAATACAATGTAATATAATATGCTGTATCATTTATATCATAAGAAATAATTCAGACATATTGTATAGTATTAACGCATGGGAATTTAAATCGTTTACATTTGTTGTAATCGAAACTCAATATTTTAATTGTACTTTCCACAGATCAGTTTTTTTATTTAGCTCTAACGAGGGGAGAGTAACGAACGTAACTGGTTAGTGAGTATATAAGCGCACATCGTGCGAGTGTGTTATAATTGCTGACGTTTTCGAAACACGTAGCCGCAGTAGGTAATTATCCGGCGTCATAATGAAATACGGTTTTAACAGCGGGCGCCTACAACAATTGTAACATTAATGTATATGCAAAACGAGTAAGTGTTCGGAAGATTAAGGAGCCGAAAAAACATTAAACATTTGGACGTATATACGCTGAAAACTATAAGGTGGAAAAATACGCTAGGTCGCCAAACTACACGCCACTTTATTAAGAAACAACGTTTTGTTTTAAATTACATAAATACTTTTTTCCAAGTATTGGCTTAAATAATGTAGAATTATAAACATTTATGTTAAATAATAAGAAAAAAAAATACTAATAGCTTTATTTTTAATACATTTTAAATGTACCTTGAAGTTACAACATTGAAATTTTGTTTTCCAGTTTTGTTTTTTTTTATTCAAAAAATATGTACGAAAGTTTTGTTTTGTATGAAATCGATTATAGTTAGAAGCTTGGTGCAGTACGATTGCGTAAAAAATTTGTAACATGATTGCGCCCCGATCCCTTTTTACCTGATAAAATCACAACACTATTGTGCATCAAATTATATGTGTATATACTATACTATGTATAATAATTTATGTGCAACATAAAATAATGTATACAATACATATTTTCTATAATTTGCATATACATGAACTCAAACTATTAATTCACAAAATGCACTTTTTTAAAATATCAAAATGAAAACTTGATTGATCTAATGATAGTTATAATAATAATACCGACTAATGACTATCAGTAAAGAAAAAAAAATGTCGACTATTGACTATATTAGTGTATACATTTAGCATACATATAATTTAGAAAAAAAAACAATTTTTAACCAAACCAACGATGATAATTAGTTGACAATCCTAAGCCTGTAATAATTGCAAGGAAAATTGTGAATTAATAGGTAATAAGATTGAGTGCATGTATATGAAAATTATATGTAGAAAATATGTATTATATACATTATCTTATGTTGTACACATATTATTATTTGATGCGCAATGGTGTTGTGATTTTATCAGGTAAAAAGGGATCGGGGCGCAATCATGTTGCAAATATTTTGCGCAATCTTGTTGTAACCTTAGAAGCTTAACATTTCTTTAACTTATAACGTTAATTGAATGATTAATAATTATTTGTATGCTATGCGGGTGGTATAACATATATAGTATTTAGTCTGATTATATCCATCAGATCAAAATAATACATTTCGACCGCTAGGTCCATTTCAAACATACCCGATGACCGGTGAAACGGTTACCCGGTTACCCAGTTTCACAAATATTTTATTTTCTCACATAAACGGCATCTAGTTTCATGATGCAGTTCCATACCCGCCAACTGCTTGTATATGTTTATTCACTATCGGAGAATTTAGCCAGATAAGTGTTGGTTTAGTTCAAGTTGTGTAGTAATTAAATACGGAACTTGAGAGAGTCATAGCATTATTTCAATTGTATCGTCGTCTAAAAAAAAAAGAAGATAAAAAGACTTTAATGGGTTCATGCAGTTAACTAAAAAAACAGAAGGGATGTGGAGATTTTTATACGCTATTTTATCAACTGCAAGAAGATCCTGAAAATGTTTTTAATCATTTTAGAACGAGTGCAACGACATTTGATATGAGCTACACAAACAGCTTAGAGATTCACTTGATCGACGGCGATTTCGGTTAGTACACGTGAAATCTCTTGTTTTACCATCACACCAATAACCGGGCAACCGGAGGTGCGGTTTAAACGGTCGCCGGGTATGCGTGAAACGGACCTTAACACGATCGCGTATCGTGTGCACAAGAGTTTATTACGAACAAATTATACAATATATTGTTTATACGGAGACGTATTGCTTTTTATTTATTCATTTATTTTTGTTCGTTTAAACCCACAATATTATTCACGTAATATGTATACGATGTATACTGGTGTACGCGGGTGTTTCAATATCGCGCAGTCGAGAGAATTATTACCAAAAAGTTTGCGCGAGAGTTTCGCGTTATCAAACATCGCCTCATCCGTTATTTATAACACGATTACGTTCGTGATCAAATGCAATAAAAGCTAAGTAGCTTTAAATCAAATGTTTAGTTGAATATTAAAGCGGTTGCCTTGTGTAGACCGCACGCGTACGGGTACGTTACTGTTATATCTGCGCTATGTGCCGCAAACACAATATTAGCTAATAATATAAATATATACTAAACAAATAAACAGTTTATGTATTGGAATAAATAAATCCTTACAAATAGCATTTTACAAACATAATAGTATTCTGGACTAAACAATTATTTATATATTTATAAATATATAAAGTAGGCATTTGTTTATTAATTTACGAGTATCGATCGTTTAATAATTTTTAATTTTAATTTTATTGTTTAATAAAATATAACGTTCAGTCGCGCCGCGGAAGACTTAAGTATTTCACGGTAAGATATGGTCGGCGAGTTTTACTATTATGTTCTAACCCGGTCCTGGTGAAACAACGCGCAAGGCAACGTCAATACAATCATCGCAGTCACCGACGCCGCGCCCCTCGTGCAGGTGGCCAAAAATATTCCTCGTTTCGAAAAAAAAAAAAAAGGGGGTTTGTTCGTGCGCGAAACTCAGCGACGTTTCCGGCGAAATCAGATTTATGTGTTTGCGCGCACTTGCCCTACATCATGGACTACAGCGCAGCGCAGACAAAGCTAATCACGTTTATTATATTCTCTCCGTCGTAAGACAAAAGCTTTGGCAAACGTGTTTGTTCACCGTTTGCGATTCTCGTGATTATTATAATTATTATTATTATTTTTGTTATTCTCTTGTAGTCTACCGTAAACAATATTAAATCATAAACGGTTTGATGCGAAATCTAGCGTTGCCAACTTTCAAATTGTTTAATGTAGAGTTAAATGCAAAGTAAAAAATAAAAAGACCACCACTATGGTTATTTGTACTGATTATATGTATAAATAATATTGCCTATGATGGCCCATTTCTCCCATGGCTACGGCACTGCATAGTTTAGTAAGAAATACTGCCACTAAAAGTATATAATATTTTAACGATAACTAAGAAAAACATCTAATACATTTTGTTTATATCACTTTTATTAAATTAGTTTATTAATTATAACACTAGGATGTTTACCTCCTAAATTTTATAATAAAATGATAAAATTAAAAGAATAATAATAATGAAATGTTAATAGGTATTTTTGTAAAATGTAGTATTGTCTTAGAAATAGTTTATAGCATTGCTGAACGTGGGACAAATCAAACATATTTAGGACAGTTTTGTTCAATGTAGTGGCAACCCTGGCAAGAAGTCGGTGGTTGTTCTATACGGCACTCAATTACTATAGAGTGTTATGGTTATGGTGAGCGCACTGCGCAGTAATATGAATCTATCGAAAAATTGTCGCTCAAAATACATAATACTCCAAGTCGAGTACATTATTTGTGCACAGTACGTGATCCAACTAAATCGAAACGAATTACCTTTAAGCTCGTGTACAACTACAAGCACACATGTTTTCAAAGTAAAGGCTTCAACTTTTGGGCTTTAGAAGTGAAATCCGCATGATTCTTTAGATAAAATAAAGTCGTTACTCCCCTGTTCGATCCGATTTGCAGACGCCTCAATCCTGCTTTTTATTTCCATACTTGCGGCCGAAACGAAATAATATTTATACACTCCTTTGACGCGCAAACCAATAATCCATTCGTAAATACTAATCAATGTACATCTAGTTTTGTACACGGATTTCGCTCTAAGAAGACGAAAACAACTCTAACGAAAATCACGCAATTGCAATGCCATATAGTATATCGCAGCGGTTTTTAACCATAGGGTCGCGACCCAATTCTGGGTCACCAATAATTTTAAATGGGTCGGATAAAAAATTAAAACCTTAGTATAATATTTTTATTTTTAAGTCTTATAAATAATAAATGAAACCTCATGTACGTTGGTTATCATGGAGAAAAATTTTAACGAGATTTTTTGAATTAAGAACTGAAATAGAAGTATTTTCAAAAATTCACTGTTATCCATCCATTTTCAAGATATAATTTGGTTGATAAAAGTTGCGTATCTATCATATATTTTTTCGTTATTAAATGAGTTAAATTTGAGTATGCAAAGGCCATTAACTAATATTTTTACATGTTGTTATAAAGATATAACTACAATCAAAACCAAATCAAGAAACAAACTTGACGTCGAACCCACGATGCGTATTTCACTTACCAACTCCATAGAAGAACTCTAAATTGATTCATTGGTAAAGCAACATCAAGACCAAGGAAGTCATTAAATTAAAAATTATTTAAAAAACAATACAATATTATTAAAAGAAATGTTTATTTTTAAATATAATGTAATTAATATTATGACTTGTTATGAATACAAGTAATATGAGTAAAAAATGTTATTCAATTAAGAGTACCAAATAGTTATTTTTTATTCTGCCATTGAATATTATTTATAAAAAGGTTGCAGGAAAAATTTGGTAAATATCTTGGGTCGCCATTACACAAACGTTAAGTACCGATGGTATATCGTATTTATGGTGGTGGTGAACAACTGCGTTATTATATACGTGCACATGGTTAAACGGAATCGGAAACATCGCAGTTGGGCCTGTGTCGGGCTGGAACCCGATTGAGCACGATTGATATTTTTTGTAACCCGATTGAGCACGGTTGCAATCAAACAATAGGAACCAAAAAAAAAACCCCAAAACCACACGATTCAACACGAAAATGAGTGCAACGTTGCCGCTTTGTACTGTAGAATATTATTCGGTGCACCGTATTACTGTGCATTCAAGATTTTTTTATAGTTATTATGTAATTCAATTTTAGATTTGTAACGATTATTTCATAATTTTAAATATTTACGGGTCAGGTTTCCTAAAAGAAATAACTCTCGAATAAAAAAACGATAAGACACCTTTTTTTTTTGCATTTTTTATGTTGTTGGTGTATAGAGTTCGGTGCGTCCATATTATTGCTACGAAATAAAATACATTTGAGTATAATTATTTATAATTAAAAATCTTTTATTTGATTTTAATTACATGTTATAATAACATTTTTTTTTTTTTGCTAAAAAATAGCACTCATACAATTGTCATGAAGAAAGTAAAAATTTAAATTTTTTTCCCTAAATACTTATTTTCAACTTTCAATAAGTATTTAAATTGGTTGTCAGCATTTTTAAATTCAGATTACTCACGTTAAGCCTTTATATTGGTATTTTTAACGCATGGTAAAGTCAAGGTGCACGCGACAGTTTTCGAAATATCACACCGTAATTTTACCGCGCGACACTCGTGTGTTGTGCTCTATTCATTTTAATGTACTTTAACAAAACGCGCAGTTAAATTACGGCGCGGTAAAAATGTCGCACGGTAAAATAAAGGTAGTGTGTTGCTAGCCTAATAATTAGTTTTCAATCTGACAACGTTGTACAAAATATTTTTTTTTTACCGTGCTCAATCGGGTCATCAAAAAGGTCGGCCGATAACGACCATGCTCAATCGGGTATCACCGCTGTGTCGAAACGTTTAATAGCCTCGACGATTTGGGATTATCCTGTACGGATAATTGTACATGCTTCCAGAAAGTATGAAAACCTAGCGTAATTATTCAACGTGACTCCAACCGGATTGGTAATATTATGCTTGTATTATTAATACTTATGCATGCGTATGTATTTCATTCATATCCAATACGAATAGAACATAAATAGGTAGGTAACGTTTGCAGGCGTGCGGAATTACGATTTTTGAACTTTGTGCGTTCCTGTTTGTATTATTATAATATTTATGTTTGTACGGTACTGCTACGGTAATTTATTGTTTCCTAACTTTTTAAGCGCTCCGCGTCGCGTGTACCGCAAATACCCAACTGCGTTGTGATGGCTCCACAGGATTTTTGTTCGTGAGCCTACACTCGTTTTTTCAATTTTATCTCTCCATTCGTATTTTAATTTTTTACAATTTATCTCGTAATAGGTATCAGTACTCACTGATGAAACTCGTGTTGAGGCTCGAGGTTATTACAAAGATTATTGAAATTTTAGAAAAAAATAAACAATAAAATAAAATGATCGTATTTTGATTATAATTTAAAAATTATTGAAATTTGACATTTTTATATAGTATTCAATGAATTATTACAAACATAATAGAAAATTCGAATTTACATTAAGTTTAGGTACAACATACAACAAATGTATTCATATAATATACTCAAAATAGTAGTAATAATTTGGTTTTTTTTACAAAATATGGGTCGTAGATAGTGCAGTGGAAAGTTATAATAAATAGCAAATGCAAAAGAATAAATTAAACTACCTAATCATGTTGAATCATTTCTAAATTATCAATTTTTTATGGCTACAACGACTTGATCAATAATTTTTTGTACTCCAGTTATCTCAATAGTGAGAAAAAATTGCCATAGTAGAATACTTTCTTATTAGCAAAATTAAAATATACTTAATGATTATCTATAAATATTTTATTATTATATTAACATTACCTTAATAATATCATAATTTTGTTATTTTTGGTATTTTATTTATTCTGTACATTGTAATCGTCACTCAGTTTTTGGATTGTAACACCTTTGTTACCAATCAATGATCTATGATACTTAAACAGTACATTTATCTAACTACAACCGATATTTGAAAAATTTCATAATACATAAATATAACTCTCATTTATGCTTAAGTTTAAAAATGTAACTAAAATGGTTTCATCACTTTTTTTAACTATAGTAAGAAATAAAAAAATACTTATAAAATAACCAACCGAGAATTGAACTTAAGAACTCATATTATTCTGACTGCTATCACAATGATTTACTTTATGAGCCACTCTGCATCTTTCATCCACATTTTCCCATTTCTCAATTAATTGTAAACAAGTTTTTATTCAATTTATAGAAAAAACTGTTATCTCAAATCTACATACAATGCAAACCAAAACCTTTGACATATATGAAAGCAAAGGTCCGTGAGTAAAGATCCGTAAGTCGTTTTATAAAATTAAATATATGCAAAATCTGATTAGCAAAAATAAAAAGTTCTTGTATATCTTAGAGATTGTAGAGAAAAAACGTCCAAATTGATTCAACAGTTATTATAGATATCAAAATAAACATTAAAAATATACTAATCGATTAAACAATTTTCAAACACTCCTATGGGAAGTATATATATATACGTAAATAGTATATTTAACTGTTAAATTTTTAATAATAATTCCTTTTTTTTCTGTTTATAAATATTGGTGACGTGAAGCATTATATAAGGCTTATTGGTAATTTTTCCAATCGCGTCATTCTTCGATATCAATGAATTTAGTAGTTGTATAATTAAGTATAAAAAAAAAGTCTTATGGAGTGTACTATATATTTCCACTCTTCTTTCACTAATATGCAGTCACCATATACTCACGAATACCTATTATATTCACTCAAACGTTTGTCGTGTCACAATAGCTCTATTTTTTCGGTTTTTAATGATTAAAAATTCACGACATCCCGTCTTCATATCAATCGGCTTTCTCACAATTTTATATACTCTAGTCACACAGAATAATATAAATGTCTACATATATATATATACACACATATACACACATATATATGTACAGCTTAACAGATAAGATGAAAACTATTTAGACGTAATCATCCAGTATCGAAAAAATATTCCGTTTTAGATGAAATTCATTTCACCTAATACGACCCACAGTTCGAATAAGGTTTGGTACATCCAATTTAATTTTGAATATTTTCCAAGTATATTATTTGTTTGGTTTTGAAACGATTGAAGCTACATTACCAGTTTCCACTTCTACACTAGAACATATATTGTCTACTCTGGAAAGGATAAAAAGTATTTTATTATCTCATTAGGCCATCATGAATATCTTACAGGTCCACCTGTTTTTATATATAGACAAATTATCTTTCAATACGTGATGGATCGCTTCGAAAATGAAAACACAAAAATCTATTTGGATTTTATGCTAGAATTTTTCCTTTTACAATATCGTAAAATTAAACTTGTTTTATAATTTAATACTCTATTAATTACACTACACTATTAATTTGTTACGATTACTGGTTTTATGTTCAAATTAAATGTCAGTTAGTTATTTTTTTTCTAAACTTAAACTATGTCTCGATGAGAGAACGCGACCACGAAACGGATGATAATGAAACGGATTCAGTAAACTTTTGCCACCACTTCAGCAGTTACAATGTAAACATTTTCGAGTGATGTAGATAATTTGGAAAAATATAAATTGCAATATGCGTTTTCATCGATCATGCATAATAATCCCTGTGTTCGAGTGGTTTATGAAAAATTAATGTTATTCGGCGGCGCCGTAAGTGACGCAATTCGCAAATTCAAATTTGTACCACTGTACACATAAGCGTGCATAATATTCAGTGGCGTAGCTATAATATGGTTAATTAGGGAAGTGCCCTGGCGCCCCAGAGCACTGAGAATCTTTAAATTCTTGGAAAATTCTAAGACTAAACTCCTTTAAAATTATTGAAACTATTGATAAATGTATTTATTATTAATTAAGCGTGGTAATTCTCGTTATAATTAGTATTAAATTAGAAAAATAATTTACAAAATATGTAAAATATGATTTTTTAGTTTTAAATTAGATTTCTTTTTGCTTTTTATATTTATTAATTATTTTCGTTTATACTTTCATAACAAGTATTCACATTTATAAGAATAATATGATGTGTATATTTAAAATTTTCTTATTAAGATAAAATCAGTTAAAGGGCCTAGTTTATTTACTGCAATGGAGCCCTTCCCAAATATATAACATATGATGTTGTACGTTTCATTAAAATGTCCTGCGCGTGGATTTTTCAAATAAGACATCGTATTGTTATAAAATATACGTTCTTAGATTACTCCTACTGAACGTCTGTATGGATACATGGTGACATTTGTATTAGGACGTCAAAGGAATACGTACTCGCCTTTAAATTTAGTACAATTGATGAGAAATTCATGATCACCATATAATTAATATTCGTTATTTATTCGTATGAATAATTCAAAACTCATTTTACAGTATCGTCTCGATGTGCATAGTTATATTGTATTTTGTAACCATATATATGAATCTAAAATAAAAATTGACAAAATGTTTATTCGAATTATGTGAACAATTGCAATTAGTACTTAGGTAAACAAAGTGTATTACGTTTCGGAGTATTTTTATTTTAACAAACAAAGTATTAATAATTTGAATTTAAATCCCAAAAGGTGTGAGATAAGTCATAAATGTATTGATTATAAAATGGTGTATTTTTTTTCTTGCAAACATTTTTTCGGAAAGCAGCAACAAAAATATCATGCTGTGTGTATGTAATCATATTGAAAAACTATTGATCAGATTATACTAGGTAAATTATACTTATATAATTTTCAATTTTCGAAGTACAATAAATTAAAATCGAAAAATACCAATAGGATTCTGGAATCTAATATTTCTTCGTCTTTCGTCATTGTTTTGATTCCCAAAACCAAGAATAAAAAAGGAGTAAGGGGTGGATAGAAAATCCATGATATTGCCACGGTAATATATTACGTATCATTGTAATTCTTTAAACGTGTTTGGTAATTACTCTGTATTTATAGTAATTACAATAAAAAATTAAAAATTAAAACTGACCACAAACAAGTTGTGAAACAATTAAATAATAGTAACAGGAAGGAAGCCACGTGCGAATCACGAAAACAATAGTATGTAAAAGCTACAGATTGCAAAACAACGCCATCATCGTCTGAACGTTTCGATCGAGGAAAAGGTCAACCAATTGGCGAAAACAAATAATTAATGGACGAAAACATGATCAAACAGCATTTATAAGGGCTCCAACTTCAGACGTATCCAGCAATCTAGTATATACTTTCCGCTTATAATTTTTGTTATCATAATTATAACTGTTGATTTTTCTAAATTTTAAAATAAATTACCACCAATACCGTAAAAAGTATTCTTTGCAAGTATATTTACTTCTAATGTTCAAATTTGTAATATAATATTACATGCACTGTGCTGCTTTTGTCACACAATTATCATGATAAGGAAAAATGTTATAATGGAAATAATCACTCTTAAAGCTACAACGAAATCTGGAAGGAGGGATGAGGTAATTGTAAGCTTAGATTTCCGGAAAATTTTATTAACAACTAGTCGGCTACGTGGTTATAATTCGGTGGATTAGCCGCATAAATTTTATTAGCAACCAGTCGGCTACGTGGTTATAATTCAGTGGATTAGCCGCATGGAATAATGTTGCTATAGGTACACAGAACAGTTTGTAGTTTCAATTCTAGCGATAACCGTCCGAGTATAGAGCAGCGGCGGGATGAAAAAATCTTAGACCCTGGTGCAATTATATAAAACCACCCCATCAACCCACCCACTCTTACAAGAATAACGCGTTCTCTTTAAACTTTATTTCTGTGCACTGCATAATGTTGACCGACAGTTTTGTCATATAATTACAAATACTATTCGGTGGTTGTTACTTGTAGATTTATTATAAACAAAATAAGAAGTTGTTGGTACCTATTTTTGAAATAATTGGAAAAAAATTGTCTCATCCATAAATGTATTGATTGATTTTTTTAAATTAATCTTGTGTTCTGCGTAATAAAAACAACGTACGCATTTTATAAGTTCCTAACAAAATTTTATTTCGTGCCCCTTGTTCTGGTTATAATATGTTATTCTATCAGGTACGAGTACAAGAACTGTTTATAAAAAAAAATTTGTTTCTAATAACATTTTTTAAAAAATGGCATTGGAAATAACGCATTAATAATATACATATAAAGAAACTCCACTGATAAATGGCTATATCACAAATCGAATAAACTATTTAAAATGTAATTTCGATTTTAGATTTCACAAAAATTCATAAGTAAAATACTACTAAAATAATATTCATTAAACATCAAGATAAGAAAGGAATAGAAATAATAAGAATAGAAATAACAAGAAAAGAATACATAATTATGTATTTACGCGTACAGATGTGGACGAAACAGATAACGAATATTTCGATTCATCTACCCGTGTGAATCAAAACGATAGTAATAGAGCGTGCGTTTCTTGTAAATGTTCATATTTTGAAACACAAGAACCGTATTGGATTGTTATGCATAAGTAAACGGTTGCGAAAAACGACTCGATTATCTTTTTCTAGTCGATTGAATGCCATCACATTTATTTTGTCTGTAAATAAACAGGCTTTTATCTAAAATTTGTTCGTCTTACTTCCGATGAAGATCAAGTTTTAGAACTTACAGTGAAAAATGATATAGATATAACCGATTACGATTTTATTTAAAGATCATGTCGATTTAACTTAAAGTATTATAGGCTCAGCAGTCACTTTTCATTGCAATTTCATGTTATATATTCATAATGGTTTTCGATATCTTATAGTTTTTTATCCGACAAACATCATTTATACATCCATACTACTTTACAAGATCTAAAAACTTGAATTCCCCAAACGAGTTAACCGTATTTTCGTCATCATTACGATGATTACCATGTGTTAGTTTTTATTTTTTTGTTTTTAATTTATAATTTATTGGTTGTAATTTTTTCACGTGCTTATAGGTATTACAGTTAATTTAAAAACAGTTGATTGCGTTATAGATATCATATATATTCGTTGTTAAATTTTTGTGTAGATGAAATTATAAAAAACAAAAAATTAAAAATAAAAAATAAATTTAGTTCGTGAAATTTTGTTTTATAAATATTCTCTTTTTTACATAACAATTTATTTATATGATGTTTAGTTATTTTATAATTGCATTATGTAATACGTAAACAAGTGTTATATTTTTTGAAATATATTTCAACTAATAATACAATTATTATAATAATATATTTTTTATGAAAGCAGTGTTTTTTTCGGATTTACGCAGTTCTTGATAAATAATATTATTTATAATTCAATTATGTGACTTGGCTGTATACATTGTATAGTGAATAAATATTTATATTATTATTTCTTACATTACATATTAATCGAAACTTATAGTTTATTAGTTTTTAACGGTAGTTTCTATCAGTAACATTATTAATGTCAGTATTGTTAAAATTTGATGTGTCATTACTTTTGAATGTCCTAACATAACTATTCATTTATTAATTATTAATATAATTTTAATATTAATCCTTCAAAGTCGCATTATATGATCATTGATAAACTAAAATTCTCTTATAAATAAAATCAATTTATATCTAGAAAAGTAAAATTAAAGAAATTTCTATAGTACATTTAAATAATAACTAGTGATGGATATCTAATGAATCTGAATGCATTTGTTGTGTTTGCGAGTATACCTGTACATAAAAAATAATTGATTTTTTGAACTAAAATTGTAAAATATATATTCCTCTATATTTGAAAACTTTGCTTCAACATACATTATGTGTACATCGTCTTGACTAGCACTAGTGGCATTATATATATATATATATATATATATAAATTAAATTTAAAACAAAGTGTATACTTTATATATTTCTCTCTTCTAAGAAATAGTTTATGGATTATTTCATGTTACATTTTTTAATTTTTAAACTATTTAAATACATCTAGATTCAGTAATGTAATAAACAAATAAATAATGAAAAATCCAATAAAAAAAGTAACTTCATTTTTATAATCATTAGTTTTTATTTGCAATGCTAATTTATTGACTTTTCTTTTTTTCTTTTCTTTGAACGAATGCGAATTCAAATATCTGATTTTCAATAACAACGTACATTAAATTTCGAAGTCAATATGTGTAATTTTGAAAGTATTAATTTTCATATAGAGAATTTTTTAAACATTGCAGATTGGATCAAAAAAACCATTGTAGGTCACAAGTTGGACCAACGCCAGTAAAATAGTTATTCCAAAATTACATTTTCTTAGAGAAAAAAACTTTTACAATCTTTTTAATTAAGGATACATATTATGATATATATAAATTAATGTTGGTTTCAGAGTTGGTCACATAAGTCAATTTACCGAGTAAATACATATGTGTATATATATGTATAAAAAAAAATTTATACTGATTGCAATTTATACGTTTCCTTTTTCTACGGCAATCTAATAATATAGAAAGCATACCTGTTGTTTTATATTCTCGTTTGATCAAAGCCATCATGTATAACATTATAAAAAAAAAAAAAAAAACACTCTCCTTGTAAATGGAATCTTTTGCAATGTGTCAGTACTATATTTTATTATTATAATTTAAACGCATCGAGATCAAATCGAATAAAATAAATACATAATATTGGTGTATAAATGGTTTGAGAAAAAATGAAAAATAAATAAATATGTATGTATACACAAAATTAATGTCTATTTATTATTGTTTTACTGTTCTACTAAACTTTTGCTAGGTAAATGATGTGTGTATGTTGATTTGCGTGAAAACTTATGAATTTTATATTATGGTGCCCACTTAACATCGGTAAATCTTTACAAGACACCCTGTACATGCACGTGTTATAGTTCGCATATATTATACGGTCGGCAGCATCCTTTTCCTCACTATTGTGGAGAGTATAAATTCCGAGTTGCGTGCGATGGCTTACACATGATATATGTATATATATATATGTCGGAGTGATCGAGTGCAATTTAAAAACTAAACCTACGTAAACAAAAGTATGTAATAGAAGTGCCAACTCACACTAAACCGTCCACTCACTGTACCGCCATTAAGGTCGTCCCGTGGGCGTAATTAAAGTAAATAAATAAAACTTTTGGAAAGCGTGGCTTATACGTTTGCTCTTTTACGTCGTATACCAGAGTGAAATAGGTATGTACCCACACGCTGCTACGTTCTCCAGGACGAAAATCGAGGACTCAAAATGTTGGGAGGGCGCTGTACAATGAAAAGATACGCCGCTAGTTCTAAAATTTATCGGAAAACTTGAAACGGTCAAACGTATACCGGTGACAAACGCACACACCATTGAACGGTTCGTTTACTACAAAGCACATACGGCTCACACGCAAATACGCATGCACTTATTTACTCTTGCAGTCAGTTACAGATATTGTATGAGCAGCAGTTTATATGGCGATGAAACGGTCGGGTGTGATGGTAGTTGGAATAATTCTCTCGACGATCCGCAGCCCGTGCCAAAGGTCATCCGGCAAATGCGCGAGCTGTTGCATGCAGATAGTGTGGATCCAGGATTTCGATTAGAGGAAAGGGGCAAGGGCGGGGACATAAGGATACACTCCTCGCGTACATATATTTTACACATAACAGAAAAGTAAAAGCGGCGTTAGTTTTTTGTGAGCAGGTCGGCCGTTTTGTACGCGGCCGTTTTGGGCCGCTATAATATAGTGAACATGATTAACGATAGGACAAGAAAGAATATACGCGTGTATGAGTAGGTAGTCTTCGCAACGGTCCTCGACCTAGAACAAATTATATATACCTGTAAACTATAATAACCCTTCCCCATGTGTATTCCAGTTTCTGGTTGTCTCACGGGCTTTCTTCGCACAACATGCACTGATGATGTCCCAGCGGGCAACAACAGCCACGTATACTATGTGTTTGTGGATTATAAAAACAACATTCCGCAATGCATGCACAAACTCTGTGTCCCTGTTAACCCACTCCATTTACATCCCTTTGTTCTCGGTGACCTATGTGAGGTAAAAATGCGAACAGCTTGGACCCTCGGTCTGTAATCGCGATTTCTGTGAATCGCATACACCTACATACTACGGTTATTATAATAATAATTACAGAAATAACGACGGTAGTAATGAAACGCACAGAGGGGGTAGGTTAGCAGGTCATATATTATTACTGCATTGTTACGATGATAGTGTGAAGATTATAGACTAATACGAAAAAATATATTATTTTCTCAAGTATCTGTGCAGACCGAGTGGTGTAGCAGACGAAAGTGGGCGAAACGGATTATTATATATTCTAGTGAAGAGTTTGACTGGCTTTCCACGAACTGATTGTTTTAATGTACGAATATAACGTGGTGAAATAGGGGTAGTGGAAAAAGTTTCAACGAAATTAATCATCGAAAAGAAAAAAGGTTGATTTAAGGGTGAAAAAAACAAAAGAAGAGTTAGGCGAAAAATTCGGCGAATGTATTTTATTTTTTTTATCTCTTGCTTTTTATTTTTTTTTTCCATTCCGGATGGTCAATTAGCTTTCAGATTCTATTTTCGGGGTTAAGTCATGCGTTATATATAGAACTTTATTTACGAGCAAATATAGTTTGTTCATTCTATACCGGCTTGTAGAAGGAAATTACGGGTCCTACGGTACACCAACAGCACCGAAATCATATTCCTTAATCTATAAGACATTTCTTAATGTAAAAAATAAAGAAAAAAAAATACTAAAAAGAAATAAATAAATTGTAAGCATATTTCAGAAGTGTTACATATAAGTAGTTTCCTCCATCATATTTTCATGTAATTTTATTATTTTCTTTTTTCTTGTTAATACTCAAATGTATTTTTTTTTTTTTTTTTTTGTTAGTAAAGGTAAAGCAAGTAATTATCTTTAAAAAGAAAAAAAAAACATTTAAATCAAAATATAAATAAACTATTGATTCATATTTAAAGTTCGTATTACTAGTATTTGTACATAAATGTTTAATATAGTAGCTTATAGATATTTTTTAGAATTGAATTATTCATAAATGCTAATAATATATATATAGTATATTGTATGTATGTCACTACTGTGAATGCGGTCGAACATAAATTATAAGCTGATGGTTTTGCACTGCGTATGTATTTTACACTATTAATTTTATTTCATTTTTCACACTCTAAAAACACCGTTCTCTATATCCTTCCGTGGTTGGGTATAATATTCACATTATACCGATTTGCAGTGACGTTTTTTTTTTTCATGATTTTCAACAGTTTTGTAGTCAAATAACAACAGTAAACTGTTGTCGCACTCAAAAGTTTATATATATTAATTTACTATCAAACATGATATTACAATATAGTTTACATCAATGAAAACGACAACGAACAGAATTTCAGCTTTAAAAACACTCCGGAAACTAAACCTATGAATCGTAGACAAAAATCGTTTTAATCTTTATTGTACAAATATAAAACAAACACTATTTTATTTCCTATGTACACGAGGTTCATGATATCAGCATAGTTTCGACCATTAGTTAACAAGTGGAAATAATATTCAATCCCCGAAGTGTAAAGCTTCTCTCAACGCACGCACACATTTATATGTAAAGCAGCACTTTGTACAACACGAATAAAATACAAAACGCATTTCGTATAGTAGTTAATTTCAATGTTAAAAATAAGTTATCACTACAAATTTATAATAATATATCGTTTATGAAATGAAGAAGACAAATTAATTAGCCACGTGCTTTGTATAGATTATAATTATTAAGTTGCATAATGTACTAATTATATACCATATAATTAGTATACCATGGTATAGTCAGTATAGGGTCTTTTACGCTGATAATGACTTGGATGAGTATCGCAATTATTATTTGAAAAAGATTGAAGAACGTTTCTGATTGCTTCGAAAACATTAAAAACCAGATATTTCATCGTATCTACAACAATATTATTCATGAGTAATTTTTATAAATAATTTAAACAAATTTTCCATTCTAAGTTATTACATTATGTGCGAATAAATGTTAAGTCGAAAACAATTAACTAATACTAGAAAGATAACAGTTTTCATAATTTTCTCAGACAGTAAATGTTTCCGATCGCACCAGAATAATGGTTATATACGTATATGAATATATAATATTATTACTATAATACAATTAGAAAGCGTAGAATGGAAATAAATTGACGATAAAAAGAGGCTGTAATTGTTGGTGAACAGCACGCGTACATCTAATACGGGGTTAGGCACGTCCACTGCGGGAACGAACGATTTCATTGAATTGTCATAATTGTGTATCGATCGAAATAATGTGCAAATGTAATTTGCCTAAATTATATTATTGCTGTGGCACGTACCCAAGGAACAAATTTTATTATTCATTTACGATGGATAACCAATTATAGTATTGATTTTGGCGGCGATCGATTTGGCTAAAATTTGTACCGTCGAATATTAGTCTTCGCTTGTTTTCGTCTCGAACGTTTGAGTAAACGAAAATTGCAGCACCAAAAGCCCACAGAAATACAAAAAGACAACCGATATCGAGTTTGTATGGTGTATAAATTTTATGACGTTGAAGTTTGACATCAAAATGTATTAGCGCGGTGCGTGAAAAAATTGCAGTGATTACTGGTATTTCGTATCTAGTTAAAGTGTTCTAAATTCGTGTGGAGTTCACCATGATTATATACATTGTATATATATGCTTTAAATATTTTTATTTGAAATGGCTTTAAAAATGTTATAATTATGTAGGAAGTTATGGAAACATACTGTTTCGATGAAAAATATAAAATTCACATCGACTCCCGATGTAGTGTTTCCAAGAACACGCAGAATGATCCCGAGCAATATGATATGAATAGCGGTGAGAAAAACTCGTTGAATCAAAACAAAAGTGGATGGCTTTCAATTTCGAAACGACGCGTACACGATTCATGATATACTTGTTTTTAACCCTTTCAGACCAAACTTTTTTAAACTTGAAAAGATTATTTGTTTTTACATTATTATAGCGATAGTCTTATATTTAATTTTGGTGAGTTTCATAATTTTTGCATTTTTTTTTGTTGCGAAGTTTTAAGTGGGTACACTATAGTGTACCTTGGGTATTCGCGGAGTCATTTTGCACCTATAAATAAATATTTTACTTTTTCGACAAATTATTGATAAGAATGAAAAATATATATTGATGTTAATACATAAATTTAGCAAAATAAATAAAATACAATTTATTATTAAAACCTCTGAAAAATATAAAACAAATACTAAGTTCTCTTCTGTTAAAAAAAATTAAAAACCGATCACAAAATTACAGTATTTTTCATTAAATAATACTTAACTACAGTTTACCTTTAACAAATATATATATATATATAGATGGACATCGCATTCTAAACAACGCTCATATGAGTTTTTTGTCCTTTCCAGTTTTTGATTTTACATTTAGTGGACCACTAATCAATGGTGGTTAGTATATTTTAGCATATTTCCTATTATCGAATTCTGGTAAATGATCAATAGTATCTGTTCTAACTGTTTCTGTAGGTCTTTGAAAATGTATTTTTGATTAATTTATATGGTTGAGATGGTTCATTTGATGAGGCTGACAGGTGTCCTTTACGTTTTGGTGTAACTGGCTTTTCAAAAGTAATTAAACCTCTCGATTAATTTATTCTAAACTGTAATAAATCTAATAAGTTTTTTTTAGAAACTTTTAACTGTTCAGCATCTTTGGTATAATGAATCCAACTGTTTGTACTGGCAATATCAAATGCATGCATAGCCAATCATAATGTTAATTTTATCGATATTATTAGAATACGATAATAAATGATCAACTAATCCAATTTGTCGATTCCTTCCACAGAATCATTATATCATCTTATGTTTTTTAGTCTTTTGATTTTTACATGTACTTTTTATTTTTTTTCCACTCCTCAACTTTGTCAACTTTCTCAATTGTTACAAAATTGATTCAAGGAATACTGAATTGTAATCATACCACTTTACAAGTCGTATATTATAATTATTCATGTCCGTGGTCACTTCAAAAACAGTTCCTCTACTCATTTTCACCGTTATTTTGTCATTTAAGAATGGTATTTTTATAAACCAATTTGTTCTAACTGTACTAGCTGCGAAGAAACGCATTCGATGTAGAACGCACAACCCAACGCCATATTATGATGAATAGAAATAATAAAATAATATAAAATGAAAAGAACCATGTTGTCCAATAGTAAACGGTGTTTATTACGTGGATAATAAAAATATGAGCTTACGCCAGTTATAAAAATTATTACGATCAATACACAAAAACAAGTATGACAAAAAGAATGATTTCCGTGGAAATTGACGAAACCACGGAATACGTACAGACACATGCTCGGTGGCAGTACGTGTCGGTCGTCGTCATGATATGAAACATATGTGAATATGTTAACTAATTTATAGTTATAATTTTTTAGAGGACTAGAATATAGATATGAAGTAAGCACTTTTTTTCATTGTTTCAACAATTGCGTAATGTAAAACGTTTCGATGACCAAAACTCACCAACATAAATAATTCTATTGATCAAGAAAGATAAAAAAATTTAATTTGGTTAACCTATTCTTATGAATATTATGTTTTTACTTTACGGCAATCGTATCAATGTGTCATCGAAAGATTACTTCAAAAACTCATTGTGTCAGCTCGAATTCAAATAGAACTCATGAGATAGACGGTATGGTTGTTCGTATTTTATAAATCTTACCATCTTAGCCATGTTAGAGACTAAAGAAAACTTGTTGTCCGATAGCGTTTGTACGATCTATATAGATAATATATGATGACGGCACATTTATTTACTCAATGCATGATCGGCCACGTTAAGACCGGTTCCGTTTTTTGTTTTTGAGTTTAGACTACAAAGTCAGCAAGTAGCTACCGATTGAACGAATATTTATGAAAAACATACATAGTTAAAAAACATAATAGATGTTAACGAACATTAAAATGAATGCGTAGTACTTGACATTAATACATTATTGACCCATTGGTGCAAATATCAGATTGATGGAAATCAATTAACAAACCATCATATGAAACACATATTAGCACTGAAATAACTTGAAAAATAACTTCTTACGTTTTGCAAACGTATTGATTATGTCAAACGTCTCGGACGTTCGGACGACGACAAAACTTTACTCGAAAAAAAAAATCTATTCACCACCATGTCAGGACGACATATCGTACCTCGATAAACGTGCGATCAAGGTGGTCGTCCTAAACTAACCAGCGTATAATCGAATGTATAATTATACATGTAGGCGGCTAATGTTCCACTATTGTGTTTAGTATTGCACCGTTAAGAAATGTTGATACGTTGATCTTTTGATCCAGTTTTCCTTTTGACGATTTCTGGGATCGAGTAATTCGTCCATTGTCTAAAAGGTCCGTGCGTGCATGCGACTGTGTATATGCTTGCATATGGTCAAAGGGAAACGTCGGCTATAACGTTTCAATTGGTTTTTGACCAACGACTCGGAACAAACAAGGCGCTCTCGTACTGCACGTCCGTGTTATTTACATTATATACGAGTATATAGTCGGAAAACGCTATTAGGAACGTTCCGAGGGAATTTATATGATCGTTATTTCGCGAATAATGTCGATCTAAGCTCCATAAATTACGCAGAGTCACCGTGCAACTCGCATTGTTATACACAAACGCACACACCGTTACGGTTTAAATATTCGGAATGTATTCAATTTGTTTTCATCGTAACTGCACAGACATTTTATCCGAGACTTTGGCGCGATTCATTCGACTTATCTTCGTTTCTACACAATTATCAATTGTTTAATGAAATTGCTTGATCGACCTAGAATTTCTAGAATCACGGTTACGATTAGCGTTTTAATTATAATTCACTAATTTCTTCGTTTTATTTCAGCTGTTTGCGTACGAATATAAATGTGTGCGTGTTCAAACTCATTAATTAAATGATCGGCATTTAAACGATTCGTTATTTCGCGAGTTATATCAATTTGAACTACATTAATAATACCGAATCGTCGAGTAAACATAATTGTGATGCAAGTCGACGTCGATGGCGGGTATGGGGCTTACGAAGAAAGAAGGATAAAAACTCCATCAAACCGTATCTGAACCACGACCACTCTCGCGTGTCTTATGACTGAC
Source organism: Sipha flava (assembly GCF_003268045.1). Lineage (NCBI taxonomy): Eukaryota > Metazoa > Arthropoda > Insecta > Hemiptera > Aphididae > Sipha > Sipha flava. Next base: position 1,117,225 of record NW_020271739.1, read on the forward strand.
TCTTTATCACTATGAATTGAACTATTTTATGTAATTGACCGACAACCGTGTTATGAGTGTATTAGTAGAACAACGGGACTCGGACAATCTCACCAAGGCATACACAATATATTTCAATTATAAACATTATTTGGACACTCCTGTAATGTGTTTATACAAACCGTAAAACTTTTATTTTATATTTCAACTGTAATAATGTTATTATAGCTTTTATTTCTCGGATTTGTCAAAACTATTTCGGTCGGTAATCAAAAAAACTACCACTTAATTGCATAATAAATAAACATTTATACAATAAGTTTATGTGTAGGTACCAAAGTTATAACATATAAATTCGTGAGTCATAATTTTAACAGAGTTAATGTGTTTCTTCTTTATCCGCGTTTAACAATAACGGTTAAAGGCGATAGAAATATTATAACTATTCTTGTCTAGCGTGGTTAAAATTATTTATTAATTCTACTCAGGAAAAAAATCATAAAAAGGAAACGATATTTTACAGCTTATCGTCCTACGATAGTTTTAATATTTACACAGAAATATAGGTACATTTAAATTAAAAATTTAAATAACTTGAAATCGTGGTGGTATATAAATTATAATTGAAATCAGAAACTAGATCCGTAAACGAAAAGAACTGGTACTGGAACCGGTTAATCTTTAAAATTTAGGAACCGTAACTGAAACTGGAACTTTTATTTCCAAAAATGAAAAACCATAACCGTAAACGTTACCTCAATTATAAAAGAGTTAATTTAGGTCAGTTATTTAGACAAGTAAAACTATAGTAATGGCTATTTTGTTTGTCCATTTGTCGGTTCAGAAAAATAAAAGTCAAATATTTTTATGTTTTTATTATTTTGTGTTGTAAACTGTAATAGTGTAATGCATATAATAAGTAAATTTATATCATTATTATTGTATGTTTATTAATATATTACAATTTACAATGAGTATATCATCTATCTTGTCTATTAAGTATCAAATATAATTAATGTTTATAAAAAATTTGTAGAACAGTATTAACTTTGATTCCTAATTAAAATTAAATTTTAAATTAAAGATATTTATTTCATTAAATCATAATATTTCACAATATTATAAAATATTTTACAAATTCTTACTATGAGTTGGAATAATCTAACTCAAAAAAATATAATATATATATTTAATATATTTATAATTATTTTTTAACTATTCATAATACTTTCTATTTTCATGAAATGAAACAATTACAATTTAAACAAGAATAAATAAATAATTTCATATTATTTTTTAATAAATCTCTTACCTTGGTGGTCGAAAGAATGCAAAAACATAATTCAAACCAAAAATAAAGCCTTAAATAAATTCCGAAAAAGTAGAAATATAATCGACCTAATCGAATTTAAAAAACAAAGAGCTAAAGCTAAATACATAATAAAAAATTGCAAAACAAACTCATGGAACCAATTTACGTCATCAATATCCTGCCGCGAAAATCCTAATATAGTATGGAACAAAATTAAATCTATTAAAGGTGTTCAAAATTCAATTGTTATCAAATCACTTAGAACCAATAATAATAAAATCATTATTACAGAACCTAAAAAAATAGCAAACGCACTTGGTAAATACTTCCAGGAAATAAGCGACGATAAAAACTTTGACCCGAATATTTTAATTTACAAATCGGAAGTTGAAAAACAAAATATAAATCTCAGAGAACCAATCGCAGCTGAACATAATGACACACCATATCTAAATTTAATGATAACAAGAAAAGAACTTGACAACATTATTAGTGAGCAAAAGAGCAACTGCTGTGGACCGGATGACATTCCATTTATATTTATACAAAATCTACCCGAAATAGGAAAAACTACATTACTTGAAATATTCAATATAATGTGGACACAACACAAGTTCCCAAAAAAATGGAAACATGCAACCATCATTCCAATACATAAACCTAACCAAAACAAATTCTTAGTACAAGAATACAGGCCGATATCACTTTTATGTACAATGAGCAAAATATTTGAAAAAATAATCAGCGTCCGACTTAACTGGTTCCTAGAGAAAAATAAACTACTCGCAGAAGAACAATTTGGATTTCGGAAAAACAGATTTACCTACGACTGCCTCATAAACATTGAGACAGAAATATGCGAAACAATTGCATGTAATCAATACATGGGACTGATAAGTTTCGATATACAAAAGGCATACGATATGACATGGAGATACCAAATTACTTCAATCTTACTTGATTGGGGCGTTAAATGTAACATTCTATACTTTATACAAAATGTTTTAACTGATCGTACATTTGAAGTTGCTGTAAACGGATAAAACTCGTCGTCATATAATCTCAACAACGGGATTGCCCAAGGCTCCTCCTTAAGTGTAAAATTATTTCTAATAGCAGTAAATGACTTAGCTAAACGTATACCATCCCCCGGAAAAATTACATTATATTCGGACGACAGCAATATCTTCGTCCGACATAAATGTATTGACACCATAGAAAATGAACTTCAAAAATACACAAACTCGTTATTCCAATGGAGTAAAAGCACAAGATTCAAATTCTCACCTGAGAAATCTCAATCAATAATTTTTACACACAAAAGAATTAATAAAAAACTTACTATTAAAATGGACAACAAAATAATTCCTTATACAAAACACTAAAAAATATTAGGCCTTACCTTCGAGGAAAAACTTACATGGACAGCACACATAAAAAAATTAAATGACATAGCAAAAAAAAGATTGAGTATTATCAAAGTACTCTCAAGTACGAAATGGGGAGCAGACGTTAAGACCCTTATAAATATACACAAATCTCTCATCAGATCAATTTTGGACTACGGATCAACCCTATACATGACAGCGAAAAATTCAATACTGGCAAAACTTAATGTTATCCATAATGCTGGCCTAAAAATGGCATCAGGTGCCTTTAGAAGTAGCCCCATTAATAGCATACTCAATATTACGGGAGAACAACCTCTTAGTAGTCGAAGAAATCAGCTTATGCTTCAATATGCAATAAGAACAGCAACTGATCCATATAAACCAACGTACTCCATAATTTTCAACAACAGATTTGAAAATACTTTTAATAACAACCAAAAATTAATACGACCCATATACAAAAGGATTAAAGAGATAGAACGAGAACTTAAATTAGAAATAAATAATATAATGACTAGAGAAGTACCCATAAAACCACCTTGGACAACGACAAAATACTCATTTGACGTGTCAATAGCGCACTACAACAAAAAATAAACATCAACTCATACATACAAAAATGTATTCTATGAAGTATCAAACAAATTATCGGACCACATACATAATATATACAGACGCCTCAAAAACAGACAATGGCGTGGGTGTTGTGGCAGTCATCCAACAGACCGAGCTCTCAGAGAGGCTGTCCGATTATTGTAGCATATACTCAGCTGAAGCACTCGCTATATATAAAGCCCTATCCTATATAATAAGTACTAACTTGCAAAATAAAAAGTATGTAATTTTTACAGACTCTATGAGCACTTAAACTAGCATTAGTAATATTAATAATGATAATATCATCGTCAATAAAATTATCAACTTGATACATACATTTAGCAACAACATAATTTTTTCATGGATACTGCGGAATAACTGGTAACGAAAGGGTGGACAAACTAGCCAAGGGAAAAGCGAACAATCTAAATCAACAAACTCTTTGGAATATAAACTCAGACAAAGATATTAAAACAATTATATACAACTGATATAAAAACAAATGGCAAAACGAATGGGTAAAAATGGACACTAAATTAAACGAAATAAAAAGAACTACAGAAAAATGGAATAACCCAGTTTTCCTCAAAAGAAGAGATGAAGTTATATTAAATCGCCTCAGAATAGGGCATACATACTACACGCACGCAAATCTCATGAAAAAAGAACCTCCCAAAATATGTCATACATGTGGACACCCAACTTCAATCAAACTCATCATCACAGAATGCAGAGACACTCAAGAAGCCCGAATAAAACACAACATACCTGAGCACCTTCACGGCGCACTCGGCCCGGACATATAAGCCAACCAAAACATATTATTATTCATAAAAAATATTAAATTGTACAACTTAGTTTAAGTACCCTTGTAAAAAAAAGCCAATGGTCCCGTTATCGAGGCTTTCCTTTTTTTTCCCCTTAATAAAAAAAAAAAAATAAATAAATCTCTAATAATCTGAATTAACCGAAATTAACCGGTGCTAGAACCCTTACTCTTTTAAAATACCGAAACTGACAGGAACCAAAAAAACCTATAGGTTCTAGTCCCTGATTGAAATACTTATGGGTCGAACAAGCAAATTTTTTTTTTTTTTATTTACATATATTAACGCCAATCGGCTTTTACAGGATAGAACACAGAATACGTAACATTACAATGAGACATAAATTATAACTGAAAAATAAATTATGGAAATATAACACAGTACACAAATCTTAAAATAATATCAATATGTTATTACATTATGACTGATGTATTTCTAAACTGATATATATATACTCAATATTCATCCTATTCAAAATTGGCATCATATTCAACTACTGCCAGACGTCGAATTGCATGGAATGGCATTTTCTAGAGCAAACAAATTATTTTCAATTAAAGTCACGAAAACCCCTGTGGAATATTTTATTTTTTGAAATTATTTATTTATGTAAAAGGTTCATTTTAATTATAAAATTTAACGAATAACAGTTGATTTATTATTTAATAGAATATAAGCCGAAAATCACAATTAATTATCTATAAGACGCCATAACTATACACTTATTATTTATTTTTATTTTTATTGTGATTAAAATCAAAACATAAAAAAAAAACATTTCTATATTTTTGTTTTAATTTATTAAACATTAAAAATAATTTAATGTTTAATTTATTAATTTATTAAACATTAAAAATAATTCAATAAACATTTAACTGCTTTCTTGGTAGGAGATCAAAACATTATATTGTAAAAATATAAATCTAGACACTATGATAACTTGATTCGCAAATATTAAATAAAATTACTATCTTAATGTATGTATATATGTGTGAGTGTGTGTGTGTGTGTGTGTGTGTGTGTGTGTGTGTGCATATGTGTAAAGGGGCATTGTAGAACATATTAATCCTAAGAGCCCTACAGAGCATTAAACATATTCATCCTAACTTGTTTTATGTTTATCATTATATTTTCTTCGTCGTCTTGGTGCAACGTACCCTGCAAGGTCGTAACCTGCTATCAAAATAATTTTGTCTTAGTTTGTATTTTGTGTTTTACATAATATAACAAAAAAATGTTACATACATTTAGTCAATTATTGACTATAATTATATTTTTGCTATCATAAAATTATTATACGTGCAAAACAGAACATACGTTTTTTTTCCTGGAATTAATATCCATATTCATACAGACTATTTAATTTTATAATAACGTTATTATTTCTATAGTATTATGGGAAAAATACAAAAGGTCCTCTTCTATGCAATATTATATTCACTTAAATATATACGAGTATATATATGATATAATGCAGTGTAGCAAGTGAGAGCAATGATATTTCTAGAGTCATTGAAAAAAAAGGAAATTTTTTTAATGAAGTTTGTATTCGTCTTAATACTGGAAAATAATGGAAAAAGATAACATTTCAACCATGCATTTTACATATTCATTTTGAACAGTAAAATTTAAAACATCTCTCCATGAATAAAAAGCATTCCGATGTTGCAAATTATGCATAGGTATATTTTTGAAACTGGCCACCAAGATTTTAGGATTTACAACATATCAAAATCGTGTTTAAAAGATAAGATAAAAAGGGTTAATCATAGGGCAGTGGTCCTCAATTTTTTTTTTGTTTATGGAGTTTTTTATTTCTAAAAAAAATGTTGGAGCCCCAATCATCAGGAATAACTATTTCAGACAACAATAATAGATACATAAATAATGATGTTTTAAATAATAATATTTCATTAAATTCATCAATATTATCACTAATCGATTTTAAATATTTCTTTAACAGGGCAAAACTATAAATTATAAATTTTATGTCAAAAGAAACATACAGCCAAAAATTTAATTTTTCTTTTTAATAAGCTTGGAATTTTTTATTTGCTGTGAGACGTTTAATTCAAGTAATTCTACCAATGTTTTATCTCAATAACTAAAGAATATAATTATATTTGAATTTAATTAACTAAGATGTACCTAAGGTGTCACGAACTCCTAAACTTATCACGTGGAGTTCTAGAGCTCCACGGAGCACAGTTTGAAAATCGCTATCATAGGGAATCTGGCCATGACATTGTCAAATTAGAGGAATTTATTTTTAATTAAACCTTGTTTATAATGTAAATTATGCAAGTTCAATATTTTTGTTTTTTAAATTATTGAATTTTATTTATGTTCATATTATGTACCTATTTTGTGTTGAAAGTTATAATGATTATGGTTGTAACGATTGAATCGTGCGCAGTAAGCCCATCCAGTACCTATCTTAAATCATATTCATTACTACGAGTATAATTTTAAATCAGTGGATCAACACACCCCAGCCTACTTAATATCCATGGTATATACGTCCTTAAAACGTGCTGTTTTCTTAAAACATTCATATGCTGGACTAATAAATCATAATTTAATAATGAAATTCATTGTATTATACTTTGATGCAGTATTTTAGTAAAGGGCGTTGTACCAGAAACTATTGTACCACAGTTATCTATGACTTATAGTCACATATACGAGCGACACATGGTGACATTGACACATGGTCAATTACCTATGAGAAGAAAGTCCTGAGAAACATATACGGTTTAATATATAATGTAGAGTTGCAAACATGTGAGAAAGAAAAAATTCAAAAACTAGGTAAGTACAATAGTTAAATAACAGACCAAATATTATATCACATATAAAAAGCAATCATCTAGAATGGTTTTGTCGTATCTGGAGAGCGGATGTAAAAGTAATGAAAGTTATTTTAGTAAACAAAATAAACACAAAAAAATGTCTATTAGGAAGACCAAAGACCCAATGTGTGGATGTTGTAGTTTTAGACATCACAAATATAAAAGAAGACGACTTTTGAAGACGTCAATAAAAGAGAGAAATGATGAGGTATTGTAGTGGCAACCTTGGCTCTTATTGGATCGACAAGCTAAGGAAGAAGAAAAATTATTTTATTGAGTTGTCAGAAAAGAGTTATTTATATATTTTTTGAGATTACCGTGAATTATGAAACAGATAAGTAAAACAAATATGAATTAAACTCCGAAGTTAATGAATTCGGTGTATTCCAATTGAAAAATACATTAACAAATCATTATAGTACATAAATATATTCGCAAATTTAAACTATCACTTTTATTCCATATCGAACTGAATATTAATATTTGATTATCGTGTGTGATGAAACAATTTATTACACATTATTCCATTGCTGTGTAATAAAAGAAAGTTTGAAAAATCATTAATTTTATACTAAGTTGCCTTGTAGATATTGCATTTTGAACAATCGCTTTTTATTATTATTGTTATAGTAATTTTTATATAAGACATTAATAAACAAATTTACCAAAAGTTAATTATATTAACAAAAATTGATGTTTCAATTTGATGATCACTATAACATTTTAAATTGAATAAGTGAATTTTATCTAAAAAAGCTATTGGCGATATTAAAACATTTAAATATCAAATAATCAAGTATATGTGTAAAAAAATATATCTTAGTGTGTTTGATTGTAATGAATTTTAATTTGCGTATCTTTTTTTTTTTAAATAATAATTATATTAGTAAATATGTTAACTGTTTTAGTGACAGTGAATACTCCAGAGTGATTACGAAATATATATTTCAAATTAAGTATTACAATAATGATTTCAAGTTGGATATGTGAAAAATTACTAAAACATTAAAAGTCAAATATTCATTTTCTGAAAAATTGTAATATAAATATGGCTATAACGTGGTGAAAAAATGTTTTCGCAAAGTATTGTGGTATTTATTTTTTGACAATTATTAACAGTATAGGGGTAGGAAATTTCGAGCTGTTATATAAAATATGTAACCATGTATATATGTACAATATACATTATACATATATAATTTAATGGAGCTGCCAGGTCAATGGTCAATGGATTTCACTCATACGGGTGCGTTTGCAAAAGAGGTCTGATAATTTATTACGTTTTTAAAACGTTATGAAAAACGGAGGCATTGTTTTTAATATATAGAGATAGCTCATATATTTTTATTATATTTTTGCAAAAAAAAATGTCTAGGAACTTTAAAATACTGATTAATTGAAATACTATAATTTATTAACTTTCAAAATATATGCAGTTATGTCTACCACAATGAATACTGTATGCTGCTTATAAGATTCACTATTTTCGGACCAACACAAAGTGAATATTATAACTGAACGAACGCTATAAACGAAGTGTTGAAAAAAACATTTTGAATTAATTATTAAATTTAATTGAAAAAATGTAGTAAAAAATAAATGGTTTGAAAAGCAAAACACATATCGTTATACAATCTATGAATTCTTTGTTCAATGCTTAGAACCGTATAAAGAAATAATATTAATGTTTTTTTTTTTTTTTTTTTTTTTATAATACTGCGAATTATACACCTTTGAGTACTATATAATGAACCAAATTCCAAATATTAATTTACCAAAATTAACTAAAACCTTAATCATAATATTATATTGTGTATTAAATGTACTAAACTGCACGAGTTTGAATTGATTTCCCAAGAAAATATTGTAACATAATCTATCTGTAAATGATATAACGCGATTTATGATTATTAATTTATTATTTTTTCAAATAATGATACCATCAACTACTTCTTGGCGTTGCGAATATTAATCTGTTTGTGCATTCTTTCAGGCCTGTAGATTGTTTTAAATATAAAGGAAAAAATTCCAAATGTCAGTGTAATTGTCTGTAATTTATTTTCAGCCATCTGGCAACTGCTCTGCAAAACTTTCACAAAAATACGGTTGTATCGCGTTTTTGGTCTTCACCCCTACGTACAAATACATACTCAATTATTAAAAAACGAATAATCCTTCATATTTCCTGACTTAAACGGACCGCATTTAAATAATTATCCTGGAGGAGCCAAACACTATAAATATACTAAGCATCAAAACCAAAAACTTGGGACCCATACCAAAACTCGAATCAGTAAACATCTTCCTACAGATTTTTAATATAAAAAACTGGAATCTAGAATCTGGAGCAAAGAAATATGTTTTATGAAAAATCTCAAATTTTAAATATCTATTACTGTTAATTTTTACGGAACATATAATAAAAATAAAATAAATTAATATGGACTTGGAATCATTGCGTTGAAACATTTTAAAACGAAACTGATAGAAAACTAACACTACATATTTTCGTTGGTGTTTATCGGGTCGTTCAATTCGGACTTCAAGTCTATTGCAGTAGATACAATGACGCGTAAACAAGATTTACCCTGTAGAATTGTTATTTTATTTTTATTCGTTATAAATGTATTGATAACGATTACACGCCGATTTTGATTTATTGAGAGGACACGACCGTTTCACGAGCGTAAAAACATAAAAATTTTTAAAAAAAAAAAACTGAAATAAACCATGAAAACGCTTCGAGTCAATATTTATACCAGAATTTAATGTATTATATTATTTGTCCACTCGTTTTTTTCCAATAAAATATAACCAATATAACTCACATAAACAACAAAAGTAATGGTCAGAACAATAATACAGAATACGTATCTATAAAAACGTATATCAAATGGGTAACAGAAAAACGGCATACAAATATCACTACTATGAAAATCGTTAAATTCCTATATTGTGCAGCTGTAATAAATATATCGTCTCTGATGCATAAGAACTTTAAGCTCCAGTCAGTTTATTATAATAATAATAACAGAGCCAGGAATTGCAAGCAGTACTAAAAAGGAATCAGTCGTGTTAAAGTGATTTTTTTTTACATAAAACTCTTAATGATTTTATACTATTTAGAGTCTAAAAATATCTAAATTCTAGACATTTAGTATAAAAAAGTTGAATTCAGAGTTATAAAGTTGTTTGATTTTAATGATTTTAATTATTTCGGCTTTGGTTAAATATACACATAAATAAACACAGAGTATCGTCTCGCAACGATTGAACAGATACTTTGTGTTGATAGTGAAGAACAAAATTTGAATTTCTATAGTTTTTCTTGTTTGATATTTCTTAATATATATTATTCCTCAGCTGATTTATGAAACGCGTGAGAAAAATATTTTAATTAAAATCTTAAACATTTTTATAGGAGTTATTAATAAATACTGCAGATAGTAAATTCTCGAAATACATTCAGTTGTGTAAAGAAATATAGCTGTTTTCGATTTTGTGATAACATTTGATACGACTATATTAATTACAGCTTTTCGAAATCACTTGATGTCCGTATACCGTAATCGTGTTTTTTTAAACAAAGGCGATGTTTACTTATTTTTGAAGTGGTATAATGTTTTCACATTAAATTGTATAACTTTCACCCGGAAAATTATGCAAGGAAAATTAATCTCCGAAAATATTTCCCTTTAAACTTTCTCCGCTCAGTTCTAAATAAATAATAATGTCTGTGTGCTTATGTGTATATAGTATTAAAACGTATTGGCTTTCATTGTTGTTATTATTGTTTCTCGATGCCCTTTATAGTTATCCCTGTTTCAATTCGACAATATGGGTTTCGTATAACTACAAATACGGACGAGATATATATTTTCTACTTTTAATACGGACTTGTATAAGTGCGGCCAATTCCGGACACCCGGAATAAACGGTGTGAATTTCATCATATACACAATAATTACAACTAATACAATATGTAATAGTGAGTAATGGTTTTTTTTTTTACTATACGGTTATTAGTATATTAGTAAATTAGAAAAAAAAATGATAGAATATTTCGTTAAAATGATTCGAACAGAAATTATGAAGAATATGATTATCCAGAATACGCATAAGTTTCTGTTCGAGCCGTCTCGTTCACCAAATGACGCACCAATAACATTTTATACCGGTCCGTCGTGACATTAATATTAGTTAGGTCTTAATCAAATTAAATAGTATTGTACACCTTGTTGAAAAATGCGTTTGTTAAATCTTTTGCAATCCGCATTCAACAACATTATACATTATATATTAATTTCGCAATTCTAGATTGCGAACTTATATAATATGTTCGTGTACACCTTTATTTCAGTCCCTTTTTTAATAAATCATTGAAATTATAACTCGGGTGACGTTTTTATGCGTAAGTAAATACAGTATCATACTAATGGTTTATTAATTATAATTATTCGAAGTTTGGAGGAGTATAAAAAGGGTGATTTAAAAATAGATATTTTCACTCCTCGTCCCATTTTGTAGAGTGTGTAATCTTTAAATCATTATACTCCTAATATTAAAAAATCGTTTGTCCGGTATTAGATTTATGTCTTCGGTTGTTCTGGAAAATATAATCTTTTTGATATTTTAAAAATATTGAAATTTGTTGTTGTTTGCTGTTTAAAATCAAGAGCTAACGTAATTTTAACAGATATCAGCGAGAGAGCCCCTCCTCCTTAATCCCCCCCATTTATAATTGTGGAAAAGTATAAAATATTATATCCGATTGAAAAATCCCAAAGAACAAAAGTAAGTAGTTGCATGCTGTAATATTGTGTCAAAAAACAAAAAAATAATAAATATGAAACAGAATAAACATTTTAAATATTTTACACTGATATTCACCAAACATTTTTCAAGATTAAAAATCATTATTTTTCGATAATCAATATATTTTTTAACACTTGAGCACGCAGTATAATATATTTATGATATAAAACATAATAGGTTACTACATCCGTTATTGTGCTATATGTTGGGTATCATCAGAAGATAAAATTTAAACATAATACTCCCAGGGGAAAAAACAGGAAAATATTTCAGGGGTATAGGGGTGAAAAAATGTAAAATGTAAGATGTTGCTATGTAGCATGTTTTATTACTTATTATATAGTATATATATATATTTGTATAGTTTATTTTATTTGCAAGTCTCATGAGAAACTTTAAAATAACTATTATATTTGTAAGGCAGGTAATTTTTTATAATATTTTTCTGATAATTCTGAGTGGTAAGTTTAAATCCCTAAATACCCATGCATTTACGCCTAAATGTATCTACTTCAGTTTAATCATAAGATCATTAAATAAAAAATGTAATCATTAACGAAATATATTTAATGGATTATGGATAAATTTCGAAAATAAAGGATGTTGGTTTAATGAATGTTTGGTGTTACAAATCACTGTCGTTTGATATAATCTTGTATTACTAATTTATTATTAATATTATTCATTATTATTAGTTCATATAACATGAGTTTCTGAGTGTATTTATTTATTAATATACTAGCTGACCCGGTGAACTTCGTTGCACCTAATAGACAATTATTGAAGTGATACCTTTTAGATAAACTTAATTTATGATTTTAACTAACGTTATAAAATTAATACAAAATATGTATTAAGTTCAATAATTCAGAAGGATAATAAAAAAATATATATAAAAAATATATATATGTATATAAAAAAAAAAAAAGACTTAAAACTACAAAAATCAAGTATTCCAATGGTGGGTCGACAAGACATTTCCTTTAATGAAGCTATGTATTTTTCTGCATGGGTTAAACTAGGGTTGATTCTCTTTAGTGGAGCACCTTGTTTTTATTTTCAAATATTACACGGCGACCCGTTATCGCATGATCCTCGATGAACGGAAAAAATAATGTTATTACGTAATTTTAATATGACTTTAGTTTGATTATTAAATCATTCAAATATCTTTCTAGATTAATATTTTTTTTAATTTTTTTTTTTTTTTTGTAAATCTTTCTAATATATTTTAATAGTTATTCTGCTATTCGGGTTAGAATCCAACAAATCAGAGATCATTAAAATCGGTCCAGCCGTTTTTGAGTTATAATTGGTATAACTAACTTAACTCTGTTCCATTTATATAGATTAATATACAATAAATACGTTTTAATTTGTAATTTATATTTTATGATGTTTTTTTACGATTTATATTGCATCAATAATTCGTGTTCATTTATTCGTTAATATTAGTGAGTATTATTACATTTGAGTTCAAGATTTTTTCAAAGAGTTCACTATTAATACAAGCTTATTTTATGATAATGAGTCGTTGACCAATTTAACATGTCAATATTTTTGTTCCAAATTAGATGACTCAAAAAAAAAAAAAAAAAAAAAAAAAAAAAAATGATTTGTAAGTCCCATTATGATTGTTGATCAACTGGACTCCATTTTCAATAATTCAAAATTGACCAAGCTTATACTGAAATAAAAAGCTTCTATATCTCACAAAAAATTTTTTCACTTCATTAGTACAACGTATAATCGTATAAACTAAAATGAAGAATTTAAATATTTTTCTTTCTTTATTATTCTCTTACAATTCTATAATTTTCAAATAACTTTATAAGTCTTATAAAAAACATAAATTCATTGGTTTCTGAGAATTTATTTCAAACATTTTATATAAACAAATGATTAAAATACTTACATTCCAACATTTTTAATTTCTAGTTACCAACTGTATTTACACAGATGAAAATTTATAAAAATGCGTCCTTAAACATTTTTTTTGTAAGCACCACAAAACATTTAATAAGATAGTGTAATTATAACAATCGTAAACATTTTAATATTAGTAATGTTATTTTTTTGTTTTCCAGTTTAATTTCCATTTTACATATGTATAACATTTAGGATGAATGTGCTTAACTCAAAGACCCATAGAAATCAAGCTGTAAAATTTTATATCATGTATAATATTTAGTTAACTCAATGATATTCGAAATAAAATTGATTAATAAAATTATTATTTTACTTATTAAGATTTTTGTTTAATTTATATGATTATTTTATTTGAATAAAAATACTTTAAATTTTATTTAAATTGACATTGTATTCAACGAGGGTAGGTACAGTAGGAAGTGTGATATCAATGCTCGAGATCGTCAGCATTGTTCCTATGCCTCATTGATGAACATGACAAAGCTAAATTTCATAGGAAATTGGATATGTTTGATTTCAAACAAATATCATTGATCATTGATCCATTGATCAGGGGTATTTTAGGAATAAAAACAAACAACTTGACTTTTGGCTGAGTCAAAAATAATATTAACTTAAATCATGATCTGTTGCATGATTAAACTATATTGCACTGAATGCATTGAACATTCAAATAATAGTTATCGGTGCTTAATTTTTAAAGTCAATTTTCGTTAAAATTTTTGTTGGATATAAGAAAAAAAACAATATTTTTATCGAAATATCAATAGTCTTATTCTGATCAGTCAGACTTTTATTAGATAAATTTGTTGATAAACATGGAACATTCAAAGAATGTTATTGATCATTTTAACAAAATCGTTTAATGGCAGTAAAATTTCTCGTTAAAATAAGCAGTGCTTTGGTTTCTTTGAAATTTTAACAGCTTGTAGTTAAACGTTATCTATAAATTCATTTTGACCATAAACGCTAATCACAATCGCTATTTGTACTTCGCCATTGTTACGAGATAAAACTTGCTTCGTTAAGTTCTCTATAATTTAAAAAAAATAACCACATAACGATTTAATAATGGTGGTTGTTGGGTCAGCCATAACAAAAAATTATACATTATACATTTACTCGAAATCGTTTTCTAAAAAATTATAGTAAATCTTCAAGATACATTATATTATTCTCAGTTGAATGCTATACTCAAATTAAAGGCACACAAGTATTTAGTTATTTTTATTCATAATTTTAAATTAAAGTAGCCCAAGAATAATTGCACATCTAAAAAGATATTTTAAAAATCAATGTATACTTTTTTTAATTAGTTAAACAACTTGAAAAATAGAAATTTTAATATGAGTTAATTTTATTGAAAATATATTTTTTCGGCTTTTAAAGTTTTAAATTACAAAAATTTGTTTTAATTAATGTGTTTATTATCCATTAACAAAAATAAACTTTTTTCCTTTGATTTTTTTTTTTTTTTTGTTTATCATATAGGCGCATAAAAATCTAATAAATGTATACATATAAATTAAAAAAGAAAATGTTTGATATAAACTTATGGAGGGTGTGGTTGTATGGAATTATTTAATTTTATATAATTAAATAGTTCGATTACACGAAAAGTATAAACGATCAATAAACCATTCACGAATTTTTATTTTCTAAACTATTATGAACATTTTTTAATGATAATTAAAAATTACAACTTTAAAGTAGGTTTTACCATGGTTACAAAGTTAATGTTAATGCGATTTACAAAGTTTACTGAATGGATAAATCAATAATTAATGTTCTATTACGTCGACATTTTACAAATAAATATGTTTTTATTGTTCTCGTGTTGATTATAATATTACTATACGAGTCAAAAGAATATTAAACTCGTTTTCTCTGATATATTTCCAGCATATTTTCGTTGGGAAAAATAGAAAATTTTTTAAGTCAAATATTGACTATTGGCGGAAAACAGAACATTTCAAAAATGTCTCTCAAAGTTTAAAATATGCTAATTGTCCAATACCTTACAGTAACAATAATATTGAACGTCATGAAAACGTTTGTTTTTTTTATGTACCGTAAACTTAAATAAAATACACAACATAAATTCACACAGACAATGAGCTCGAAACAATTTCGCGTTGCATAAAAAATAAAATTCGGTCAGACGAATGAATGTATTAACCGTGCGCTCGCTGAGTCTAGTAGGACGAAATAAAGAAATATATGCTTCGTCTCGTATTATATATTTATTATTATATAGACAATGTGTTTGTATTAAAAGCTATTTCTTCGCAAAAGATATCATATAATTTATTTCATTGTAACTGTTTGTTCATATTTACGTAAAAAGTGTTCCAAGAAAATATAAAAGTTTGAAATTATTCTCACAGAAGTATAAATTAAGATAATTATTCCTGAACCGAACACTGGCATTTTGCACGGTTCTTTATGGTAAACTACCAGTTTCCAAATCGTATTGCAGGAGCTGAAACTGTACGACCACCAATCACGAATACTGTGATTTAGTGAACGTATCACAGAGAAGATAAATGCAGATGATCCCAGTTGACAACTTGTAAATGTCGAACGAGGCGCGTTCCATACTCAGAAATGTACAAATGATCACTATATCCTATAGATACTAATCTCAAAATATAACCGTTGCCTTCTTAATGGCATATAATATAGTTTTTAATAAAAAATAAAATTACGTAAGAACATATTTCACCATTGCTGTAATGTTTACGACCAAGGAAAATCAAATAAAAAAAACATATTTCACTTCTATGAGAGTTATTTCAAATGTTTTCGTTTTTCTGGAACACATACGTTACTGTAATGCATGTACGGTGCAATGCACAAGAGTGTCGTAATGAAAACTATAAATTCAAATGTGTTCGTATGCATATATAACAATAATAATTACAACAGAAACCGCATGTGTGTTTTGCACGTATATTCTAAGAGGCAGAGAGAGAAAGAGAGAGAGAGAGAGAACGTTTGATGATTTTCTTTACCGAATTAATGGAAAATGCTCGCGAGTCGGACCGACACCGCTGTACAGTCTCCGCACTACGGCCCACCGCTACCCGCATCATATATTATTATTAAACCACCGCCGAACGATGACAACAAGTACAACTGCACCGAACACTTTATTGCGGTGACCTGGATTCAGGAAAATTTGGAGACGCGATACTCCTGTCCCCGGTTCCCACCCGACGATACATGCGCACGCAAACGCACGCAGGCTCGGAATGTGTACAAAGGACATATGCGGTTGGTCGGATGAGCGTTGCCGTTTTCGGTGTGTGATTTTTGTTTCCAATAAAAACTTTATAACATTTCAATATGATCGATATCACTGTAGACGTGCTGTTTAATTTTGTGAACAACAATTGATTATCAGGACTCTCGTCCTTAACATTCGAACTGTAGTCGGTTTTACGAAACGATAAGGTATTTCTATCAATCGTAAATTATTTGAAATTAAATATTACTAAGTTGAATATGGAAAAAAAAATGTTGATTATTATATGCAGCTCTACCACGAAAAATCTACGCAATAATACCACATATGACACTCTTCTGCTAAAATAAAAATATGTCTTTTCGCTACGCGCAGGGGCACAAGGCACGGATTGAAACGGGTAAGCTAATGAAAATCGATTTACCGACGATTCTCGAACGGAAAGAAGTTTTTCTTTTCATTTTGCACAGACTTCATTATTTAATCACATCTAGTATAAAAACCGCCCGACCAAATAAAAAAGTTCTCGGGCTTTTACCTTTGTGAACCATGGTTGCATAGGGTTTCCTCCATCTTTGATCTACTCCCTTTAAATAACCATGTCCCGCGTCACGAACACACATGATGTATAGATATAAACAGACTCGATTTCTCTCTACTCGATCGAAAAATACGGGTGAAATTAAATTGCGCGTACAATCGACGGGACAGGTTAAAATAGAAGACAGTACAAGACGTGATTTTGCTACTACGGTGTTATACGATCGATTTAACACGCATATGCGATCCGCAATAATATTGGAAACTATATTGTTAAACAATAGCAACATTTATAAAAGGGTTTGAAAGAAAAATATGAAAACATTATTCATGAAATAAAATTATAATACATTAACGTTTTTCGGTAGCATACGCGAAACGTGTGCACAACAAATGCATATCAATCAGTTGTCGAGCTCAGTATTCAAGAAATGTCGACGTTGTTTCCGTTTTTAACTATTCATTGTAAAAAATAGATGATATAATTTCGGTTCCCGGGTCAACATAATGTTTTGTTCATTACGTAAAATGTATGCCGCTGGAAAATGTCTGGTCGAACTAAGGCTCATCGTTTGAATCGTCCTAAAAATGGGTGTATACAAACGTATACAATACATGTTATACACATATAAATGCACATCTACATACACATACGGTTGTCATTAAAAATTCGAGTGTCCAATGCTTGTTCGCAGCAGTATAATATAAATCAAAAAGATAATATTAGAAATAAAAATAAATTTCATTCGAAACAAAATATAAAAGCATATCACGTGAGTGTCATTGGTTTAGTTTAGACCTGTGCCGTACCCATATCAAGCCGTTGCAGTGGCTTTAATGTAAAAATAATATATCGTGAACGAGCGAACGAGAAGTACGGACGAGAAGTGATCGGATTTACTGTTCAAATGCCCTCCCCGTCGTCACAGCCGTGTTTTCCATCACCGAACCCTGTTTACCTAACGGTACGGACCCACATGAAATTGGAAATAAATAAACAAATAACGCAGAACCCCGGTGACAGAATTCATGAGAGTGACGACCGTGGGTCGGACGTATTGTTTTCGTAATGGGGGTAGCTACTACAGGTATACATATATAATATATATTAGACTATTCCGTTGTTTTCAATTTACAAATTTTTTAAGTCTCACCTCCTAAATGTATGTGTATGTATATAAAATGAATTATAAGAAGTTTTGGGTCGACCAGACAAGGTTGATCCGTGCCGATTTGAACTTGAAGTTTGAACTTATAATATATTTTAATATTTATTAAGTTTTCAAAGTGTTCATAAATATATCGTCAATCGTTAGAAATATTATCATTTTGTATCAGTTATATTTAATTGTCCATACATTTTATAAATAAAAGTACAATATTTTCATGATCTATATTTATCTTACCTTATAGAACCTAGTTTCTCCACAATCGTTAATATTTGTAAAGTTTATAACGATTTTATAGCATTTTTAGAACGAAATATTTATTTTTTATTTTTTTTAAGTGGCAGTCATGATATTGTAGATAACATAATTATAGTATAATCGTACAAAGATCGACCGATAAGATACTAATTTTATTAAATCGTAAGATTTTAAACTGGTTGTACAATTTATACATAATCGATAAAAATATAAATCCCAGGCTAATCTTATTCCAGTTATTAGTAATATCAGTTAGGTAATTTTATACATTTGTTGAAGTTGTTCTTATGAGTTAAAGTGTATGGCTTTTACGGTTAGTTTTCTCTATTTAAAATAACAAAAGGTCAAAAAGACTAATATTTCATTATCAAATATCTTTGGTTAGATCTAAGACAACATAAATTAAAGGTTTAATTCGTACAAAGGTTTTTGATATTTTTATAATATGAAGACAGTGAACCAACCTAATTAATAAAGTAAGTACGGCGTTGAATTCGCGTGAATATTTTGTACTTTGGAAAAAATCAAGAACTCCTATCATGTCGTAATTAATATTGGATCAATTATATTAATTTAAGTGTATGCATTTTATTCGATATTCCTTATTTTAATGCATTAAATATAAAATTTATAAACAGATTTTAATAAAGAAACGTTTTCTTTGACGTCCTGGAAGTAAATACGTTAATACATAAACATGTGCGTATCGTGAAACGGAAACCGCTTCACCCTGAAGGGCCGACCATGCCGTGACCCGACCACTGTCGCAAATGCCGCACGAGTTGATCGTTGGGCGGGCGAATGAGACAAGAGTGTGCGGGGGAAAATTTTGAGTTCGGTCCGACGACGGTAATACGAGTACGTCTTTGGGTGCAGAAATACATCGCTTTCGGGATTCGCGAGGGTTATGTAAACCCTATTTTCCGAGCTCTTTGTCGATTACACGACCGAGAAACCTTGCACGTCTGTGGTCAACCCGTTTATTGTGTAAGTGTGGGAGGGAGGATTTTGACGGTGGATAAAGAACGTAAAATATTGGAATCCGTCGAGAATATGTACGTACGATAATACGCCGTGAAGACGACAGTTGCTGCACAGCTCCGAACGAAGCAGACGACAGCACGCTGTACAGGAATAAAATGTTTTACGTGTTCAACTACACGTGTCACACGGAACACATATAAATATAATATATATTTTCATGTACATAAGGTGTGCTCGTTTTCTACAGTGTACGTACAAGTATAAATTTGGCTTTCCGGGCCGTGTTTTACGTCACACTTCGTGTACAAACCGTTCGGTATGCGAGTATACATGACGGTTGTCTTAACATCATGACACGAGTACATTTTTCGTTATCGGTTTCAAATTATTGACGCTTGTGTTTATTTTTTTTTTTTTGTTTTGTTTTTTCTCACCTGTTTGGATTCTATGTAGTTTTTTGTCGTATCTTAAATATCACTTATGCGTTACACAAATAAAATGTGAAATCATGATTGTATTATACTCCATGAATTTGCACAGGGTTTTGATTTTTTCCATCTCTGTATTTGCATCATTATTTTCAAACGACAAGATTTTATATCGCTTTTAATCGCACGACTGGTTATTCGGACACGTAAGAGTTGAACGTCAATCCCATTATTAATCACACGTAATTAAGAAGATATGCGAAATAGTGCGTCAAAAATCCAATCCACTCGTAAAATGTTTACATCTAATTTAATCTAATATTCATTTTTTTCCCCCGAAACTCTTGAATCGGAAGAGAAGATGAGCGTTGAAAAAAAATCGTATACCATATTCGTATACGCCAATAGATAAACTTATAAATAAGTTTCCAACAGTTATCGTCATGTATATACATTGCACATTGGTAACCGTGTGTTGTATTTTCTATTTTTTCTTTTCTACCGTTTAATTTACGTATAAATTACGTATAGTAGATCAAGCGTATTACCGTAAAACAAGCTTTTAAAATACTAGCAAAATAAATAATAATTCGTCGCAATTTGTTCTAGTTTAAAATATTTATTAACTATATTTATGCTTTCAATTATTTTAATCTTATTTTCGTAAAAATAAGTAAATAAAATATATTATATATATGTATGTATGGTAGTGGCTACAACGTTTGACGTACGAGATTGTAAATGGAATTGGACGATCAACTTCGAAAAATTTTCGAAGAGATAGTATTTATAGCTAATGGGACTCATGAAAATACGTTTAAAACAGTTTCTCTCCTCCCCTTGTTAGTTGATGTCGTGCCGGGTGGGCGAATTCCCTCGAATAACTGTTAATTGTTTTGGAGTGTTAACAATATTAACAATATTAATCGCCGCAAAATAATAGGAAATTATACAATTAATATACAATACGGTAATAATATATTATGTAGCTAAAATTTTCTCTTCTCATAGGAATAACTGCGGTACACGTGAGCGTCTGACAAATGCGCGTTTAGGTACAAGTGCGTATAATTATTGTCTCAATGTTTTTATGATACAAGGTGGAAAAATGAATTATAAAATAACATTTATATATGTCGCATCCATATCGCGTTATTGTACATTTCGTGAAATGGAACCGCGATATCTCCACTTCACGTAATTACGCAATATTGATAATATTTCGTGAAATGGATACCTAAACCATCATCGACGGAACTTGTTCCGTCATTTGGATGTCCGTATAGCAAAAATTTAAAAAAACTTTAATTTCTATATATTATAATATATTACAATTAGTTTTAAGAAAATGTTTTACAAATAGGTACTTTAATACAAATTATTATGTTTACCAGACCAGTGGCGCAACTAGGGGTGGGGTTTGGGGGTTGTAACCCCTCCCCTCCTCGAAATTTTTCTGAGATTTTTATAAATTTTACGTAGAAAAAAAATTGGTTTATCTTCGACACGCAAAATGGCTGATTGATATTAAATATGAATATTATTCGTAATATAATAGATAACAATAATAATATGACGATATGGAACGTTTTGTAATGTTCTGATCAACTTTAAAACATCAATAACCTTGCTACTACGATTTTTCAATAGTCGATTGTATAATACTTTTTTTTGTGATATCACAATATGAAATAGAAGTTAAACAGTAACTTAATTTGTAATTTAAATGTTTTTCTCATAAACCTAACTTAATCTTATTTCCTTATCCTCACCAAACATCTGCAGAAAATGCTTATTTTTTTTCCCATTCACAACCCCTCCTGAAAACCAATCCTGATTGCACCATTGATTTTACCGTCATCGATGGAACTTGTTTCGTCATTTGGATGTCCATATAGCAAAAATTAAAAAAAAAAATCTTTAATTTCTATACACTCGTATTATATTTATTCCTAAAAATTAAATTATATTATTAATTTTAAGTAAATGTTTTACAAATATTATATTGTATGGAAACGGACTCCGGCAAAGCAATTTTATGTAATTTATGTGAGGAGAATATAAAAATTAAGGAAACACGTCATTTAGGAGCTTTAGGAATAGAAAAATAAGCCGAAAAAATGTTACAAGTAAAATAATTTTGATTTTCATATTTACTTAAAATAATTTATTATTTCATTATGCTATAGGATAGTTAGATCAAAATACCAAAATTTAAAGTTGGAGACTGTGTTGTAATCCCAGTTCCAAAGGTGGATAGAAGTCCTGTAGACCCAGTTAACGTTACTGGTGTAGTGATTGACCAGAAAAATAAACTTAACCATTTAGGAACTGAACATGGCATACTAAAAGGTTGGTATGGATCTGAAAATATACAATCAGCCACATCAAATTTCATTGACATCGAGCAAGTGAATAAGATGAAAGAAATTTCATTAAGAGAAATTGCATCTTCTTTAACTGGAGGTCAAGGTATTTTAACTGTTATTGTTAAGACAAATATCAAACTAAAAAATATGATTTTTTTAAAGATAATTTAAATTGTAATTCTCGTTGCCATAACACAAGCTTATCTAAATAAATAATAGTTTGTATTAAAGTATTATAATATTATAATAATTGTATAAAATTTTCTTAAAAATAATTGTAATATATTATAATATATAGAAATTAAAGTTTTTTTTTAATTTTTGCTATATGGACATCCAAATGACGGAACAAGTTCCGTCGATGAAAGTTTAGGTATCCATTTCACGAAATATTATCAATATTGCGTAATTACGTGAAGTGAAGATATCGCGGTTCCATTTCACGAAATGTACAATAACGCGATATGGATGTGACATGTACATATATATATAAAGATGTGTATAATCCTTTATAGTTAATAAATAAATAAGTAAAATTCATAAATTTCCTTTTAACGCGTGGGCACACACGTAAATAATAAACCAACAACGATAAAAATAAAAACATCTTGATGTGTGTTTGAATGGTATTTGGTGTATGAAATATTAAAATTAATTTGGAATACATTTCAATATTAACAGCCATATACAAACCGTGGTAGTTGAGGGTCAAAATTTTCCCGAGCATTTTAGTTCTAATCTAATACAGTATAGATTTATTAAGTGTATAATACTTTCTTTAGGCTCGTACTGCATTAAATAACCAAGGCATACGAGCATACGATAATTCAATCGAATATCCAAATAAATGAATCAAGTTATTGAACATTTTAGAATGATCAATAGTATATAGAATATTTATGTTTACAGGTATAATAATGTGAATAGGATATCATTTTTTTTTGTACATCATACTGTTCTTATTTTTTGTAATGGTAATATTAAACCTTATCTAAAAAAAAATCAATTTAATATTTTTTGCGAAATATTTATTTCAAAATTGTTATTACACTAATAAATATATATATATATTTTCAAAAATCTTTTATTATTATATTTTATCCCTGTGTATAACGACGTAAAAATCGTTTCAATATGTACAAAAAAGAAAAACGCATTGGTTTTCTTCAATATTAAGGAACATAAATAATTTTTTAATTTTATATCTCTGTGGGGTGGCCACGGCTTAGAAGCATTTACGGTGAACAATGCCTGGCCCAGATTCGTCGTATTCTTCTTTGGAGATCCACATCTGTTGGAAGGTGGACAAAGAAGCCAAGATGGAACCACCGATCCATACTGAGTATTTACGTTCTGGTGGGGCAATGATCTTGATTTTGATCGTGCTAGGAGCCAAAGCAGTGATCTCCTTTTGTACTCTGTCTGCAATACCCGGATACATGGTGGAACCACCGGATAGAACGGTGTTATTGAACAAGTCCTTTCTGATGTCGACATCGCACTTCATGATAGAGTTGTATACAGTTTCGTGAATTCCACAGGATTCCATTCCCAAGAAGGCAGGTTGGAACAAGGATTCTGGACAACGGAAACGTTCATTTCCGATGGTGATGACCTGTCCGTCGGGTAGCTCGTATGATTTTTCCAACGAGGTGGAAGCGGCCGCAGTGGCCATTTCCTGTTCGAAGTCCAAAGCTATGTAGCACAGTTTCTCCTTAATATCACGAACGATTTCTTGTTCGGCTGTAATAGCATATAAATAATAGATTATATAATATAAATCAGTAATGTGTTTAACCTTAGCGGTCTCGAGTGATATGTAATTTCATACCGGTGGTGGTGAAGCTGTAACCTCTCTCGGTCAAAATTTTCATCAGGTACGCAGTCAAGTCGCGGCCAGCCAAATCCAAACGAAGGATGGCATGGGGCAAAGCGTAACCCTCGTAAATGGGTACGGTGTGCGAGACACCGTCACCGGAATCTAAGACAATACCGGTGGTACGGCCAGAAGCGTACAATGAGAGTACCGCTTGGATGGCGACGTACATTGCGGGTGCGTTGAAAGTCTCGAACATGATTTGGGTCATTTTCTCACGATTAGCCTTTGGGTTCAACGGAGCTTCGGTCAACAGGATTGGGTGTTCTTCGGCGGCAACACGCAATTCGTTGTAAAAAGTGTGGTGCCAGATTTTTTCCATATCATCCCAATTGGTGATGATCCCGTGTTCAATGGGGTATTTCAAAGTGAGGATACCACGTTTGCTCTGAGCTTCGTCTCCTACGTAGCTGTCTTTTTGTCCCATGCCGACCATGACACCCTAATAATGAAAACAAATTGGAAAATGGAATCAACGGTGTTGAATTGCAGTGATAACAATGATAGTACGAACGGATTTCCGTAAAAATCTATTTAGTTATTAAAGTGAAAAGTTTTTAATACAAAAGATTTACATTGAAAATACTTTTGTTAAACGTATATTTTATGTTTCATAAATAACGAAGAGAGAAACAACGTTTTAAGATATTAATTTATTGTGAATTGCGATTCATCGATTGTTTTTATAGTGTTGCACACGTATTCGTTAAATGGTAGCTCAGACGTGAACAATATCGTATTATCGAGCGATCGTTAATTATATATTATTCTTCCGATGATTAATGTATGAATATTTAAATCGAGCGAATAATTATTACAGAGTCAAATACGCGCGAAAAAGTACCATTATAAAATATTTACTGTCGATATTTATTCAACACTCGCTCGATTTGTTTCTGCTTAGCAATATGAGCCAATTGATCATTCTGTAATACCAGAAAATATAATCGGACGGGCGTAACGTACAATATCCGAACGATAGAATTTCACACGGCGTTGTATTATTGTAATAATTTGTAATCTAAAATTAAAACATGATAATTATTTTCGATGAAGTGATGAGTAACGTAGTTTATTTTTACATCGTTCTAGACTCCCTCTTACCGGCGTTTCTGGACGCGTTACATCATATGGTGTTATTTATTTTTAGTGGACCATGAGAGAATTAATGCACCGATCAGGCGGACAGGTGAAGATAGACAGTGGGATTTTTATAAAATCCTGTGTATAACAATAGTTGTATAATACGAAAACTTCTTAACCTTACTCACTCCTTTGCCACTTCTTATCACTGTTTTAAAATTGCATCCACAGGGATAAATTCAGGAAAGGGATAATAATTAATTGACATACAAATATTATTACATACGTAAATAAATACTTTTTATCTAAGCCTACGAGGGATATTTGTTCTCTTCGTACCATCTGCATAGCAACCACGAATGGTGCCGTGCGTGTTTATTTTAACCCGGTGCAACGGGTTGGCGAATGACCTACGTGTGAGATATAGACGGGTGGGTGAAGCAAATATAATGATTAAGTAGTTATTATTGGCTTAATGTTATTATTATTTTGTTTCATCGCGAAACGATATAATTAGATCAGAAGATCGTATATATAATAGAACGATAGATTTATCACACAGATTTTGATCACGTCCCAAAACAGGTGGGCGTCATGGATTGGATGTGTTGCTATTAAAATAACTATAATTATTATTGTAAATATTATTATACACACTTGATGACGCGGTCTACCGACGATGGAAGGGAAAACAGCACGAGGGGCGTCATCTCCAGCGAAACCAGCCTTGCATATACCGGAACCGTTGTCCACGACCAACGGTGGTGGTAAGTCGTCGTCACACATTTTTCTGGTTTTCGTTTACCTGTTGGAAAAAATAAATAAACAAAATATCAATTCGTGGCCATAAAACGTGCGCTCATAGCATTCAGAAGATAAAATAATGATATAGTAAAAAATAATGATTGAACGTTGGTTATTAAGTTCTCATCACGGTCGTATTTTAGTGTTGGTTTTAATTCTTAATAATTTTTTGAACTCATGGGTTGCTCTATTCTTTAAAAAATTGTCTACAGCAAATATTACTTTGATCATCAGAAGTCAACTATCATATAAAATTCGAAGAACGGAAAAAGAATAAGCTAGAAATATACGCACAGAAAAAACCGTGATTAGGACGAATAAAACAAAAAAGGATACTAATACAGCAGTTATGGTACAAAACGAAGAGAAAAATAAGCTTTTCTATCATAGGAGTAATTAATTTTTTACAGTTTTAAGTGCAATTGTCGCAGACAAGAAGAAAAAACAAGTTAACCCTCTAGTACCACCAAAGTCAAAATCTAAATCAAAACCAGTATAAACGACGTTAATTTATAACTAAAATATTAGAATCCACAGACCACTCCGAGTTCGGAAAATCGATTTTTAAATGGTGGTATTGATGAAGGTATAAACCAGTATATCGCGTTTGGCCTGACTTTATCCCGTGGACTTCAAATCGGTCATTGTTGTTCGGCCTGTAAAGATTCGTAATCGAAACTTCAGAACTTTTGAACCACTCCTGACTGAGGGAAATCTAATTTAATTATGGTGGTAAGTTTACGCATAACGTGCGGTAACTTTTCTTTCCCCTCTACCAACACACTACGTGTGTGATTCCTTGCAGTACTATTGCACTATATCGTTGATTTTAAAACCATTATACCGTCGAAACAGGTAGCGGCTACGTGAATCGAATTTTATTATGAATAACGTGCTTCTGAATGCATTTGAAAAATGAATGGCCAGATAATAATGACAGGTGTGCAGAGTAAAAATAAAATTCAGTTTATTAGGTACCTATTATAAAAAAAAACAAACTAATATTGGGTTCGTTATTATTCCACTTACTAATACTGATTTTTACTGGGACCACCACATACGATTCGGAAATTTATCGTTAAATACCATCAACATTGTTGATTTTTTTAAAGAAGTACAGTGTCAGAAGCGACCATGTTGCCTCCTGTACCCTGAGTCCCCTTGGCACTGTCCCGCTTTGCCCTGGGATAGCTACGCCACTGCCCGCAGTGTGCGCTCCGAGATAAATTACAGCGCACGTTGTCATGCGTTGGCTATCATTTTGTGCACGGGTGCCCGTAAAACATAACTGTGCCGTACTCACCGGTTTGCCAAGCGAAAATTCGAACGACGGCTGCTGCTGCTGATGTGCTGTAGATGTGCCGTAGTTGAACGCGAACTGCTCCGGCCGCGGCGCCGGTGGTTTTATACACCGCGGTGCCGGTCCAAAAATACCGAACGGCCGCCGCCGTCCTTACATGGCTATGCGACCGGGTAGCGGCCGAACACTATTTTCAAGGCGCGACGCGCCGCAACAGCCCTACAATCCGCGCACCGGCCACCATGTATGGTTCGCGATTCAGGCGACCCTTCGTCGCACCGCCAATCGACTCACTGCTCTCCGACGACATGTCGGATAAACACAGAGGTGGAACTAGGATGTAAATTTTACGCCCGGAGAAAATGTTAAAACTACGCCCGATCAATAAGCAACCAATAAGCACATACTCTTCTCGAGAATTTATTTATAATAATTAATATAAAATCATACTTATTGAGTTTTTACCTAATATCGATATTTAACAAAGTTAAGGATATAAAAGTAGTTGTTAATAATTATAAAAATTACACCCTCTAAAATTTTACGCCCAGGGATGAATCCCCGTCTTCTATCACCTAGTTCCGTCCCTGGATAAACGACAGCTTACTACGACATCTCCCAAATTGATATGCCGTTGATGCGTTCGTTTCGCAAAAATGTTAATTTAACCGAATCGTTAGAATATATCAATCACGCGTGCACGAATTCATATAAATAAACATTTGAACCGTTTACAATTTACAAAAATGAAACGTGTAATGCATGTATTTACATACGGTTATCAAAGAGTAACGTTATTTATCATCTTACATCATACTAATTATTTATTATTTTGTTTGAAATCATTCGAATTTCTGCATTTGGACCACATTAGTCTAGTGACTAAGCGATCATAATTTATGAAGCGACAAAATGTTGTACAAATACCAAATAAACGTTGGATAATGTTAAGTTCAAACATTTTAGTATTACTGTGATTTTCATCCGTAAGTTATAGGGTAGAGGATGGAACAAAGCTCTCCTATAGTTTTGATTGATGTCTTTAAAAGGTATTTGATTATAAAATGTCTTGTCTTATTTGCCCGAAAATTCTTACACTATATTGACACCAATGCTTACGTAACCTATGGAGATCCATCAAACTTGAATTGTTTAACCATTTCAGATGATATGATAGGTCACGCCATTTTCGTTCAATCGAAACGAATCGATATCTATAGAAATATTTTAATATAAATGTTATAATCGTTTTCTATAGTAACAAATTAATAAATTAACATTATACGATAAAATCGTTTTATCACGGATTTCAATTCGTAATAAAAATAAATATGTTCGATTCAGTGTGTTTTATGTAAAATAAGTTAAAATATACTACACTGCTAAACAGGATAAGTAATTTTAATTCGTATTATTATAATACTTGTATTAACTGCATTATCGGGAATTATTTTATTACCTTAAGTCGTTGTAATAATTCGTAATTATTCACGATAGACATTGACTAAACAAATATTTAAAGTTTCAATTTTAAACTCGGTACAAATTGCTTATGTCGAGACCATTTTTATCTTAGATTATCTTAAAGAAAAAAGTAAAAATAAGACTACTTGTCTGTACTCTTTTCCTTGACTTCGGGCTTTCGGCCGTTCTCTATTGTAAGTGACAAGTCAATCAATTTCCATGGACGTGGGCAGTCGAGTCTCACGAATTCCAAACAGGTGCTTATATCTGTTATGGGCATTTCCCCTCGAACTCGATGATTTTCTCTTGAAAAAGTATATTTAAATAACAATTAAACAAAAACTGATTAAATTTAAAATAATAATTGCTATGGACAGTCAATATTATACAACATACATTACAATTATTTACATTATTTAATTTAATCATTACAATTTTTGCAAAGTTCAAAATTAATAAAATTATTTTAAATAAATGACTACATTTCAAATTAAAACATGATATTTACGTTTGACTATAAATATTTGTAATTTTTTTTTACATTCATATCTCGTTGGAAATAATTTCATAATCATATCATACCAGATTTCAGTTTACCAATTTCAATAATATCATTATTTTTTATAAATTATTATTTCGTTAAAAAATTATTATTTATTATAATAATTCATAATTCACTAAATAATAAATTAAATAATAATGTGCGACAAGTGGGCATAAGCGGATATTCGGTGAAATTAGGGGGAGGGGGCTGAGCATTATTTGCTTATTACATTTATAGGTACCCCTGCACATAATTATTTATTTCAACAAGGTAATTTACAAAATTTGACAATTTGACATACTCAACAATCTAACCAAAAAAACAATTAGGTGCCTTATCTTAAATATTTTTGGAGTAGGTATTCTAAACAGAAATTATTAATTAATTAAATTAAACAACCAATGCAAGTATTATTACATATTATTAATATTACATTAATTACGATCGTTCCAAGTATTGACGATAAGTTTGTAAAATCTTATGAATTTGATTTAATTTTTATTACAGAATATTTTTTTTTAATTCAGTTATTAAAAATGCCTTTTACAATTATAATAATTATTGTATTTTTAGTCGCTTAACAATTTTTAGGACTAGGGGGAATAATACCTGTACTTTAAATTTCTGAGGGGGCTTAGTCACCCCAAACCCCCTCCCCCCAATTTTCGCCTTTGAGTGGGTCGTGATGTAAATATAATCAATCCATTTCTATTTGAGCGATCATGGTTTCATTATACTACACTATATGTTTTGAAATGATACACACTGAAAGAGACGAGATGTCCACTGTGTTCCTGATTATTCGAGGCCTTTACTCATACCGAATTTTGTATTTTAATATTTTACTGCAGTGTAGTTCTGAAAAGCAATTATAATCGTCGTCCGTCAGTTGTCGAACAACGGAGTTTAAGTACGGTACTTCATGCGGTTCTGTCTTGGTAAAATTAATTATTTTTTAACTATGTCTGTAGTAGGTACGTTCTTAAGAAATACAATTTCTTATTATTTCAATCAAAATAAATTAATTATAAGTATAAGCATAGAATGCATATAAATATTTATTGACGAGCCACCATTATAAAAATTAAATTCGTTAAGTTTTGTAGAAGGGCATCGGTATTTAGTATTATTTGCTATAATAGAATTGTTTCAGAAAAATGGAATATCAAAAAATAATATATGAAATTCCTTAAATATGATTCAAGTAAATGAAAACCCATATCTCAAACCGTCAATACAGATTAAGCTAAAAATATATCAGAATATTAAAAAATTCAAATTTATTCATAAATATATAATCTTCCTATATCCACCCGTCCATCAAAGTCTTAGCTCATTGATTTTGGATTATTTTCAAACTATTTTAAATCGATTTAAAATGGTAATATTTTAATTGAAAATATTTCATAATGAGCTGATTTTCGCGTATAAAGTAATTTGTTCTAAGCACATATTATTATTATTGCATTATAATAAAAATGATTAAAACGTGATTATTGGTTCAGAATTTATTTTAAGATTCTTACAAAGCATGTATAATGCATTCAGTGACGAAATAAAAAAATCCACATAATTAACAGTCAGTGTGAAATGTATTAGAAACAATACCCAATGTCAACCATATTAATCCTGTTTATAAATTACACCAACTTTCGCCCAAAAACATTCTAAGAAATCTATGTAATTTGATTTGGGCTGTTCAATGGTCAAAAATATTTATTTTATTTTATTCCATTTATATTTATTTCTTTTTAGTTTGCTATTACTTACTATGTACGTACTTAGTATGATAAAATATAATCTTATCTGGATGATGAACAGATAAAATTTGAAATAGTAACACGTTGTATTTTATTATAAAATATAAAATATATATTGATGATTTTCAAGTATATCGTTGTATTTTTTCATTCACGTGATATTGCAATGGAGCTGTGACGTATGCGATATAGTGAACATCATTAGTAAAGTGATGTTACTAATCATTGTATTTAATCACGATATTGAAGTTTTTATTTACTATATTGTTATGACTGACAGTCAATAAATGGGTTTCAAAATATAGTCGTATAAATTATTGTAAATGTGAAACTATGTGATATAGGATAATAGACAACCGCCGAAAGTGTTTTAATAACATTATTCCAGGTATTAATTTTTATTCACTCATAATAAAATGTACTTAATTACGCAGTTATCATATTTTACCTTATCATACTTAAAATGTTAATCTTAATGATTCCCCCCTCTGTACAATTAGAAAAAAGTATCTGCGATCTCATATTATCTTTGATTGTCCCTCCTTATCTATTAAACGTAACATCATAATTAACTCTCTTAAATTTCTCAAAATTCCATTTAATATCTTCGACATACTAAATTTTAATTCAAAATCTGCTAAAATTCTTATTATTTATTTCATTCACGAGACTTTGTGATTTAAACTATTATTATTTATATATTTTTATTATTGCGATATATTTATTATTTATTCGTAGTATTTTAATTTAATTCATTTTTATTATTCTTGTAATTTTCGAGTTTAATAGTTTTACTAGAAGCTCTTGTAAATAAAAAAATGAAAAATAATTCTAAGTTAATTTGAGTTTTTTTCGACTTAACAATCATAATCTAAGAAGTATAAATACGTATGAGACATACGTTCTTTAATATTATGCAGCCATTATAAACTATTGCAGTTTTTAATATTATGGTTATTTGGTTTCTGTGTAACGTTAAAAGCACGCCCCACACTCGTACGTGATGTTTCCGATTTACAAACGAACGCACAGTAAATCCGCATTCCGCAAAAAACTCATTTTGTATCAAAAGCTTGAATATTAGAATATTCTGACCTATCATCGAAATTAATGGAAATAACATAATATTTGTTTGTTCATTGGTCATTCACAATACTTTAATTTTTATACGGGTAATGAATTCTTTTTTTTTTAAATTTAAATATTCAACACATTCACATTTTTTTGACAGTTAAACATCAGAAAAAATCCACACACAAACACAGATAATGTTCTTCCATTTAAGTTTGACAGTTAATCGGACTATTCATAAAATTATGCTGAACATAAAATTGGTTATATATAATGCATAGTTACTGTGTTGTACGTTTAAAAGGATGAAGATGGCACCACACGAGTGAGGTGTCTTCTTACTTTTTAAGTCTTAAAATCATAAATCAATTTAATGCAATGGTTTATGTTTTTTCACTAAAGCGAAATATAAAGTCAATATAAGTACAATACAAGTACTTTGAGTTCATTATGAGTGTGCGTATCTCATGAAAAATTTCAAATTCGAATATCCTATTCGAAAACCCCAAGCGCCCACCCTGAAAACACTAAAATACTCTTATGAGTTCAATACATCATTTGAATGTAAATTTCGTACGTCACAGGATTCCAGAACCGGCATCGAACAGAAAAGTATACTGAATACAATAGGCACGACAGATTATTCGTATCTGCAGGAGCAACAGTGACGATACGTACGGTAGTTAACGCTCACAACGATGTCGTTACAGTAGTGCAGATCAAGCCTACGTTCGAACGGAACGCACTAAGATTTTGTTTTGTATTTCATTTTGTACATCACATTTATCACTCTCTCTCTCTCTCTCTCTCTCTCTTTCTTTTTTTCTCTTTGTAACAATAAATATTATTGTTTGCACGATTTACATATTCAACTTTCGTTATGCACTCCCGCGCGTACGTAATATTATGTAAATCATGGCACGCGTTTTCGGAATGAACCTCTTCGGTAGTATAATATATTTATACACGCGTGTTGTACGATGCGTTTGAAATTATCGTTATAATAATTCTTCCACTCCCATCGACGTCACTTTCGCATATTATGGAAAATTAAATTTATATATTTTTATTTTCATGTTAATATTCTTAAAATAGTAACAAAGTTTTATCAAATACATACCTAACATGATTTATTGAACATTTTTAACCGTATCATCGATGCAAAAGAATTATTGATAAATAATAGTTCTTTTTCGGAGGAGTATCATTGCGAGATATGTTGATGGATTTACGATCGCCTTGGATTTATTGAATCATCATCATAACACTAGTATAACGAGCATTTTACATATCTAAAGTTGATTTTATCAATCGAAATCATTCGTGAATGTTCGTACTTATTACGAATATTCAATAACACTTTGAAACTTTTTTTCTTTATTCAGCATCAACAACGAGGTTATTAGCTTAAATTTATTTTCCTAATGTGTTAATAATGTTAATTTGTTTCTGTGTAATGTATTTTGACCAAAAGAATTGTTCCAGCTATCAAAATCATAAGATATTTCTGATAGAAAATGTTTTTAGTTAGTTTTTTGGAAGGAAGTAATTTTATAATCATTCCTGCAGAATTTTATATAGTTTCAAATATCTGAAAAGAGGTTATTAAAATACAGGATATCGACAAAATCAAATTTTTGATTTCTTCATAACACAAAAAATAATATTCGTTAAGATATGATATGTTCACTGGATGTTCATATCACTGTTTAATAAATACTAAACATAGCAAATCCATAGCACGCACACCTAAAATGGCACGTTGAAAATTAAAAAATGTATTAAATTATGTTTAATATTTTTATAATATACCGTGTGTTCACTAATTTAGGGAACACTTAATTTCTCGGCTGGATTATGTTGGAATAAATCGAATTTTTTTTTACAAACTAGTGGTATATAAATACATATTTTCAGATAAATTTCAAATTTTTAACCCTCTCGGTACGCGTATGTAAAATGCAACTTATTTTTTTTTTTTTTTTAATGGCAACCGGTATTTTTGATACCAAATTCGGATAGACTAAATTTTTTTACGTCATTTTGACTAATTAATCATGACTCTAAAACTAAAATTGACTGAATGAGAGCCATTTCAATTTTAATAAATAATATATTTTTACAATTCATTGTAAAATGCATAAAATGCGCGTACCGAGAGGGTTAAAAATTTGAAATTTATCTGAAAATGTGTATTTATATATCACTAACTTGTAAAAAAAAATTCGATTTATTCCAACATAATCCGGCCGAAAAATTCAGTGTTCCTTAAATTGGTGAATACATGGTATACTATAACTACAATAAAACACTTTCAAACAATCATTGGCCATTGGCTATTTTGAATTTGTTTTCCCTTAATTCAAGCGAGTCAATCATTTCGAGAATACATTTTATTAAACCTAAAATAGAAAACTGATCAATGCATGAATGAAATAATGCATAGTATTATACTCGTACATTAAAAGTCATAAATTATAATCAAAATGTAAATTAATTGGCATCAAATGTACAAAATAAAAAATTATATCCAGCAAAATTTAATACTTTAGAAATGTTATTTTCATAAATAAAATTTCCATTTTGTATAAAAAAATAAATATAATAAATATATTTAAGTTGATACAATATTTAAATATATGAGTAAATTATATATACTCATATTTTTTTTTCAAAAGATTATTTCATAACTAATAATAGTATATTAAAATCTCCATATTTTAGAAAATTTCGATAAAAAATGTTGGTTAAACCAAAAATTTTGAAAATGTAATTACTGATATAAAAAATATATATGAGTTGATTAGTATTTAATATGGACATAATAATAAATAATAAGAAAATACCTTACATTTTTCTATATAAAAATTCTTAAAATATCAATTTTTACACTAAAAAATTGGATACAAGATTTTTCTCATCATTTTTTTTTCTTTTTTGTAGCCAAAAAAATAATATTTACTAGGATTTCACAAAAATAATGTATAAGCATCAAAAAATGAAATTTATATGATATCGGATATTTCATCAAATTTCCATTAAACAATAATAGTTACATTAAGTTGAAGACATTTCATAGTTTCGAATTATTGTAATGTAGTTTGTGTTATTTAAAAGTTCTAACACATTGGTTTAAAATTTAAAAGGCCAACCAATAACAATACCATTTTTGTATTACTCCCTGACCGTGAAGTCTCACTTGCCCTTTTTTTCTCCGTTTATTCTTAAAATATTTAATAATTTTTTAAAAAATTATTTACAGTTCGTTATTATAAATGTTAAATTTTAATATGGCACATGGTGCAGTTTTGTATAGTGGAGGGGTATAGAAGGGCAAAATCACAAAAGGCACGTTTCCGGTTCAACGGTGGAACTCCGTGACGCGAAAACATTATTACAGTGGCGGCATTTCCGTAACGCGGCGTCGCCCATAGGCAATTTAGGTGTTGCCATGCATGGGAGCACAGTCTTACAGCGGGACGTGCATTCGTGACGAGTTTCTAAAGACTATATAGGTAAATGCCAAGCACCTAAATGCATATTTAGCACATAACCGCAATACGATAAGCAAATCATCTGATGTTTTTATTATTTATTAATTTATTCATTATTATTTTTTTTTTTTATTAATTATTAGAGGTTTTGTCGACAGTTGTTTTAAGTCTAGTTTTTCACTTGACACAAACATTTTAACATAACACGTACAATCGATGGAGATTTCAATGTTTTTAGAACAATTTAAGAATATTACCACAAATCTCCCTTCAGTGCTTGGCGTTGTATTGAAATAATCGGATTTTTGCGGGGATTGCGTGCTTCGATGTATTCCATACAGTTACATATGTCGCACACTGTTTTCGGTTCCTTGCCAATGAGATTTAGATGCGTTTATTTTTATTACGTCAACACACGATTGGTTTTTTTTTTTCGAATAATTTACTTGTGTGTGCGTATGTGCGCGTGAAAAACATAAAAGTTAATCTTTTACTATTCAAAGTGAAGCCATTTTTTTTCAATAAGCCTTATCAAATGTTTGGACGAAAAACGTTGAACCTTCTATCAAGATGACCGATAAAATATTGATAAAAATTAAATACTTTATGACGAAAGAAACATTATTGTGAAAACAGCGAGATTTCTAATTGTAAAATATTTATTGAATTCAATTATTTTTATGCCGGTTATACAACTTGTTCATATCGGTCTGAAATGTTCGAAATTATTTGTTTTTTTGTACAAAAAAAAATTGACTGCTTCGTTAAAAAAAAATTCTATGACAACTAATACGCAAATAATTTGATTAAATATAAATCATGAAGGGGTTAGGATCATCGAGTTTTGCTTTCGATATAAATCTATTTGACACTGTAAACAATTCCTCGTTGTATTTTCTTTCTATGGAGTTCAATTAACTCCATAGAAAGGAAATACAACTTAAATACACTTTGTATGAACTCCGAGTTCATACAAAGTGGTCATAAGTTGACTGATTAAATTTTTCCTAATTTTTAACTATCATTTAAACCATTTATATTACTCTTAATTTATTATAATTATTTTTTTATTATATTTATTATATTATATTTAAATATTAATGTTCTATAAGATTAAAGTATACGAATACAATATATACCAACGATAATTTAAAAAAAAAAAAACATTCAATCTTTAATTAAATTAACAAAACTTCTACAGTGAAATCGTTATGGAACATTTTTATAGTTGTATTCAGCAATCTAAAATATTTAAATATTATACGTTGTACTATTTAATATACGATTCGATATAGAGTTTTTATATTTTAATTTTGAAAATAAAAAGTATATTTTCGATGAATAGCGTAGTAGTATATAGTGGCATTTGAATGAAAATTGTTAAATCGATATATAATACAATAAACATAACTCAACATGGATTTTTTCTTGTTTATTTTATTATTAATTTACCGCGAACGATTTTATCACCATGAACCGTCGTTAGTTATTTAAACCTCAGTGATGAAAATATATATAATGAATGATGTATATATTTGAGTTTTTTTCCTGCCTACTCTAGCTGTCAGCTCATGTAAAAACCTTTTGTTTCCTCGGCTTATATAATTGATAATTATTATCATACAGTTTTATAGTTATTTTTAATTTCTATCGGAAGTTCATAGAACATTTTTTTATAAATTTGCAGTTAATTTATTTGTTATAATTCCAAAATTAATCAAATGTACATTGTTTTTTTGTCTAGTTCTACGGTTAATCCTTGGTATCTGGAAATTTTGTTTTGAATTCTGAGCATAGCAAGATATTTTTTTTATTTTTTTTTTGTTTTAGAAAAATGATTTTTATCAGTATTCAAATTCTTCTAAATAAAAAAAATGCACCAAATACTTAACCCACAAGCAGATGGTATTATTTTAAATAAATTATATTTTGATGTTTTCGTGTTGTTCTATAGAGTAAGAATTATATATACATTCTTAACCTTTATTTAAAATCTTATAAAATAAATGAAAAATATTTAAATTTTGCTCACAGTGATTAAATGAGTAATTTCATGTTCTATAATAGCTTAGAATTTTATACCTAGTTATATATATATATATATATATATATAACTAGTTCAAATTATAGCCAAATTGCTCATTTTTTTAATATACACATATATATATATATATTATTATTTTATAAATAGTTCATTTTTAAATACTCATTGTTACATTTACATATGTTTCAGCGACCTCTGCTTAGACCTTATGCAATATTTTAATCATCGTCAATTTAAAATTTATTTTTAAGAAGAAAACAACATGATGAAGTATTTTTAGACGCTTGAAAATAGTATTTCCCATGGTTTATTGATTTACAGCAGGTAATAAAGAAATATTGCTCATATTGCATATCTGTAATAAAGAAATATAATAAATGCATGATGTAACATAAAACAAAAATCCAAAGTTAGAAAAACAAAGCATCCAAGTGATCTTATTTGACATGAAGATATACGTATATAATATTAAATATGTACCGTGTTGTCCATCGATTATTGTACATCAGATTATTTGGTTTAAAATAATCTTTTGTATTTAGTTACCTTAGATATAAAATAATTATATAAACATATTTTTATTTTTATTAACCCAACTATAATTTTTAAACATAAATATTATACAATAATATAAATAAACTATTTTTTATTCTATTTAATTTTATATTATTAACAATTCATCAGTTTACAAATTCCAATATTAAAATTCAAAATGATAAAGAAAAAATTAATCAACATATTATAACTTAAATAATTAATAATAAAAATGTACTTGTTTTTATTAATTTATTACTAAACGAATATGATTTAAACAAACATATATTTAATATGATAGAAGTAAACATAATACATACTCTAAATGTGTTTAATACTACCTTGTTATTTTGTAATATTAATAGTTGTTATTTAATGGTCATCACTTTGTCTTTGATTTACATGTAGTTAAACAAAATCGATACAAAAATTCTAAAGCATATAATATATATATATATGCCGTAGATTTAATTTAAATTTAATGTTTAAAATCCATTTCATAAAAATGTATAGTTATGTATTTCACGAAGTGTAAAAAAATAGTTTCCATTTTATGAACTGTATAACTTTTCATGAAATGAACAATATTTCTAAATGGATGTGACATATATATGATCACTAGAAATCAGTGGTTGGTTTTATTATTATTTATTACTTAAATCATTATAATCCCAATTTGTAGTTTTTTATGGAATGTTTCAGCCAAAGGTTGACGTTTTATAATTGTATGAGTATAATTATCATTGTCTATATTATTATATTTGTTTATAATATTAGGTATATTATTATTTTCTGGATGTAATCATTGAGCAAGCAGTTATTGCCCAGTCGTTGAAAAAAAATATATATATCATTATAAAATTGAATATAATTTAAAATTAAGTTTTTGTAAAAATAATCATATATATTTTAAACCTTTTGCTTAGTCTATAGAATATTTCTATTTAACATTTAAAATGTACCGAATATTTTTTATTACTCGTTTCACTTGCCACAAAAATATATATATCTTATTCAATATTATCTAAAATAATTGTTCTCAGCTAACCATTTTATTTAAAAAAATGAATAAAAAGATACTTCAAATTATATTGATTTATATAAAATAAAAAGATAAATGTTTTTATCTAGATAAATTATCTACATTGATATATTTTATATAATGAAGAATTCAAACTCTTTGAATTTACGGAGATTCGGTCAATTTAAGGATTTCTCGGGATAAAGACTCGAATACTGAGATTTAACAAGACGCTTCCGGTAGAACTAAAGGCCACTTATACACACAATCTACAGCAGAAATTCTTCATTCTCATTATACGATATGCTTGTATAGTTACATCAAAGAAAATGTTTAATGCATTTATGCATATTGTATGATGCGTATTTTTTAAGTCTCATAACGACCAATCGAAGTACGCAGTATTTGGCGGATACTACCGACGGAAATCAATACCGCACACCGTTCTGCTCGACTCGTAAAATAATAGACTTCATTGCATTGTCGTGTGATTTTGAACTTCTTTCAGATTTACGTCCTGTAAAATAGTAAATCGCGTGTTCAACGACACACAGTTATACGATGTAGCGGTCGCCCTAATGGCTGCTCTTAAAATAACGTAAAATTAATATGCACTAGGTGACGAATGTACACGGAAAACACAATTACAGTAGGTTATTATGAGGTTTTACTGTATAATCGATAATTTTATTTTCAAGCAAATAAATAGTTTTTTTTGTTTCCGTTTCCGATTGATTGAGTTTCTCCTTTAGGTGACGTAATTTTAGTGTACATTTAAAACATGACTGTGGTTATTTTTCGTTATAACAAAGATATATTCATCTTATAGAGAAACCATTATTATAGAGGGTTAACTGTTAGTTCATAATGTTATATTGTACTTAAATTATATCTTGAACGTCACTCCACCACGATGTTATAATTTAATAACGTACGAAACTAATACGTTATTATTAATTATTATTAATTAATACGTACGTAACTAAGCAATGATACAGTATATAAACAAATATATAATGTAATTCGAAATACTAATAAATCGTTTATCTAAATTTAAGTTACTTTTATAAAAATTTTACCTAAACACTCGCAAAACCCAAATAATATTTCAAATTATCAAATAATCGATAATAATTATTGTTAACGGAGAGAAAATATGATCGTTCTTGATTTACTATATATAACCAATAATGGTATCAAAAAAAAATTTTAAATCGCAAATATTAGTATTACATACCTCACGCAATACCACGCTATAAACAACCGAAAAAGTTGAATGAAATTTTGGGTTATACAATTATACCTAAAAACACTCACGGCCCGGATCATAGAAAATTGTGGATATTTGTTTCAGCTGTAAAGATTTAAAAAAATATATATATCTTTAGATATGCGTACATACTTCTATAATTCAATAACTGTTGTTGCGAAATTATGATGTTTTTTTTTTTTTTACTTATTAAGCCGGTGTGATTAGATTGTGTAAGTATAATATTTTATAAATCACTAAATAATTAAATATAAACGGGCGTAGAGTTAAGGTTAATTGATTTTCAGACGTACGAACGAACAATTAAAATAGAAACCAACGGTCAATTCGTATATCACACACATTATATACGCACATATACATACCATACGTAATACAGGAATAGATTAGGATCTACTGTTAATTATCGATGAGTGATAATTGAGGGTGTTGAGGGTGAACCTGTCACCAATGAGTTGGTGTACCAATGCAGCTTAATCATTGTTTTTCAACAAAAAATAGTCATTGTCACTGTTGCGAACAATGTTTATAGAAATTATTATTCATATATCAACGTATATTATATGAATAGATTTATGTTTCATACGTAAATTGTATTCGTTATACAATTTTATGAATATAATAACAATATTTTATTCGATTTTTTTATTATAATGTTTAATGAAGTTCAATTTTTTTCACTTTTTAAATCGTGATTCGTCATTTTATAGTGCACATTATACCTTTCTGCCGTCGTCGCTGTAACTATCGATGTATAATAATTAAGATATCGTGGCATCAAGTCTGACTGTGTTTTGAACGCGACAGTAAGACTTTTGGCAGTAGTAGTTTTGAAAATAGTTAATATTTATCCATCGAATTAATAGAAAAAATTCTATAAAAATAGATTATTATAACGATAAATTCACGTTTATATTTATTTATAATAGATTACATAGTTATCCGGGTGTTATCGAACCGAAGACGTTTATTTAATAGTCAGTTGGTTATAGTTAGTTGCGCAACACAAATTTATGCAAAACTTACGGTATTCGCCATATATATATTAACGTAAACACTTATACTACCGTACTAAACAAATTATCCAATTTAGAGTCGCATAACTTTTTAGAACTTTATTGGAAGAGTTATATCCTTGCGGAATCGTCACTTAGAAACGCCAAGTAGACGAATTTTATGAACAACTAGATCGATACAATTAAATGGAAATTTTGGCTTTGCCCGCACACATTTCGAACATTAGTGGGGCGATTATTCAACGACTGCGTGAACATGGCCGAACATACTTTACCGATTTCAACTACACAAAGCTGAGTGCTTACATTTACCTTAAGTACAGCGATTTGCTTTACGAGGAAGATCGGGCATAAAATCGAAATAAACAAATCAAAGTTTTTAATTTCGTGTTGTATTTGATAACTGTTCCACGCAGAAAAGTTGTTGTCCAATGGAAAAATAAATGATCTCCAATAAAAGACTTAAGTCATATTAATATTGAGGCCTAATAAATCATTTCACAGTGGCCCATATTGTATATAAGATGATATATCATGATATCCCGATGGAAACGTTTTTTTAAATATTTATTGTTTTTCTAATCATTATGTTTTAATAAAGTTAAGGAAGTTTATCTCTAAAGTTATTTTTGCCTGGACTTTTAAGCGAAGAAAATACAAATTTTGCTATGAAGTACTTTTCTATTAAACTTTATTAAAACAAAAAATATAATAATAAAAAATAATTTACGAAGCTACTTCCATCAATGTTACACTACAATGTACTACTCAGTATATTTTTATGATGAATAATTTTAAGTAACAGGCCATAGATAGCTTGTGTTGTATTATAAATCATAATACGTGACATTCAATAGTATAAAAAAATTAATAATTATCAAGATAAAGTCTCACGCTTACTGTTTTTGAGGCAACCGGCGTGTAAGAATTGTAAACCAGAAGGAAATGAGTTTCAAAAGTCAGCAAACTCTAAGAATATTCGACAAGTAATTTAATATCGTGAAATACTGAATAACAAAAAAAAAAAAAAAATACCACAGCAGTACATACATTTGGAATTCTCACGAGGCTAGCCATACTCGAAAGTTTTCGTCCTAGTCATTGTCCCGTGAGGTTCTTGAAAATCAAAAACCAAAATATTTATAAACTAGCAGACATTGTGATCAAGCACTGCCAAAGTCTTATTATGATTTGACCTTCATTGTGACGCGTATACGCGTACAGTGGACTACGGATAAAACCGCAAATATATTTTAATGGTAGTTTTTCAAGTAATTTTACATTTTCGCAATCCCAAAACTTACTATTGTACTATCAGACGTAGTCTTAAGCTTGTTATAATATCTGACCTTTTAGTTACTATATTCCAAAAAAAAAAAAAAAATTCATGTGCTTATCCATATTTTTTTGACGGATTGAAAGTACAAATATTTGTAGATGTATTCGTTGTACACGATCTAGTCGACGAGATTCGTAATTAATATTAAGTGCTATACATTTAGGTATTATCTGTCTAATAAATTCGATAATCAAATGCTCTCGTGTGACCTTAATACACAATTTAAATGAAACTTAAATTAGTATAATAATAATATTATGATTAACGTGTAATAATTATATTTAAAGTGTTTTTATATTGTACGTTTGAATTTGGAGTTGAGTATTTTCCCGACCACACGAAATTTTATTAATTTCTTTTACGTCGCTGTTTTTTCACCGAGATATGTTGTTGCATATTAATCAAGTTCGTTCGACTTGAAACGTAAGACATTTATTATTTACGTCATTATTTTACGCAAACGACTTGTTCGACAATGCATAATTGTATTGTAAGTAACTGCATGCGTAATGAGATTATGATTAGTGGTAGTTAATTTATTATTTATAACAGTGTTCGACAGTTTTTAGTCAATGGTAATATTATTATTAGTATTATTATTAATTGTATTATAATTCTGATTATTAATTTTAGTATTATTATTATAAGTTAGTTATGTGTGTATTAAAGTGTGTATTATAATAATATATGCATCAAGTGTTCAAATTAACATCTTTACACTTTATATTATTTATTGACATTACCAAATATCTGATTAGTAGTTTCTGGTGCTTCTCCATTAAAATTGTTTAGTTTTAATCATCGATAAGGCAACACGTCCGTTGCGTGTACCGTTTACCTGTTTTATCAGTTATTGTGCGTTAGTATAGTTACGGAATAACTTTATAAAGCCTAATAATATGAAAGTCGATACGCCAGCAAAAATACTAAAACTTCTACTCAAGTAAATATGCAAATAAATAATACTATTACTTTAGCTGATATTATGAAGAAATTGAAATTAATAGAAGAATCTTAAAATAACAAATACAAATCAATCAATGATAAGTTAATTAGTTATGATAGTAAAATTAATGTTCTTAATAACTCATTCGACGACAAATTGTCGGCTATTAGTAATTTGAGAGAAGAAAATGCAACTCTAAAAAACGAAATAAGTAACCTGCACAGTAAAATTAAAATACTCGAATTATCAAGTAATGTTAATAGTAAACTGTCGTCAGAGGAAGTAATAAACGAAGCACAAAATAAGTTAGCCAAAAGTAAAAATATTATGGTATTTAATATTTTAGAATCGCCAAATGAATCAGATAATATCTCTTTATCAGTTGCAAAGGGACTTTTGTCTAATCTTGCTCATGATTTTGATAATATCCAAGCTAAACGCATCGGTAACGCTCGCCCTAATGGGCAG
Source organism: Sipha flava (assembly GCF_003268045.1). Classification (NCBI taxonomy): domain Eukaryota; kingdom Metazoa; phylum Arthropoda; class Insecta; order Hemiptera; family Aphididae; genus Sipha; species Sipha flava. The sequence goes on from NW_020271739.1 coordinate 1,161,956, forward strand.
CCATTACTAATATAATTTAATGATGCTAACGAACCAAAATTACTAATAAGAAATAAATCCAAGCTCCGCTCACTCGAAAAGTGGAAGAACGTCTATAAATTCCGATCCAACCCAACATCAACACATACAAATGAAATCGTTAAAATATATACTCCGATAGAAACGTGCTGATGGTGATTTTAATTCAATTATCAAATATGTCAATGGTGTGCCATAGATTGTTTCGAAAAACTAGTATGTTATACGCCTTCAGATCATGGTCAGTCTTGCCTATGTTATAATTGTAAATTAATTATTATTAAGAAAAATATTAGAGTTAAGTGTAACCATTGTAATAAAATATCAATTGATAACAGTAAATTTTTAAAAGTGTACTATCAAAATGTAAGAGGTTTACGTACTAAGTTAAATATTTTAATTTTTAATATTTCATTATTTAGGTATGATTATTTTGTGTTTGTTGAAACCTGGTTAAATTTTAATATCTTAGATGCCGAACTCGGGTTCGATGACTATAATATGTTCCGTCTTGATCGAAGTGATAAGACAAGTAATTGTACTAGAGGCGGTGGAGTAGCTAGGTTATGAATAACGTTGTGAATAAACGTTTTGAGGCCGAGATTATTAATATACAACCTTATAGTGTAGAACAACTGTTTATACTTATTAAATGGGGCAATAACAATAAATTTATAATAGGTGCCTGTTATAACCACCACACAATACATTAAATAGCTATACAGTTCATACTGAGGCGGTTGAATGGTTATTAAATAAATATACTTCTGATACTAATTTATGATTATATGGTGACTACAATCTACCACAAGTGCGTTTTACTAGTAATGATATTGGCTTAATATGTAATGAAACAATCACGTCTCGTTCAGAAATCATATTTGATTGTTTTTCATCGCTAAATCTACATCAATTAAATAATATTTTAAACGCTTATAGTTCTCAACTCGATTTGGTCTTTTCAAACAACCCACTGGTGAATATTATGTCGTTAGATGATAGTATTGTTTCAATAGATTTATACTACACAATACCAACTACTAATTACACCATAAGTGTTTCTCCTGTTCATATTTGTCCAAATTCTTGGTTTTATGATTTAAAAAAACCAAATTATGACTAAATGAATCTTGCTATTGCTATTTACAACTGGTCTACCACGTATAAATTAAATGATATTAATGCTGCATTAGATATTTTCAATGAAATAGTGTTAGACGCAATTGATCAAACCGTTCCTAAAACGTTAAATCGTATTTCTATACTCCAAAAGTGGTTTTCTAAAGATCTCCGAGTGCTGATTAAACAGAAAAAACAATACAAAATATTTAAGTCATCCGGTAATAATGCTGATTACGAAACTTTCTCTGCAATAAGAAAAAAATGCAAAATTATGTCTAAGTTATGTTATGATAAATACGTTGAGCAAATCCAATCTTATATGACAGATAATCCTAAGTATTTTTAGAGCTTTATTAAGAATTAACAAAAGTTTAATATCATTCCATGTAACATAACTGATGGTATTGTTGTTGCGAAAAATATGGATGTAGCATGAACATTTTTAAATCGTATTTTGAATCTGTTTACAGTCAACCAAATAGTAACGTTAGTCACATCCAATACTATAAAACCGATATCAATTTTAGCAATTGCCAGCTCACCATAACTGAAATATTTGATACTCTCCGTAATTTATCATATAAAACTAAAAGTGATCTAGACCAAAAATTATTTATAAACCAATATATAATAAATATAATAATTAACCAGAAATAATTTATAAAAAGTGTTATTTTTCATTAAATCGCCCCATTCATTATCTAGTTAATCTTTCTTTATCGTTTGGTTGTTTTACCGACCAATGAAAATCCAGGTCTGTATCACCAGCACGGCCACTTTTGAATAATAGTATCAAACCTTGACAGTATTTTGTACTTTTTTTTGTACAATTTTGTACAACCAAAATAAAATTTTATTCACCCACCCAAACCAGAGAAAACCCGGTTTATCTACGGCCGTGCAGGAGTTACGCATCCCCAGCACGGTCATTAACCAATTATTATAAAATTGAAATTTAATTTATACAACACTATGTACACAGTTATTTCCGAAAATGAAAAATGAATATTGTGATGTGGTCCTTGGAAATCCAGCTTTGTTTATACCGTGTTTAAATCAGGTAATCAAAATGTTGTTACAAACTATCGCCCTATTTCATAACTAAGTTCAAACCTAAAACTTTTGAAAAACTATTAGTACCTAAATGTACAACCATTCCTAATAAAGTAGTTTCAGATAATCATAATAATCATAATAATTTATAATATCTCTATTAATAATAAGTGTGGGCCGATAATCTATCACCGAAAAGCTGTTATTTAACCACGTAGCTGGAAGTTGTTGACAAGCGCTTTTCAACTACTACATTTCTACTACTTATCAACCACGGTTAAAAATTAGATAACCTATTAAGTGTATGAATTACATTGACATTATTTTGATACAACTACTGAACAGTTTCAATTTTCTCAGAACTTACCATAGAAAAGGTTAGTAATAGACCTAAAAGATAATTTAAAAAAAAATTTAATTTCTTTAGGGAGAGTCTTCAGTCTTTCTAGCCACCCCCTCGTATCCGCCCCTGGTTGTCACGTGAAATGGATTTCAATGTTTACCGATTATTTAGATAATTTTTATCCGGTGATATTTTCATTTATTTTTTGTTCGTTTTAAATATCATACTGTTTGTACAGTGTACACAATGCACACTCGTGCGACAATATGTGAATGTATTAAAGTCGTTTACCGTTTTTTCGCCTAATGTTTACTGAAAACATCTCTGCTCCGACCGTATTTACTAACATTTAATCTTGATCAGTTGTTTTATAATATAGGTAAACGTAGGTGCGCAGCTGTGCGTACAAAAGAAAAAACAAGCATAAAAGAATAAAAAAAATACGAAGAAAACACCCGTACTCAAAATGAATACATTTTTTTGCATAAAATTCACATACAATTGGCCATTAAGTAGATGTACATATTTTCTACGCAAACTACCGCATTGAAAAATATCGATTCTGGCTACGTTGAGTTATTGTAAATGACCTAGTATTTCTGAAATGTATACCGATCATAGTCTAAACGACCGATCGACCATACGCTTTCAATGTGCGCATAAGAATATTTTGTTTCTGGTAAACGTTTATTTATCTTCGACACATAGTGATAATATCATATACCTTATACTATTCCATCGTCGATAATTTACCCTAAACTCACGAAATTAAAGAACATCCATTATGGAATCTAGACGAACACTAATGTTAAAAAAATATGAAATTTTTTAATTCTTACACTAAACTATTAAAATTGATTTGTAATATTTAGTTGTATTCTATTATTTTAAATTGTGTTCTTTAAAAATAATTTGAAAAACATGTAATGTTTGATATTTTTAATTTTCATGTCCATATTGAAGCTGTGACATAAAAAAAAATGAATATTTATTCTAGTTTTAAAACAAATACATTAGACTTCTTTAGTGGTTTGTCAAAAATAAAGAAAATGGAATAGAACACGTGTTCTCTAGGTATCAATATATTCCGTTAACCTACGTTGAACAATGAGACTTCATCGCGTTTTCCGTTTGCTACATAGTCACAATTACATAACAATTATATAGAGTTAAATACGCGAACAGATTATCTTTGAAATTATGTCATTTAAGTTTGATTTAAGGACAGTTTACATATCATAGCAAACATCACAACGTATTGGTTTTACTGATCGCATCGCAGGTGAATTGTTACACTGAACGTTTGTAAAACGGGGACAACACATTATGCGAATGTCGAATCATTTTTACATTTCTGTGTTTAGATTGCGTGTGACGATGATATTATTTTTCCTTTTATTTTTTTTTTTTTGTATTCGACAATTTTTCATCTTGTCTATTTTATACCGATTTCATACCCGAGAATCTTTTATGAAAAAAAATGAAAAAAAAAATACTAACAAAGATGCGTAAAATATTCGTATACAATATATACACGTGACGTACAAAAACTATGGCGAGTCCATTATCCATAAACATTTCGCCCTTTATTAAGGCTCCACGAAAAAGCCCGCACTCGCACGCATGTACATAAGCTGTTAAAAGAGAAAATGCTTATATGACGCTAATGCTAACCGATCATCCTCGCTCACTCTGAAACTGTTTCGCATTAGCTGGTTCTCGACGTACTACAAAATACTTCCGTCAAAACTAGAGGTGATATGAGTGGAAGGGAGGGGGGTTAAAAAAAAAATTGACGAAAAGCCGTTTATAACTAGGTGTTTATTTTCGAGTCGAATATTTGTTGTATAATGTAAACTGCATGTTTATGCCCGTAACAAATATCAAACCCGTTTATAAGTCCAAAAGGGTAGGAGGGTTGTTGCAATAAAAAAAAAAAAAAACGATTTCAAAATCTATCGTCGAAAATATCCACCAAGTTAAAAATATGTATATTAGATATTCTCCACAATCTTTTCAACAACCGTCTATAAGCATTTCGATACTTGCGCACTCAACAGTTAATTGCTATTCATACGTTGTCGAAAAAACTGGTCATACGCACTTTCTTCTCGCTGATTTTTTCCGTAAAAATCTTTATTCGATATCGGTAATTTATGATATAGTTATAATACCACAAATAAAGAATTCAATGTTCCGTTATAAATAATGTCTATGCTGCAGTGCACAGCTTATTTCATTTTTTAACCATCACGTATATTTATTATATGCAAATACAATCATACAGTTCCATTCTTATTTTATGTGAGATTCTTAGACTATTGTTATTGAAATATTTCGAAATTAGTTAAAAATCTATACATTTGATGTTTAAATAAATTCGTTTCAAAAAAATGTCAAAAAATTGTTCTAACAATTTCCAGGAGAAATTCTCGGATTAATTTTATATCAAAATCATAAGTCTACAATCAACGAATCGTTAATACTACAAAAGTGGGAAAATATGTTTTTACAGCCGATTTTTGGGTGCTATAACAACCTCTAATGAAAACATCAATGTCACACTATCATTATTAACACCAGCAATTATTTTTAGGTACCTATATTTCTTATATATCTGTAACAAAATTGAAAATTTGAAAACGATAAAAGAACATGCCTTGATACAACTAATCTATACAACTTGATATAATTAAAAATGTATTTTCTAAAGATCCCCGTTCCATTTTTAGACATAAATCAAGTATATATCATATTTTTTTAAATTCAAATATTTACAAATTATACTCGTTCAACTAATATTGAGAATGTTACGAAAAAATTATTTTTTTTTTCGCTATTTTCAATATACTTTACTTAAAGATGTACTTTTATACACTCTAAAACGAAGTTAATATTATGCCAAGACAATAAATGAATAATTAAATTACAATTTTCTTGTTGATGTTATATGTATTTTTAGTTTATTTTTATTTATATTTTTATATTAACTATTCGTCAATCTACTATATTACTTTGCAAACTCTTAATTCAGAAATACACTGCACCATTTAAATAAATATATCGATAATACCACATCATATTATAAATTAAGTCCGTCAAGTATACGCTGTTTTGATACGCTGAAATTATACAACTTCAATGGATGTATTATTAGTTTAAATATTGTACATAATAGCATAATATACAGACAACTCAGTTTGCGTCATCACAAGATATAATGGTAATTGATCTAAAACTATGTTACGTATATACCATCACATGACCTAATATAGTATATTATATTACATTCAATAACATTTTAAACGTATATTATCCTACGCGGAATCGTATAAAACTTTTGAGAGATAAATGTGGAAATCGCAGAGCAATCGAAAAATCAAGGACGAGTAATATCGTATATACATATAGAGTTGCATGACTGATAGAAAGGATGTGTATACAGGAGGAGAAATAAAAGTGATGTACAAAAATACTGTTTTATGGAAAAAAAAATATAAAAAAATACCAACTCGACCATAACATCGCATACATGAGATAGCGTCGACTGAAAACATCAAGATCGTTCGATTGGAAAAATACAGTAACGACGATCCCGTCTGACGTGCGCGATACCGTTATAAATGTACATTTTTTTTTTTTTTATACATATACTCCTACGACTCGGACGTGAAATATAATCAAAATATATTATAAAATATTTTTATACCGAAAGTGGTGGCGGTCTCGAAAGGAGATGACGTCCGATAACCGTGTCCTAACGGATGCTTCTCTCCCGCTGACGCCGGCCGGAGAGAACGAGTGGAATTCGTCGGCCCTTCGTCCGGACTGAAATATACATATTATACGGTACATGCAGAGGACAATAGCGAGGAAACGGTACAGTTGTATCACACGGTGACCCAACAATATTATGTTTTCGATCCGTCTTGTCTATCTATATGTAGATCAACGATAGTTCACGGGTCGGCCCCCGAAACGCACGGCTTCGGGTCGACGCTAAGTTTTGGTAATAATTCACCGTTCGCACCGGGGTCAACGCCAGCTGCATGGTGATCACAATGTCTTAGAGCTGCCGTTCCTGGTCACGCTACAATGCAATATTACCGTAATCAGTGTGTGACGTTGAATGCGGCTCGGTCTGCGCTGATTTACATCGGATATCGAAACTTTGATAATATTATGCATGCAGCGTATCTATTATTAATAATTCTTGTTAACTTCTCATCCGTCCCGCTCATAATGTGATGCACCTGAACATGACGTCGAACGCCACTACGATAGTTTATTGTATTCGAATATATATGATGAACCGAAAAATCTGATGGAAATTGTTCACAATGCGGTACATTGTGCAGTATTGTCGATTTTTTTTTTTTTTTTCATTCTTTACATTGAAAATTTCTATGGAAGGTCTGCAAAGGACGTAATATATTGTGCGTGACGATAACGCGCTTTTACCTTCGTATCATTTTCGACGGTAAACGATTATAGTATGATTTCACGATAAAATAAAGTATTTATAATATTATTATCGGTTCAGCCGTGGACTCAACACATGGTCGACGTCAATGAGAAGGATATGAAGAATGAAAAAAAAGCTTAATTTTCACCCCCTATAGTTTTTCTTCAACTGTTATACTACTTTTGTTTATTACGAAAGTTCTTTTTTTTTTTTTTTATTTTAATACGTAATATACAATCTATATCAAACGACACAATAAGCATATATGATAAGGGGTACAGATAACATGAGTATACAAAACACAAAAAGTGAATAAAGAAGCCACCCAATGATGACACTTAAATGTTGATAGTTTATATGAAAAATGTAAATGAATTAAATATATTTAATAAGTTAGTATTTTTTTATTTTTTTTCTATATTACAATTTGTAACAGGTCTCTACACCATTCACGTTTTAATCGTCTAGGAGGACTGCCGGGGATTGAGAGGGAGGAAAGGTTTTTAATTAAAGGATTTGAGTGGGAGGAAAGACGGTTGTGGAATCTTTTGTAAAAGTGTTTAGCTTCCTCGTGGATAGTTTTTAATTTTAGGTCTGTATGGAGAGTATGGTTAGATATGTATGGGGGAGCATTTATTAATTTTCTTAGCGCAATGTTTTGAAAACATTGAATTTTATTTAAATTTGTCTTTTTTGCACTTCCCCATAGCTGTATCCCGTACGTCCATATTGGTTTCAGTAGTGTTTTGTAGATAAGGAGTTTGACATGAAGGGAGGTGTGTTTATTAGAGACTAGAGGTTTGAGGATACGAAAGCGGTTGTTCAGTGAAAGTCTTTTTGCTCTAATATGGTGGGCCCAAGTTAATCTTTTATCTAATGTAAGACCAAGGTATTTAACTGAAGGAGAGGATGGAATTGGAGCACCGTACAGAGTTACCTCAGGGGTAAGAGCTGGTCTAAGCGTAAAGGTGGTGTGTATAGACTTGCTATGGTTTAATTTAAATCTCCATTTGGTATACCAATTCTCCATAAGGTCTAGGTGAGTTTGAAGGTTTGCGGAGGCTATGCATGGGTTGTCATTCATAGATATAATTACTTTATCATCGGCATAATCTGCTACTGATGTATTTGGTGTGATTGGTTGATCTGCTGCGAATATATTGTAGAGAATGGAGGATAAAATGCCGCCCTGTGGAACCCCAGCACTTATACTGCCAATACTTGACGTGTCAGACCCGTAACGTATTTGGAAGGTACGTTCAGTTAGATATGATTTGATTAGATGATAGAAGGGTGAAGGAAGAAATGTTTTTATTTTATGCAGGAGACCATCGTGCCAGACTCTATCAAAAGCTTGTGATATGTCTAAGAAAGCTGCTGTACAAAATAATTTTTTTTCCAGAGAGAAAGATATTGCATCTACTACCCTATGCAGTTGATGGGTCGTCGAATGCGAAGAACGAAAACCAAACTGGTAGTCCGGTAGAACTTTTTTGTCAGAAATTATTGGTAGGATACGTTTAAGTATAAGTTTTTCTAAAATTTTCGCAAGGAAGGGAAGAAGACTTATTGGTCTGTAGGAAGAAGTTGTATCAGCTGGCTTATTTGGCTTATGGATCATGATAATTGTCGAGAACTTCCATAGTAGAGGAAAATAAGATAATCTGATTATTGAGTTGAAAATATGAGTAATATGAACAATGGCTCTTTTGGGGAGACATTTTACTACTTCGGCCGTGATTAGATCGTAGCCTGGAGATTTTTTTTGTGGGTATTTTAGGATTTGATATTTTAAATCGTTAGGAGAGAAGGGTTTAATTGGGAGAGAAAATTGAGGAGGGACATTGAGAGACCTATTGACCAGTGTTATTGTATCAGGATCAAATATATCTGGATGAGGCAGGAATATCTCAGAAAGATATATTTTAAATAATTCAGCTTTTTCAGAGTCCGATGACGTAAGACTGCCGTTATGTTTTATTAAAGGGAGGTTGGGGGTTTTATATCGGAGAATTTTTTTTGTGGCTTTCCACAGACTGCCGTCTTTTGGGGAGAGATTAGTAAGATTGTTAACTAGCATTATATTTTTGTGTTTAGCGAGAGTTTTCTTCAAAGAGTTTGCCAGTTGGTTGTAAATTTTTTTATGTGAGGGTAAACGAGTGCGTTGATAACAAGCTCTAGCCTTACGCTTTTCAGTTATCAACGTTCTTATCACTTCTGGAAGTGGGTTGGAAATATGAGGAGTGGCGGGATTTGCGTTTGTAGCAGACCACGCCGCATTCTGTATAATGTTAGTGAGATCCTTAACTGCTAAGTCAATATCGTCAGGTGTTTTGAGTTTGATATTTAATTTAACGAAAGTTCTAAACTCTTAATAATGTAAGAGAAGTAAATATTTTAGAAATAAATGTTATCCTCATTTTGTTTATCTTGATTAAACTACGTTTAACTGAAAATATGTATTTTTTTGTTACTTAAGTATTGTTATAATAAGTATAAATATTTCTTCCCCTAGTAAAAATTCCTAAACAATATTATCATCGGTCAACATGAAAATCGCATTCCATTACGGTAGACAGCTTATGATAAAATTATTTACTAGGGAAAGGGTGTAAATAATGGTATGATGACAAGAATGCTGCTTCGATAATGAATCCCGTGACCTGTATAATATAATTCGTCGGCGATCGGAAGGGTAAAAGAAATCTTTACGCGAGCTGATGAAATACTTCCGTGACCTTTATGGGCTACGTGGAAGGAAAAGATACAACCTCTCGATACGTCCATAAAATATAAGGCTAAAATAATTTGTATACAGCGTTTATGAAGTCGTATTAAAATGCAATTTTAACGTACGACCACGACACGTGTAACCCGATTAACAAATAAACGCGATGATGTAATTATACGATTTCAAAAGCTTATAATGATGGCATCGGAAAACGGTATCAACCGGGTGTGTGTTACCGAGGAAGATCCAGAGAGAAATGGACCGACTGAAACAACGAAGGAAAAAATCGGGCATACCGGACCGCGAGCATAAAGACAGCGTTCTTTTGAACTGAACAATAATCGACCCATGTGATAGTTTGTCCTTGATCACTACGGGTAGAAAAACCCCGGGCTGGACTGATTAGAGATTTCATATAGAAGGAATATCTGAATATAACCGACATTGGCGTTAACGTAATATTATAATGAATTTACGCACGTCGTAACGTAGCAACTTGAACCGAGAGCAAGCTGATTATCGCCGTCACTTACTGGCGATGAACGATTAACACTATAATTTCATCTTCGCCCAAAAATCTTTCGGTCGCCCACAATGAATTTCGCAAGAATACGTGTATATCATGCATACACACGTCTAACGACGGTAGCGAATGTCAAGCAAGTGTGCGCGTGTCCGTGTGATAATATTTAATGATATCATTTTTGTGTACGCTTAATATTATACCAATCGCGCTCGCTAATAACTATGATTATTTTTTTTACGACGAATTTTTAGTGATAAAATGCAAAAATATATGCGAACCTCTCTCAATATTTAACAAACTTTACGGTTCTTAAAAAAATAATTCGTTCATCATAAATTTCGTTAAAATTTAAATACACTTTTTTCCACTTAAAAGCATTTTTACTGTACGGAATAAGTGTAAATTAAAGTATATCGTATTGTGTACAAAAATAACGTGAAAAAAATAATAATAATAATAATATACATTCATATTAATAATAGTCTATTAGTATCAATCTGCGCACTAAAATCCACTACGATTACTGTCGAGAGCAGTTTTTAATTTCCGAAATTTTATATTGTCATACATTTGAAAGCTTTGAAATACAAATATATTTATACAATTATAAAATTATATAAAATTAATTCGTTAAATATAAATGCTTTATTAATGAAAATTTCAACGTTCCGTAAAAAAAAAAAAAAGCTATGTAAAGAGATTCAACATATATATGTTTGACTGTAATGTCTAAAACTCAAGCTTATTATCCTGTGTTCGGGTTTTGAATCGAAAACTCCTATATTGTTTCTAAGTTAATCACTCGGTTGATGTATCTATTACAAATGTAAACAACGACGTTGCAATAATAGGCGTGCATTCTATGGATTTTATTGTCATTTGATTTGTCGATTTAAACGTTAATTTGATATTTTGAAATAAAAGTGTCGTTGCCGTAGGGGCATTGTTAGACACACGAAAACGTTAATGATAATGTCATATTTTCTACTGTTTCTACTGTCTTTTATGCGTATAGTTTTAGTGAGCTGTAATAATTTTTCTTCTCGTTTCATTTATCGTTTGAAAAAACTAGTTATTTTTAAAGCTCGGCTTATTCATAGGTAGCTTTAAGGTGGATTATTCTTTATTCAATATGATACGCGTTGCATTATTTTAGCATCCAACTTAGTGTTTATCCAAAATGGAGACTTGTTTATCTTACTAGCGTTTTTCCTTGCCGTCCATAACATGAGTTCAATGCCGATCTCACAGCAGTATCGCAAAAATCAGTATATAAATAAATATTGATAAATATGGATTTTTCACATCCTTTAGTCGAACCAATCCAAACAGTGCTGTATTCATACAAATCTGAGATTGCCAGCAAACACGATAATGTAATATCACTTGCATGATCACGAATCGTATTCACGATAATAAATGAAATATATTGCTGAATTGCGGCGACTGGAAAAATCTAAACGTTTGTCAGATAATATACTTTGACATATTATAAACTTTAAAAATATAAACGGTTCAACGTGCGTATACACGCGTGAAAGAAAAATAGTGATTTTTCCAAATCAATTCACAAAAACGCTAACAGATGTATCGCATGAAAAAGATACACAAAATATTAATTTTCAACATTTTATACGACAACATATTACATAATATATAAAATTATTGCGTACATACTGTCCGATAAATGATACGACACGTTTCAATTGATTTCGTCTTTTAAGTACAATAATCATTACGTTAACACTGAGAAACGTTATAATACGGTGTACAATGCGTGGACGAAATCATACAGTCGACAAAATATTTTGTTATGGTCCTGCCAAAATTTGGACGATGTAAAATATTCGCGAACATACATACATACATATCCTAAATATTATATAATTATATACTATTTGAAATGTATTTCAAAATTATTTAGTACACAAAAATTCAGGCGCCGTTACCGCAATGCTCGTACGTATCGGAAGGGAATGATTAGAAGTGTACAGGGCCAATGCAAAGAGGTGGCAAATCGGAAACATGACCATGCCAAGTTTTCATGACTCTTTAGAGCATCTCAAAATAAGAAAATTAAAATTAAATATAATAAAAATTAAAATTAAAAAATTCTTGAATTTTTTTCCCTAAGAGTGCATATTTTATAAACTAATAATGCATAGTGAACCTATTATTGCATCGTCGCATTCATTCGTCTTTGAATAGTCTACATTTCCATCACTCTTTCAAGCTGTCTTTCAATTATTCTCCATTCTATATTAGACCTTATAAGAAATCAATCTTCGATTTCAATTACATCATTTTTAATTGTTCTTCCCTTCTTCTTAGCAGATAATTATATTTTTTATTTCTATCTTCCTTTACTTATATTACTCTTGATTCTAATATTTTCCTTAACAATCGCTATATTCCTATCATTTATTTCATTATTAATTTCATTAATTTTTCTGGTTATCTTTTTTAATTTTATTCCCATTCTTTTTTTTTTTTAAGTGATTATATATATATTTTATTTTATTACAACAATGTTTATAATTACATATTTTACTATTTTATTTTTCATCGTGAATGGTAAACATATTTTTATTTCATTTTTCATTCTTCCAAATATTCTCTAAAAAAAATATTATTCATTAAATTTACAAATACATTATTTGTAATTAGTTATTACAATAAAATTAAATTATGAAAATATTGAACTATTGAATGTGAACTAATGTAGACAAATATATTAAAATAATAAAAATTACATAAAATATAACGAAAGGAGAGATTAAAATAATTTCCTTATGGTTTTGTTTGATAAATATGTTCTTTTTCAAAAACTCTCGAAAAACTTTACCCAAAACCTAACACCAACTCTGAGAGTAAGATGAGGACGATTTTTTAAGCTTGGCACAATATGTGCACAAGAGCAAGAGGACAAGTGGGTATATAATATTAAGTTGTATTATATATTTAATGCAAAACATCGTGTGGACAACACACGATGGTCTCCAGGTCTGTCGTTGAAAATGAAAAGACTCGCGGAGATGGCGAGAGGACCGAGGTTCTCCTCGCTGTGTACACAAGGCTGATACTGTGTGTGTATATTATTATACACTTTTCAGAAGTGGTTGAGCAAACTCCATTAAATCTTATAATATATATATTTACTACTCCAAATACACCACGCGTATCCATGACCCTTTTCACACGTCTAATCAATATTTAGAATCATGAACGCGCTATTAATTATCATATCATCAACGCGTTTATCCTCATAATTTTGCCATGCGGTTGGCGCATTTCAAGTGGCCAACTGTAAAAAAAGTACACAAATTATCATTTGTTATGTTTATGATACTTGTATATGATTCGAAGAAGCCGAGATACAAATTAGGTATAATAATAGTAGCGATATAATACTTAGAAGTAAGAGTGGTTTAGGAATATCGTCAATTACCCACACAGATTTGTTGAGACAATAATATTTTATTAATGTATAAAACATTATTCCAAGAAATATTAATGATTGATTCTGGATCCTGGTTAATTTTAGAACTACAGAAGTAATCATAAAGCGCATTGTCATTTTTATTTTATTTTTTGAAATTGCATGGGCTGATACCTTGAATACAGAAGTTCTAATAACAAAAAAAAAAAAAAAGTATTTAACTTAAAAGAAAAATACTTAATAATTTATTTTTTATTGAATAATGTGTGTTTTTATTTCTACGCGTATTCCGAGAGACATATATTTAACTTAAACTTCGTATACGACAACATGACGTGATATTCTTTCGACCTCCACCACCATCATCACACGCAACATCGTGATTTTATATTATTATTCACGTGCCGAACCTATGACAACAATAATAATTGTTATATACGCATGCGGTTCTCCCACACATATTATCTTGCATGTGCGTACACAATAATATATACGTCTCTAACGATCCATGTCCCCCCCCCTATTTACCCGACCACGGCTGCATGTCCTTCCACCCGTTGCCTAAGGTATTATTACTATAAGATCAATATTGACTGGTCGTCCTTTATCCTCCTTATCCTTCATGCATTTACGTTTATATCATATCAGTCATTTTCAGGAAATACTAACCTCGCTCTTTTTTCGTCATCCCCTCCCCCGTCCCGGTAATATATCATCTTTTATCGCCTTGCTGACGGTATACGTATACAATATTAGACACGCCGTGGACTAGGACTGATTCAATTTAATACCACTCGTAAAAGCGGCTTTATTGTCAGCCATCCCCGTTACCATCACCGCCGAAGGGTGTAAGAGCGAAAAGGATGCCGGAAGTGATTAATGACGTTTTGATTGAAAAAAAAAAAACCGCCGACGGTATTTTTCTTCCTCTAAACATATATAGAAATGGATACAAGCCCGCTTACAGAATTCTAAAACAAAAAAAAAAACGTAACCTTAATCTGCGTAGAAGTGAAATGTTTTGCTTCGGAACGCATCCCGTTATGTGCATAATTGATATTCTATAAATCAATACCGCAAAGAGACTATTTTTATATTATTTTTATATTTATATTTTATTATATTTATTGTATACAATAGTGTACGCAGGTTTTATTTTGATGAAGTTAGATTTTTCACTGTAGATTGATAATAAATTCATCCGGAGAAATTATCAGGGCATTTAGAATCCTTGAACCCTATTCCTGAGCACGTCATCAACTGTACATGTACATATTATTAATAATACGCGTTACACAATGTAAGTCCTTTGTAGATCTGAGACGGAGTTATGAGGTTACCACCATGTGCGATTTTTATTTCTTTCAGTTTGTGAACTCGTATCGGGTTGTAAAGTATACTTCAAAAGTCTCATGTAGCCTTTAAAAACGTTGGAAATTCGATACGGGCGTGGGATGTGTAAGCGATCGTATTTAGGTTTTTTTTAGTCGTTTTCTTTTTATTTCGATATCATTCCACCTTAGTATACCTTTTTGTAATAACTATCTATTTTTTAGCAGTGTTACGTTCAACGCATTTTGACACCTCCTACGTAGAGTATTGGTGCACTATTACGCTCTGAAATTTATCAAAACTCGAAAACCTTTATAAATTATCAATAATATTATTTTCGATTTGTAAACGCATTGAAATTCTCAGGAAATTAATTTGTTTCGGTGTGTTGTTTTTTTACTAAGCGCATTGAAAATCATTGATGAAACAACAGAAAAAATTACGTTGAATAAATAATACCAAGTAAATTCCGATTATTTTAAAAAGAGTCGAAAGAATGTCGACAGAGTAATAGTTAATTTTACATTCAAATATATTATTATAGAGATGATAATTAATCGTCAGCGAGAATAATCAAATATTGTGTTTTAGATAATCATATGTGTCTCCGTTTTAATTTTCGTGCCAACACGGGTTATACTTTTCAAAGAACGCTCCATCGAACACTGTTCAAAAACCGAAATACTAAATTATCATATGGTATTCAAACACGAAGTCCCATCATTGTACATACATTGGAAAAATCGATTTAAAATTATTAATTCCACGCATATCATAAGTACACAGCTTTCCGGAGTGCGTGTCGTAATGTCAAAACGCTATGCATAGCTTCCAAGTACCAATAGCGGTCTGTGACGTACCTAGTTAATTATTTTTTATCAGTTTGACAGCGCTCCTCCTCGTTCTCTTCCTGCGCCACTGTCACGGTCCTCTTCTCATTGTAGTGTACAAACACAGCACGTACAATGCACGTCTAGTTGAATTCCGTACACATCGTATGCACGTAAATATACGTGCATCAGATTGTACCGATATATTCCTTTGTGTCCATTATAATTACTACGGTAATGCGAACCGTAGTTCTGCTACATCGGACGCGGTAGAAATTTTAATTACTATCACGGCCGCCGTTATGATTTAGACGAACACGTGTGCCTTTGTACGGGCAACGAAGCGAAGTACTACGTTGATTGCAAACGTTGATCACGACCGGCGTGAAGCGTTTGAAAACGAAACCTGGACGGGGACGTGCGCACGGGTGCGCGTGTAGGCTCTCAGCACTGCAATCGTCGTACGACGATGGACGCCGCTCGATTCGAGACGAAAAACGAACCTGTGTGTGATAAACGTAAGCGTTCGCCACCGTTGTGCTCGATCGGTTCGACTGTGCGCGTGCGGTTACGAACGTGATGTGTTGATGTCATTGGTTTTTATGGGCAATAAAAATAAATAAATAAACAACTACTACTGCGTGCATCAATACCATTGTATTGTATTTTATTAGCCAACGACGTCCACTTATGTCATTATTATATTACTACATTACAAATAAGCTTGCACGTGGTTACATTATAAACGAACAGAAGCGCGAATTTCTCTCTCCCTCTCTGGAACAGACCAGATGCAACGTCCTCGTATACACCGCGAGTTATCGGTAACGAACCCTTACGTATATTTATCGGCGCAGTAGTAAGTTAACTCGTAAACAGTTTTTTTTTTTTTTTTGCACTTGTGATCCGTGTCCATATATTGGTGCAACATTACTATCAAAAAAAAAAAAAGCACAAATACCTCGCGACTAAACTCCTGTTTTTCGAACTCTGCAATTCATCAGCTTTATTAATCGTATGCACATCATTCAAACCTTTTTCTTCATTCAAATCTCCATTCCAGCATTATTGACTTCTTTTAACCCTAATTTCCCTCTTAAACTTCGAAATTCCTATACGTTCTACTCATTTTCTAGTTCTCCTCGACATACCTTTTCCTATCACTCGCTATCAATCATTTGTCTTCTCCGTTAAGCTTTGAATCTCATAACTAAATCTTAAGCAGTTAATACTTTATACTTGAATATGTAGTTTTCTCAACTATATTGTTTATATTAAATCTTTGAATTTTGCTTGTTTTTTTTATCAATAAATAACAAACATTGAGCATATTTTATAAGGGCTTTCATGGCTGAGCAGTGGGTTGATAGAAGCAAGACAACTCAACTTTAAATTTAAGCTTACATTTTAAAGAGCTATGAATATTATTAGTCATTGAAAGGATCTTTGGGCTTTAAGATTCCTTTTTGACAACGGGGTTGATAATTAGGAAGAGCGATGGATAAACCGATTGGAAATTAGTAGATTACAAAGAATTATATAAATATGCAGACTTCGGTAATTATCCAAGATTAGACTCGTAGAAGATTCTCAGAAAATTCTCAAAATGTAATTAATTACTCTTTCAACCTATTTATAACAATATTGACGATAATAAATTACAAATTCAATATAGAGTATTTCTGTCTTTTTTTAATTCTCTATTCAATATTAAATACTTCACTACACTTCAAAATAAATACTAATACTTTAATATTACTTAATATTAACTATACTCAATATTAAAAAATAGTCATTTAATAATTCCTAAATTATTTTCAAATATCCTAAAATTATTTTAAAATTTTGAAAATATATTTATAAACTTGGTAATAAGAATGGAGAAGTATAAACCCTCAAATTCTTTCTTAACTAACCTGTCCAAACAATTGTTTAACCTCTCTTATTTAAAAATCCTAGATACACCCCTGCAATAATGGATTTACCTACAGTATATTAGGTTATTTATGCTTAAGTTTTCAAAAGGTAATATTAATTAAATGTCTTTGTTTTATATTTTATTTGCTATGGAGGATATTAATAAAGGTTAGAGTTTATTTTTCATATTTATAATTTATACCACCAATTTGATAGCATAAATAATAATCAATGCATATTTTACGTTTAATTTTAAATATTTTAACTTTTTTGGTAATTTAAAAAAAAAAAATTATCGGAAATCATCATTGTAAATATTATGCTAGATATATCTACAGTTTATAAAATTTTATTTTGTATAAATTTTTTGGGATCTTCGTTGTTTCTATTAAAATAACTATCATTTTTGTCAAACATTATGCGTTGAGAATTATTTGAAGGTTTAAGAAAAAATAATAAGATCACAAGATAGGCCTGATCTCAAAAAAGCATAATTAAGTATATAAAAAAAATATCTAAATTAACACAATATTTAACCAAATATTTCTTCGGTCATTTAAATTTTTTTATCAAGCCTTCGAATAAAAAATGGAAAAAATGTGGTGGCAATAAAAATAAATTATATTTATTCTTTTAATATGCTTTTTGGGTAGAAACAATTAATGGCTAAAAAATTTTCTAATCTGAATTAATTATTTCTTTTAATAAATTTAAAATCAATAATACTATGAGTAAAGATTGCAATAGCCTAAAAAAATATTTTCAAATAAACTGTGAAAAAGAAAAAAATATGTTCAACACATAGTTCAAAAACTGCTTCTCGTCACCCAGTAAAAAGCATAAAAGAAATAAGAAAAGAAACTCCAACTTGAGCTTACAAATTTAAAAAGCATATAAAATGTACATGCATAAATCGAATAATAATATAAATTTTTTTTTTCCTGAAGAAACTTCAGCTATTCTTGTAAATTAATACTCAATCAACCAAAAATGTATGATACTATGCCAACGATTAAAAAAAAGAATTGTATGTGTTTTCTTCTTACGATATTATAAAAAATATGAAAAATTAATGTTATCCACCTGACTACGGTATTGTTATTATCTAGTCATCTGCGGAAATTATAGTGTAAACTATAGGTTAGGTTAGGAAGGGTTAGGTTAGGTTAGGTTAGCTATAATAAATACCACAACTTTCCGAAACATCAAAATAAAAGAATGTGATGATTGTAACCATTGTTGTTCAACAATGATTTGGTAAATGTATTTATTAATAGGGTCTTAACGAAAGTTCTGATCAAAAATAATCAAACATAAATAAACTAACGATACTGTTTGTGGTTCAAATTTTTTAATGGCATCTCTTCTATTGATTCAGCTATATGGACTTCAAAAATCCAATAATGAAAAAATAATAATATAGACAGATCTACGTCTATAATCAATAAGGTTCTACAGACCAGTTCACTTTGTTTGAAGAAGGAACAAAAGATACTATTAAAAATGAAGTTATTTATACAGAAAATCAAATAAACAACCTTCTACCACAAAAATAATTATTAGCTCAACAAGTCTAAAAATCCATAATAACTTCTTGCTTACAAAGATTGATGGAAAAGTTTGCATTGCAATAATCGATACAAGTTCCTAGGTTTGTTATATTTGTGGAGTGACTTAGAATTAGTTAAAAATAAAACGAATTATGTATCGACTTATCGACTATAAATATATTGACATTTGATTAATATGCTATGAATACATTCACACTTTACATACTATTATGGCTAGTACTTGTCATACTTACCATAGCTGGTATATGCCAGCTAATATCCATAAAATTGTATTGCATAATGTTACAAAATATTCTATAATATACTACCAATTGGAAAGTCTTCTGAGGAAGCCTCGAAAACGAATAATAAGCATTACAGATCTTTCCAAGAACATTTCACTAGTAAAACCAGTCTAATTGATACAAGTATAGATCTTCAATGTTCAACCATTTTTTCAGATCAGGCTATATTATCTATACGGCGACATTCTTCCAAAAAATCCTCCTTAATGTTAAACATTTTAACTTGTTCGAATCCAGTAACTTCCGTAAAAGCTATTATTATTACCTACTCAGAATTTGAACAAAATATTCTATTAAATGATAAATATCATGTAAAAATTGTTTAATGAATATTTAATACAGCTTATAATACAATGTTGAATTTTATTCAACTCCTGTACTTTAAAATTATCCATTAAAAAATGGAAAACAAAATTATAGTACATTTATTATTTTTGTCCAGCTATTTTTCAAATTCCGCCTACTGTAGCCGTACTTTGTATAATGGCAAAGTTTAATACTGTAAAACGTTGGAAAGGTCATGCGTAGTACAAAAGTTCAGGTTTTAGTACCAAATTGAAAATGTACCCGTTACAAAAGAAAATATAAATTAAATAACTTTACAATTTTTTATTCATTATTAATATGGAGGTTTTTCGAAGCAAATTTAACAAAATCAAATAAATCGTTATAAAATCAATAGCTCTCTTGATCATGCACGCTGGTATAAAAAAACATAAATAAAAAAATTATGTGAATCCATAAATTTCATTTTTCGAGAAAATATGTTTTTACTTTTATAATGTCAAAAACAGTAAGTATTATTAAATACATATTATTAATAGGCATAAAATTACTATTTTATGTAAAAAACTATTTAATTTTATTAGTCCGTTTATAATTTTGAACTTTCACAGTAAGTATGATTATTTTTATTATTATTATTATTATTATATGATGTTAAATATTTGAAAATCCGTTGAAATATATATAGTATTATACTTTAAACAAATCTTAATAAAATTTATGAATTATAAATAAATACCATTAATAATTAATAAAAACTCTTTTATAATATAATCATAACGATATTTATATTTTAGTAGCGTTTTTTTTTTCCAACTACGTAATTATTAAATAAAATACTAAGAATGAAATACATGACATAATTAAAATTAAAATTTAATATTTAATTTTTATGAATAAAATGGAAAAAATATAAAGATAACCCATGCTATGTATTTAGCTTATTGATATATCTTTCATAAAACACAAACAAATAAAATAAAACATTTCTCTAACGATTTGATTGTGATAGTAAACTAATAATATGTATCAACCGATTCTGATCTTATTAAAATATCTACACAAATAATTAACAAAATTATTTTTAGGGAAACAATATATTTTGCTCATTTATACTTTTCATTCGTTGCGTGTGACATACGATGTGACATTTTGGATAAAATTTTAATATGACTCTCTGCGATAAGACATATCAATGTCAAAAATGTATCTCAAATAAACAATTTAAAAAGTTTGTATTTATATAAAAGTGTTGTATAAATCATTCAAAATAGGTATACAGTTATTTTAAATTTTTTTAAAATATAAATATTAATAGCACATATTATATATAGTAGTACTCGGCTGATTATCAAGAAATCGAAGCATGTTTGACAAAGAATAAAAGCATTCAATTAATATTAATTAATAAATAAATAATATGTAAAATAAAATAAAAAATTCAAAAAGAAATATGAGCTCCAATGCTTCAAAAAATTACAAAATTAAATGTTTACGTCACTATAAAAATAGTTATCTTGAAAAAAACAAGTTTAAATTTAAATTTTTCCGGGAAAAACGTGAAAAATAAATATCAAACTTATATGGGCCATTCTTCTGTGTATATACACTATTATCGCATATGTAGTTCATTTCATCCGAGCATTATTTATCACATTAAAGTTATAATTGAACGTGAAATGCGGTAAATATTCTAGTGTTGACTTACATTTTTTAGCGTAAACTACACAACAGAATTCGACAAGATGATATCACAATCCTAACGATAATAACGAAAACGCAATCTGTATTCGAACGTATTTTCCATTTTGCATATGAATAATATTCAAATTTCAGATTATTTCAATGAAAAAAATTTACTCTTTTAACAACATAGTATTTTGTTACTCCAACCCGTCGAACGTATAAAAAAAATATGAAAAATTCGTAAAATTTAGATAAATGTACTATGGGCACATCGTAATACGCACACACACACACACACACACACACACACACACACACACAATTATTTTTGTAATGACGTTGCTAGAGTCTTATGGTTGCTAATGAACTATGATCTCTAGAAGCAATAAGTTATAATAGGGTTCTTTCTCGCTTTTGATATTAAAATAAAAAAAATCTAAAAACCAGTAGCCTGCAGCCAATAATAGACGTTATAGAGCACATTACATTTCAAATAAACATCATCTCGTAAACATTTTTGAAAAACATAAAATTCGATTTAAACACTTTGCCATTAAAAAAAGTACAGTATAAGCTATATCATTTATTATATTTTACTTTCCGGTCGCAAATATAAAATATAGCGACGCAATAATGCGCCCGGAAAATAAGGTTTTGTTACTGTAGACTATATATTGTAAGGACACGTCTAATCTTACTATGATACCTACATTACGTACTCTTAAACCGGCCTCATGAGTCAGCGGTGGAGATGCCTTTTTTGTTATTATATATGTTATTATATATGTTTAACATTTCTTCAAACATCTTGTAATTAAAATAAGAATGGTAAATTGTTTTCAACTTGAGTTCAGACTTGCTTCAAAGCTAATAATCGGCCTAACTTTATGGTAAAACTAAAGAACACTATTTTAAAATAGTTTTAGTTTCGGTAAAATCCTACGAGAAGAATTCTAAACAGAAACTGGCATAGTAACTTGAGAAAAATAATAGTAAAATTACGTCAACAGTGTTAATACTAGTTAATTCTTTTTAACTGTTGTCCATGTACTGCTCGTTAAAAGTAAACCTTTCCACAAAATCCCATTTTAGATTCCATAATAAATTTACATTATTATAGATTATATTTATTTTCATATAAATGATCGAGAAATAATGTAAGGTTTCACATCGAACACTACTTAATTATAAATATAACAAACTCGGTAGTAGGGAAAAACGTTATATCCCTGGTTTCATATAAAATTTAGAAGTTACAATGTATTTGATAGCATACCAAATATTTCTCTCGCTTAAATATTTTGATCGTTTCGTACAAAGTATATACAATGATAATTTAAGTTCTATTATGAGTGACAAGAAAAGATAGAATAAGGAACGAATATGTGAAGGGTAGTATTAGAAGAGCTTCAATAGTGGAAAATATGAGGGGAAATAGACTAAGATAGTTTGGGCATGTGATGAAGCGAGAATAAACAAAAATAGTAAAAATGGTTATGAAAATGAGCATTGTAGGGAAAAGAGAAAAAAGAAAACCAAAAAAGAAATAGTTGGATATTAGAAACTATACTGCACCACTGCACATTGATTAAGTGCAATCGTTTAGGATATCTTTGTCGCATGACACCTTAGATTTAATAGTCCCAGCAAAAACGTAATTGTTCTACCAAAGCAGATTATCTGTAAATATTTTTTGCGTTATTTGATGGCACCTTTTGTATTATTGCAAATAATTAGTTTCGAGACCACGTTTCATTTGAGATATATAATTTAGTCTCGTAATAAGTACTCATACTAGTATATTATAAATACAAGTTTCATCGTTGTGATACCAATAAATTCAAAATAATAAATATATAAAAACGAGTTAGACTAAAATAATATAATGTTCAGGAAGTTCGACATGTGAAGTTACTTTTCTAGCTTTTCTACCCCATGCATATACATTGCTTATGACTAGAACTGAGATTTTGATAAACTTTGTTTATTGCATTGTTTTTCGAAGCTTTCTCTAATTTAAATTATTTTCGTTTATATTTCAATCAGAATAGGAGAGTTTAATTTGCATTTTTTCGAAAATGATTGATTTTAAGGTCATTTTTACATTTTTTTATGGCATCTACAGTTCTTAGTACATTTTAGGAGACAATATTTATTGTGAACGTCACAAGTAGGTAATGTGTTTCTAGGAAATAAATTAGGTGTAAAATTTCAAAAATATATGATTTGATAAAGTTACTATGGCTGTGTATGTTATAATTATGTGACAAATAAATGTAAATATATACTATATATTTCCCTTTTATCTTAAAAACCATTATTATTATCCTGTTGGCGAAAAAAACTACTCCACGTATGATCATACGGTGTTTAATTTATTTTATTGAATTATATGTATTTCTGCTGGAACATATAGAACATATATACTAAACCTTGTTTACCCAAATATAAGAAAACATAAATACTACTAATACTTAATGTTAACATCGTCGCTTTTACATGATATTTATCATTGAACATTATTTTTTTAAATTGCTTTTATATAAATCTAAACGTACATATTTTTGTTATTAAAAAAAATAACCTTAACATCTCGCAAGATTTTAAATTGAAATATTTTTATTTGTTTGTCATAGTATGTCAAGATTTTTTTACGATGTTCCTGTACAATATGTTTTCCTTTGATTGTGCATTGATAATATTTTTGAAACGTATAATAAACCATCGCAAAAACATATTATATTGAAATTTACAAATACCTACATGTATACTGAAGAAAATATGACAAGGGACTAAATCATTTTGTTACAATTGTTGATCTCGAAAGAGGAACATTGCTGTTACGAGACTTAAAGTTGACTTATAAAACCAATAAAACTACTCGTAAAAATATAAATAAAACGTTTATCTGTTCTCTTTTGGACTTATAATTTATTATTTTTATAACCAACATGATTCTAAAATATAACTAATCGAGAATTTTGTACGAACAAAGGGGAACCAAAGGATGATCTATAGTAAAGTGGTTATATACATATAAAATTAGTATATTTCGCATAAAGCGTAACCACTGAAATGGATCACTTAATGTATTTGTACAATTGTTCAATTTTGTGAACATGGCTGCAATAGTGTCCGTACAACTTACACAAGACAACGTGGATGGACACTAAAACAAATGTACACGCTAGATTGTATCATACCAGCACCTACATGAAAGTATAAAATATATGGCTGTCTCCAAAGATGTGAAAAATACATGAAATTAAACATGAAATAATTTATTTCTTCAGGTCTATTCGTGTGGAAAATAAAGAAATGTTAATTCGGTTAAAGTTTTCTGAACGAATGTAGTTGGTATAATATATAAATATAATATTATTATTAAATGTATATACATATATGAATACAAGTACACTACACTCATATGTGAGTCACCCACTTAATGAGCAATCAAAATAACGAGTACTCGTGTATAATTTATTTATACACGATTTCTGACTAGCATATAATAATTGAATTTTCAATTGTTATACGAAATATGTAGATATTTATCATGATTTTTTAATTTTCCATAATTTTAACTACTTTTATTACTATTATTCAATATACTTCTATAGATTCGGGTATTATGATATATTATGACTGCTAGATATTCGGTATATGAGTTTTAGGTAGAAGACCTATAAATCATCGAGTCTGTTGTCTCGTCGTCGTGCGGTGAAACAATGACTGCGTTGGGTCGATAGTGGGTAGGCTATATCTTTTATGTTGGTGAACCACCGTGAGATAAAAGGATGAAAAATAGGTATACACGTTTTTTACGTAATAGCCGTGACAGTGGCCGATGGAAGTGAAATGGTCGAAAATGCGGTGCATAATAAAATTAATTGTGAGAAAAGCGGTGAGAAGACGGAGGATGAGCGTTGATGATAATGGTCAAAGTGCAACTGCGGACGGAACTGGCGAGAAAAAGACAATTCAGTGGCATCAATTATTTTATATCGGATGGAGAATATAATAAAACAATTGAATTCAGTCGGGCAAGCAGAACACGAGTCGGAAACGATCGCACGCGCGCTGAGAGAGACTGAAAGAGATTAGGACGCAAAAACTCCGGGGACTTTAAACATTTTTTCCGAGCTGGATTTTTAACGAGGTCTCGGTAGATTCTCGTTTACATACACTTATGTATATAATGTATTCCAAGACCTTAAATGCATTAAAGTATACGCGTGCACTCGAACCACAATGAAAACGTCCAGGGCGAAGCCGATGTTGCTTGCAAGTGCTCGGGGCGTTTCCAACGACTACAATTGTTTATCCGTATCGGAACGCTAGTTGGAGAGGAACGCCCGATGGCATTCCGCGAGTCATAGGCGTTCTCCTACATTGTTATAATTAGGACTTAGATTCAGAGGGTGGATATACGTACAAAATTTACTTGACAGTCTAATTTTCCCATTCGTTTACATATCATGATGACATTGGTTCAAATAATACATTAGCATTTGTGGCTTATAGATATTTTTATTATTTTTTTTTTTTTATATATATAAATACATTACATTTTATATACAGTATATATTTAATAATTGTCCTATCATTATTGTAAAAATAATATACACATAAAAATAACAAATATCCCCAGACAATTTTCTTTTTTTTAATACTGTTATTGATACATTTTATTTATCGACTTAATATGTAAACAAAATTAATGAGCATGGATTGGTATATCATTGTATATCCTTACATATCCTGCGACATTGTAAAATAGAATATGTTTGATTCCAGAATTTTTCCTTTTGTGACGCAATTTTTTACACATAAACTCGTTCTATTTACCATAATTACGTCGCATGTTATCAGTAAAGCTCAATTTGACGAATTCTTAATTCATATTTCTTACCTAATATGTTGCATGATAAATAAAAATAATTGAAAATTGGTACCAACCAGCCTTTGGGCTATTAAAAATAGAAGAAATAAATAAATAAATTATATATTTTAAATACGAAAAATTGTAATACTTTGTGTTGTGAAATTTTCTTACGATGTAATCTATTTATTTTTATCGTTAATCTATTTATTTCTAGTTAAAATAAACGTAAGAACCATTGTTGAACTGTACAATAAATATATATTAAGTATTAACTTAAATTCAAGTATTGAGTTTAAATATTCACATTGAAAACGTATCATTCATATTAATATTTGTGTTCATGAAAAAAAAAAAAAATGATTAATATTACTTTTCATTAATTTATTTATCAAAATATAATTTTTTTTTTTATAATCTGTATAATATTAACCTATTTATCAACATACAATATTTTAAAATAAAAAGTTTTTTAACGAGTAACATTCATACTGTAGGCGAACTATAATATACTATATAAACTGGTAAAAGACGAAAATAGATAAGCGACCTTTTGGAACTAAGCGAAATGGTGTACGATGCGAAACGATTGACAGTGAAAGCATTCGAACGCATGAGCCCAAATATTTCTCTGACCATTTAATAATAAGATATTTAATTTATAAATTTTAGTACAAAGACTCTAAGTACCTACTCTGGAATATAAGCGACAATAAATAAAATTGTATTGATCAACCAATAATTACGTGGCGTTTGGTCCCTGTATTTATCGCATCAACTTACAATGTAGATAATATAAAAATGCCTTTGATACTACAGCTATTTGTACATATTATTATAATTTTACTTTTGTCACAGTTTTATACTATTCTTAACAATAATAACATTTGATCGATTACATGTTATAAATCGTTTAATATTTTAATACTCTAATATCATAAAATATATTTTATAAAAACTGTTTTAAACAAAAAAATCTCATTCCTAAATGGTCAAAAAATCATTAGTACTTGTCTGATTGAATGTTTTAATTATCGGTTATTCCGTAGTATATACCACTTCGCACAAAAATGTAATTTAGTTTATTTTGCCTTTTACTGTTTAATACAAAAACAGTGCGAAATCTTGTTTTTGCTTTCCTGAAAAGTAGTAACATTATCACCTAAGTCCCTTTTGCTTTTTATTGATCGATGTAGACAAATGTAGTATTATCTATTATTAACAGTTGCTCTATAAATGAATAATAAAATTTTTGTATTTTTTTTTTTTTGTCGAAAGTTACATAAATTTCAACGCATACTTCTTTGAAAAATAAATCTTATCATTGCCATAATTTTGAAAAATATATATGTACGTTGTCTCGCAATCCTCAGTGATGAAAGTATGTATATTTCTTTTTATCGGTAACTAATGATTTTAGTTAATTTTCTATGTCCATTTAAATTTAAATATATATTCATCTCACTACTCTATAATTGAAGTAGTTAATATAAAAATACTTATTTCAATCAATCGAATTAAATAACACACCATCAACAAATTTAAACATCGACTAATGTTTTTGTATTAACTGGTAGAACTAAACTAACTAAAAGGGAAAAAATAAAAATCTTAAAATGCATGGTTAGTAATTAATAACAGTCATAACAATGACAAATATAAAAAATCCCTTCCAAATTTAAACAAATTATTTTTGAGGAACCAAACGAATATAAACAAAGCATGAGCTTTGGAATGGCTTTGGAATACATAATCTATATCGAAACTATAAATATGGGTATCGAATCTCCTCATAACCTTTTTTTAATTATCATTTTCACAGTAGATTTAACTCTTAACAATTTATGTGTACAAGATATTTACCTACAGGCCTTAAAATATAAATAAAATCCCAATAAATATTCTTTTTTTTATTTCGTTAAGTGCGGAAAAAAATTATTTTCGTAACTTAAAAATGGATTATTATAGTTAAATAATTAAACTTATTTTAATTTTAATATTTTTAAGTAAAAAAAAATCTTATATAATTTTTTATGTACTTTTCTTGATGATTGTCCATTCGTAGCCCAAAGTTATTTTAATTAAGAAAGAACGACATTTTTGAAACAATTTCATACAGGCTTTAACGACACGTCATCACATAGAATGTTACACACAACCAAGTTGAAATATATAATATATTTAGTGTATTATTAACACGCTCCAAAAAGTCTGTCAACAGTTTAATGCTCAACATTTTCTTTTATTGTCTGGCTGCATAATTAACTGACAAATATCCAAATATTCGGTTTGTCTCTGTCTTTTAAACAGCTAAAATATTCAAATAATAATATATGCAGTATGATAAGAAATAAGTAGTTGACAATTTTCGGGCAAACCAACGTGTTATTAGAGTCATAATGGTTTTCCTTTATTTTCTAGAAAATGTTGTATACTTTTTATTGAAGAATTTTGTAAATACAATGGTTTTTCAATAAAATACTATTTCTTATTGTATTCTGAAGCCTTAATATTTTGAAAGCTTTTCTTTTGTATAATAATTGTAGCATAAAATAGATTAAACTGTATTTTTTTTTTTTTTATTTTTTTTTTAATGGTGTTTTTTATAATTCTGTTACTAATGATGCACAAAGAACGCGTTACGTTGAATTAATGTAAATTTATTTCGATGCATCTGCACGCATACTGGAAAATGGTCTCTGATTCAAATGTCCCACGAAAAGCAATAATATTTCAAAAATAAACTATACTATATTAAAAGTTATCTTAGTGATTTATTCTCAAATGATAACGGTTAAACATAAAAAAAGGTTTAACAAATGTTCAGGAGAGGGAGATAAGTCGGGACCTCTTAATATGAATTACTTAGCGTATACACATATGCTGGACGTTGTCACGCACAAGTAGAGTGCAAAATCCCGTTGTAAGCACCAAAATCGGTATTAGCTATATATATATAAACATGTAGTATAAAGCGGACTAGCTATGTCTAAAAACGCGTATAAACGTGAGTGCTCGAGGGGCTTACCTCCTTTCCTCGCGGCTTCGAGACTCGAGTGTTCGCAATTCTCAAGGGAAATCGATAGATAGATGAGACGGATTTCGAAATTTTACAAGACAAGTGTGCATGTGTATACAATATCTACGTGCGTATTAATGAATAAACTCAAAATGCAGGTCAATCGTGAAATAATTTTAATTTCTTAATTCTGGACATGAACTTAATTTTTTTCTCAAAACTACTTTACTAAGAGTATATGTAAAACTAATATAATTAAACTAAATGGTATTTTACATGGAAAGCAAATAAAGTTAATTACATGGATATTGGAACCATTTAGGAGAACATTTTTTTTCATAATCAGTTTGAATTGTTTTATCCTAAAATGTAAAATTAACTCTAGTTATTTTTACAATACTGATTGGTTTGTGAATTTTTTTGGTACTTTGAGTAATAATTTCATAGAAATACTTAAAAAATAATTGTTCCGTAGTTTGTTACGCCACACATGTCTTTTTTCTATCGAGTAATCCTTTTATCGATTATGAAGTAGAAGAATTTTAAATCGATATGTTCCTCAGCTTCCCTGGAGAACAGAAAACTTACGGTTAATATAGTGAAAAACTTTGTCTATGGCCTCTTGAGCTATGGTTATTATAAACATGTATGTACGCGAGGAGGAGGGAGAAATGTCACGATTGACGTTTTCGTACAAACTCCAAACCCTATTCCGTTTATTTATGTTTCGAGCTATCACTACCAAATTCAATAGGCCTCGATCATCATTCTGACTGGAAGCAAAAGTACCACACGTAGATATATCGTAACAAATGTTAACAAGTGTCTAGAGTGCAACGAAACTTATGACATTTTTTTTTTTTTCTTGTGCTCCGAATACACGTCAACAAGCTGCCTATTTTAATTAATGGAGAATGCGTATAAGACTGCAAGTGGCGTGTAGAAGTTCAACGCGTAGCTTTCAACAAGGCATGCAACTGTTACTGGTGAAGGAGGGAGTAATGTAACTGATGTTTCAAGAGAGAGACAAAGAAGATAAAGAAAACATTATACTCGTAATTGCGGGGTCGAGGTATAACGAGGATCGCGTTACGAGAGTATGGTATGTATAAGGCTTCCGCCGTTTTCTGTTTGATAAAAATTACATATATGGATCTCTATACAGGGGTGTGCGCGTGTGTGTGTATTGTGTGCGTATAAGGACGATGCGCGCGCGGCGACTTCAGATTTCGATCGGATTTCGGGTTAGACGCACGCCCGCGCTGCACTGACGTCATCCGACCGACCGCGATTCTCGCCATGGCAACCGCCGCCGCCGTGCGGGAGAGGACACCAGCTGCATTTTTACGCGGTGTGCACGGACAGCAGTGGAGGCAGTGACCGAGGCTAACACACACACACACACACACACACACACACACACATACGTGTTTACTTACATTATAAATATAAAAAGTGTATAAACGTTGTATGTTACTCGTAAAACACAATTTAATATGTATGAAACGAAAAAATGTCGCAACGTATAAGCACAAACGATTATACGCGTGGGAGTAAAGAGGCCATGCGCTCGCGTTTTATAATAATAACACGCAGAGCCGCTCTTGAACCATGGTCTGCGTAGCACTGGGGATGGGGGAGTTTTCTAGGGGCTCCATCACGAACACATCTGAATCAAATTGAATTCGGGATATTGTTATCGGTTAAATCGTTACGTTAATAGAGATCGTGTATCACACAATATTGTATAGATCGTACCGTCTGGAAACGACATGGAGTACATAGCGTTGAAAACTGTCGTGCATGCCGATCAAATCATACGTGTAGACACAAACACACTATATGAATTAAGGTAACATTTTAGATAATGCATTTGTTTTCCGTAGCGGTTGAATCATACGACCACCCCGCAGAAGACCCTTTATTCACGCGTCTTCTATCTTTTATCAACTCGCTAAACCTAATTGAACATATTAATTGCTTGAATGTTAATTAACAGTATTGGTAATATGATTATTGTACAATACTTCTCTCATATTTTAAAATGTTCTATAAAACTATTTCCAATTACAACATGAATATACAATCATTTCTAACGTGTTCCTGTGACCTGTATTTATTGTTATTGATATTGTTTCACCGTGTTACTACATTATGTTCAAAACCAATGCGTATTATAAAAAACCAAAACTATGGAAACAGGTAGTCGATATATAATTGTCTATTAGTTGTGGTATGAAATTAGTGTCCCCGGTTAGGTTAAGTTTGGGTTTCCGTGGAATTTCCACAGTATCTTAAGCTCGGCTTCACGAACAAAAAAGTTTGAGAAGCTTTGCATTATACATACGTATATTTATGATGCTATGAGGTCGGGCCCGGAAAGGATTTACTACTTAAATTTTTTTCGCTCGAAATAATGATATTACGCGAAACAGACATTGTAGTCTTATAGACATGGAAGGCGGAGACGGGCGTATCAGCTGTATTTATAACGCGATTAAATTCCTCTCGGTCCACATCCCTCCGCACCGACACGTAAATCTCACGCGACAAACTGCCAATGCCCCCGCCAAACTCGTCCACGTGAATATCGTCGCATCGATCATCCAATAACACACACCGTAAGTCTTGGGCGGGACAATGTTTGCAATCGCTGTTACTGCTTATACGTATTTTTTATACGGTCCACACACATTGCGGAGGGAGACCACGCGTCAGTGATACAAGCCCCGGTATAAACGTAATATAAATATAATCAATCTCGTTTACGCCGACAAACCAGCTCGTTTACTCACAGTTTCGTCGGTACTTTTGATTTTTTTATACTTATTCAAGCGAACAGATGTCTCGTGAAACGTGTAGGTCGACGTTTTTACGATCGACCGGTAGTACTCTATTAATAATATCTATCCGACATTCCCACCCTCGTGACCATTGCCGCTGTGCAACATAAAGGATACACGCGCGAAGTCGCGCGCGCCACCGTACACGACATGACCGTTAAAAACGTTATGAAAGTTGTAAAAAGCATCTGCACGCGTGAAGTTCGGCTTTCGTACTCGCGGCTAATGGATATAATGTATTATAAATCTGGTAACGTTTTACAACGGTGGTGGTGACCAAGTCGCACTCTGTCAAAGGGGCTTATCGATTGCGCGCTCGAAGACGATATGCAATATTTAAATGCGTGTGTGTATGTATAATATATGTTTGCATGAGAGAGATAAGTTTGAATATGTATGTAAATTCGCGTCAAAGGTCATGTATATGGTATATGTAGAGTGTATACTATACACTGTATAGGAACCACTGTCACTGGTTGCCGTATACATAACATTTTCCGGTTGAGAATACCGTAGTAAATCATATAATGTGATACGGCTTTCTTTTGTTCTCAATATTGAAAACGTATTCCGTAGCAATAAGGATTCTGTTCTTCTAATCTCTGTTATCAATCAACCAATTCGATGTGAAAGCGGTGCGCGTTCGACGTAAACTTCAATTTTCGACTGTCACCTGACTTAACCAGTGTAAGAGGTCGGTGAAAATCGTTGTACTACAACACATTTATACATTATGATAACATATAAATAAAAGGTGTACTTACGCATCGAGTTTCCCAATACCAATTTATCGTGCAGTATTTTATATGCTCTTGAAGACTAAACAAATTATTTAACAATTTTTATTGAAATCTTAAATAGGTAGTATAACATTACATGTTATATATTTTTAAACTACTAATGTGTAATAATTGTATATTTTTCTTCGTATAAACAGATACATACAGTCTTTGAAAAATTACATGCATCGGAAAATGCACAAGTCTTACTTTCTTACTCCTGGTAAAGTAAGTAGAATCGTACATGAAATAAATTAAGTATAAAAATGAATTTAAAGATAAATTTCGTCCAAGTTGATTTATTACTATTTAATTTTTATTTATTAGTATTATGATACTTAAAATATCACTTGATATTATAAGATATGTACTTCACTGTAACATAGACGTAGTTGAAATAAATTATTTAATTTTATGTTTTGAATACATATAATTTTACTATTCATTAAACAAGTTAGTTTCGAATAATATTTAAATATTATATTGATGTTATTATATTAGCAATAATAAAAAGGGACATTTAGTCAATTTAGTTATCTGGATTTTTTATCGTTGTGATTTCAATAAAAAATAGATTTATTGATTTAAAGTTTATTAATGACCTAATTGCTAATTTTATTTCTTTAATTAGAAGCTAGATATAAATATCTGATATTTCTTAATGGGCGGGACCAGTTTTGCCCTGACTAGTATAGATAAATTTATAATTAAGTTGGCAATGGTTCAGTCAAATATTATATTTTAATAAACGACAAAAAGAAATGGTGCTTATTTGGTAGGTATCCGTTCTACAGACAATTAAACAAGATTCTGATTCCGAAAAGACGGCTGTTATAAAACCTATAGTAATTTTAGTCGAAATAAATCTAATTTATATATAATAATATATAAAATCAATAGCAAATAAGCGACAATGTATAAGAAATCCAAATCTTTATCGAATCTAGATCGAAGTTCATACTGAAATATTTTTTATAAATATTGTGTAAATTTGAGATATTAACAATACTTCTATTAAATATTTTGGACTAAATTTTAAATTTTTTAAGTGTACCATTTTTGTGAACTGAAAATAACATTTTTTTTTTTTTTTTTTTTTTGGAGAACAATGAGTATTAGTTTTTAGTGTTCTTCTAGATGACGCTAAATGATACTCTAAAATAACAATATTATGTAATTTAAAATAATCATTACCAACTTAATTTAAAATTAATTTAAACTACTCTGAGCTAAACGGGAATCTTATTAAAAAAAATTTGGGCGAAACGTCCTATGCGCTTTTTAATTGATAAATTAAACGTATCAGTTAAAATGTTTATTTTAACTCAATAATTTTTTTTTATAAAATCAAATTAAACCAAAAAATAAAAATAAATAAAACTGAATCATTTCTGCTAATGATTATTTTCGTTGAACAAATCGTTCACATGGTTCAATGGAAATTAAAATATTTAACTGAACATTCTTAATGAATAGTCATCATATGGATATGGTCTCATAAATCTCATAATAAACTATCGACACCGAACATGAGTTCACACGTTTCAGTCGCCTTACATAATGCTATACTGATTAATCGATACTGATAAATTTCTTAATTGCTTCACGCGCCATTTAGGCGCTTTGCAGCTTCCACCAAAGTTTTCCAAAGTTCTCGATTTTCTGCATCCTCAATACTCGCTCTAATTCTCAACATTTTTAAGTCATCTCTTACTCGATCCATCTATCGTTGACGTGGCCTTCCCACTGGTTGTTTTTTATTTGGCTTGTTAACGAGAGCCTGTTAGATCAATCTTCCCTCTGCACGCCATACATGGCCAGCCCATTCAAGTCTTTTTGATCTTAAAAAATCTTGTATATTTGAAGTATTATACAGTCTGCTCAAGTCTGCATTTTTTCTCCGCTCGTACAAACCAGTAATTGGATTCAACACAGGCCCATAGATTTTTCTAAATACTTTCCTTTCGAAAGTCAATAATTTGTTCTCATAACCCTGCGTTGTGGAACATGTTTCACATCCGTACATGACAATAGGGTGTAAATAGGCGATGTATAGCTTTATCTGCGTGTCTCTTGAAAAAAGTTTTGATGTGAACATTTTATTTATTGTGCACTACACTCGGTTTTCCGCACTTATCCTGCTTTTAATCTCATTATGCATATTATTTTTATGACTTATGTTAGCACCTAAATAATTGAAATTCTGGACTTGTTCAAAAGAGAAATTATGAACATTTAGATTTTGAAAAGAAGCTGGGTGCTTACTCATTAACATATACTTAGTCTTATTTTAATTTATTTTAAGTCCCATATTTTTACTTGTTACTATGAGCTTTCTTACAGTCTCTTCTAAATCCATTCTAGATTCTCCGAATATAACAATGTCATCCGTATAAGCTAAAAGAGTAGTGCACCCCAATATTTCCATATTTCGCTTTTCTTGCATGTCTCTTATAACTCTTTCAAGAACTATATTTAAAAGTGTGGGAGACAACGCATCCCTCTGCTTCAATTCATATTACTTCAAAATCCTTTGATGATTCTCCAAGAAAGCGTACTTTACAAAATGTTTTTGAATTACATCTTATTAGGTTTACCAATTTTTTTGGTATTCCAAAATGCATAAGTGCTGACCATAATCGATTTCTGTTGATGCTGTCATAAGCTTGCTGAAAATCAATGAAGATCAATTATAGATCTTTGTTATATTCATAGAACTTCTCCATAACTTTTCTAAGGGTGTATATATGATCTGTAGTGGACTTGCCTCTCATGAAACCACATTGGTATTCGCTTATTATTTCTGATAAATACTAATAAGTCTAGGTAGAATAACTATTGACAGGATTTTGTAAGCAATGTCTAAAAGGGATATTCCCCGGTAATTTTCTACTTTCTTGGGCCCCTCTTTTTTGTAGATCGGGAAGATAACAGCTGTATTCCAATCTTTCTCAAGCTTTTCTTCCTTCCATATAATTGAGATGGTTTTATGTAAGTTTTCCAAGAGATCAAGTTTAAGCAATTCCGCATTTATATTGTCTTCTCCTGGTGCTTTATTGTTCTTCAAGAACTCCACTATTGCCTTAATATCTTCCAAAGAAGGTTCTGGTACTTCTGGTTCAACTGTAACATACATTTGGTCTTTAACCTGTCTCCAAATTCTATTTGCATTGTCTATTTCATAAGACGTTGGAGTGTTTAGTAAATTCTCAAAATACAATTAGAAATTATTCATGATAATTTTAGGGTCTGACACAAGATTACCTTCATCATAAATCATAAGGTAGGTACAAGATTTAAAACCATCTTTTGCTGATTTACACTTTCAAAAAACAATCTCGGGTCTTTCTTATATGCTTCAATGTCATTTAGATTGGTTTTTTCTGATGATCTTTTCTTTTTTCTAATTAATTTGATTTGAATTTGATTTCATACGAGACTCTGTGTATTCTTCTACATTTTTAGTTGAAGGGTTTTGTATCATTTTTACTCTTGCCACTTTTCGCTTCATTATCGCTTCTTAACATTCATCATCAAACCAGTGATTCTTACTTTTTCTTTTAGTATCTCGGAGTGTTACTATTGCCTTATTTATTGATTCCTTTATTTGAGTCCAAATTTATTACGTTATTCATTTCGTTTTGTACTGAAGTACAGCAATTCAAACCTTCCTTAATTCTTTTTTGGTATTCTATGATTGCCTTTTGATCTCTTAATTTACACCTATCCAGTTTATGCATAGTGTTCAACTATCGTTTCTTTTCCCGAATTGTTGATAGTTTTAATGAAAGATTTGCTATTACTTAGAAGTGGTCTGAGTTCCCATCAACGCCTTTATAACTTCTGACATTTTTTATGCATGTTCGGTAACGCTTGTCAATTATTATATGGTCAATTTGGCTTTTTGTCTTACTATCTGGGGCAATCCACGTGTGCTAGTGAATGTTTTTTCTAGGAATGTAAGTGCTACTTATAGTGAGGTTTTTAGATTCTACAAAGCCAACTAATCAAAGCCCATTATCGTTGGATTGCAGGTGCCAGCTTTCTTGGCCTATAGTTGATCTAAGAGAATTGTCTTTATCAACTTGCGCATTAAAGTCACCAGATACCATTTTGATGCAGTTGTTTGGTAGAAAATCAAATAGTCTCTCTAGATCTTCGTAGAAAATATTTTTCATTTCCTCATCCTCTATAGGGGCATAGCAATTAATTATAAATACATCGAATTTTCGTTCTGTCACTCGCAGATAGCAAAGCCGTTCACTTACTGGAATGAATAGATTAATCTTGGCATTATCGAGTTACTAATTATGAAGCCTACTCCTTGTTCGTGTCTTCTTATCTCTTTACCACTAAAGAAGATAGTCGAGTTCCCAGATTGCACATTTTTATTTCCAAGCCACCGAGTTTCTTGTATTGCGACTATTGGTACTTTGTATTTTTCAACTTCTTCCACAATATTTTTTAAAACTCCTGCTTTATAGAGGATTATGACGTTCCATGTTCCGACCTTAGTCTCCAAAAGTTTTCCGTTATGAGTTCCATGTATGTTCCCATAATTATCCACATTCCGAGGCTTTGATAGAAGATTCACAACAAAAGATTTTTACTAGAATAGATTGTTAGTTCATAGCTAAACCCCCAACACTGTAGGACCGTTTTAAGCCAACTAAATTAAATTCAGCCCACAGCTCGAGACCCCGGATGCGCTAAGCTCGTAGCACTAAATATGTATTTTATTTAGTGTCCCCCTGAGAGGATACTGATAAATTATTTAGAAATAACTCAAAATAAAAATAGATTCTAAATTATTGATTGTCAATTTTCATTATTTACTGAAACAAGAGTTCACACGTTCATAATTTGTTCAGTTTTAATGAATCAATCATAATTAAAAGTTCAACTAATACGTATGACCCAAGCTCAAATATCTCAAACTATTCATTTAAATAATATAAATGTGTAAAATTGAAATTATAAATATTGTTTATTATTTAATTTTGATGTATTATTTAAAATTTTCTAAATTTAAATATTTGAAATCTGAACTTTTATTTAATGATTGTATAGATATAATACTAGTCGTTTTTAATTTTGAGGTTAACATTTTTTTACTCTAATAATAATTTTTAAGAAAAATTGTAAGTTGAATTTATTTAAACGCTTGATCTATTTTATAATAATTTTATTCTCCTTATGTAAATTTTTTTAACAGACTTCTTTATAAGTAGTAATAATTCTATAATCATATATAAATAATAATCTGTTTTATGTTAGAGTTGTTATTACTACCTATTTGAAGTTAGCAAGGGTTAAATAGGTCCTGGATAAATCTTCCTACCTTTTGATTCCTATGTTGAATGGTTTTTTTATCCGGTTTGAAATGTTTGGTACTATAGTACTATTGTGGATTTATCAAGTGAACAGTCCAACAATGAATCGATCAAGGCGAAGTATACGGGTTCGATGATTCTAGTTCGCTATTGGATACAAATAATAATTTAATACAAATTATTTGTCTACCTGACATATCGTTATTTTGCATTATTGTGAACTTTTTTTATGTTTTTCACTGAGAAGTACAATTTTCAGCTGTTATTTAATTACTAGACATACATTAAAATTATATAAGCATATATTTTTTTATCCCTGTTATTCCGTTATATTGTTTCATTGCATGTGTAAAAACATTTAGGACTTAAATACGGTTATACCATAAAAATGTTTTATTCTCTTTTGCTTGGATTAATATTTATTTTTCAGTTTCCATTTAATGATCCAAAATCAATATTAAACTGTTTAATTTAACAATTGTAAAACAATTAATTCAAGCATTGATACTGTTGTATTTGATTACTAACGTAAAGTTTCTGTTTTATATTGTCGTTCTTTGCAGAGCCACACGGTGTTGGAAAAGTAATAATAATATATTTAAATATAAATGTATTCATTAATTTCGAGTTCATCCATTATTGAATCATAATATAATTATTATATATAAAATCAATAATTATTATATGTTTATAAAAAAATTCACCCGGTTGGAATTTCTTGGATAAGACCAAAAATTTAATTAAGGAAATATAAAACAAAAAGTGTACGAATGGTAGAAATCTGAATTGCTTTACGTATACCTACTCAATATTAATATATGTTTATGACTAAAGTTATAAGGTTATGTGTGGTATGACCAATAAAAAAGTTCGAGAGGTACAACATTGGAAAATATAAATGTTATTATAATTAAATGTTATTATTACTATACTTTTTTACAGCTAATCAAGTGATTGACACTATAAGTTTGATGAATAAAATATTTTTTAAAAAAATATAAGCCATCGATGAAATAAAAAGATTTTTAAATCATTTTAATTAAATAACATGTTATATTGGTTAGTTTTTTATGGACAAAATAAAACTATTCAATTTTTCCATAGCAATAGTAATTATTACTTAATATTTGGCATAAATATATTGATGAAATTATCATATTGCAATTTCTTAAAAATCATCACTTACTTTAATAAAAAACGTTACTTCCATTTTATATCGAATATATATAGGTTGTTAGTCTTTTCTAATATTAATGACAACTTAATCATTTATAAATAGCGCATAGTGTTCATAATTTTTAATTCCAAAATACATCAAATTTTTCCCGAGCATCATTAATCAAAAATAAATCAAGATACCTAAAGTATATTTTTCTTGATAAAATGGGACAAAAAATAAAATCATCATAATTTTGATTATAAACAATCTTTTTTATTTGATATTTACAAAATACGAACTATTATAGTTTTAAGGAACAAAAAAATTATTTAAATTAATTACATTTATTTTAATAAGCAACTTATCTTTATTAAAAATTATTATTATTATTTTTTTTTTTTTTGAAAAAGCATCTATATACCTAAAAAAACGATCAACGATTAGTGCAATACTGGCACAATAAACTATAAAAAATAATACATAAATAAAAAAATAGTTTATTTAAGTGTTTATTTTTACAGATAAACTATTTAT
Organism: Sipha flava; assembly: GCF_003268045.1. Lineage (NCBI taxonomy): Eukaryota > Metazoa > Arthropoda > Insecta > Hemiptera > Aphididae > Sipha > Sipha flava. The sequence goes on from NW_020271739.1 coordinate 1,202,107, forward strand.
TTATATATTAATTTACGTGTATTAACCATTTAATAATTTTTATTTTTATAATATTTTTTATCATTTTATATGAAAAATAACTTTGTTTTGGCGATAACATTGCGGTGCTTATATATTATAATACATTAAAAAGTATCTGAATAACGAGAAACACATAAGAAAAATTTAAATTTTGCAAAATAAAAAAATAAGAATAATAACGAATGCGCCATGGTTCATACAAAATTATAATATAACCTAATCTACATAAAGACCTTCAAATTATTAAAATTGAAGACCATATAAACGCCCCTGCTGTACATTTCCACAGTTCACTTCATAATTTAACAAGCTCACTACACTTCAATTTACATATATATCCACCATCTCAAAAAAATCTTAAACGCAGTTATCCACACGACCTTATTAGTTCACTATTATAATGTGTATAATTATAAATTATATTATGCCAAATTATATTCATCGTCTTCAGACTAATAAATTATTGTTTATAATTTCTAACCAAACTTAAGTACTTTTTACTATTATGATTATTATCATATAAAAATGGCTAAAAATTTTTGATTCTGTAAATATCCATAGAATGTTGGTAGCCTATTTAGGCTAGGAAAATCTTTTTGTATAAAAAATTTAAAATAAAATAATTACATTATGTTAATATGTTCATATTAATATAACGTTTAGTGCAAAATGAATTTTTATATTATGTTAGTGACGTTACCTATCCCGATACCCAACTCCGATGCCGTTCAACGTCAACCACATAGTAGTTTAGTATATACGAGTACACATAAAATTCACGCATACTAGTTAAATATAATTGAAACAATAATTTATCAATAAATTAAAATTGACTATTAATAGTTTTTTTTTTATTAAAAAAATATTCATTATTAAATTGCATCTACTAAACGTTGAGATTAATTTAAATGTGAATAAATAGTTTTATTCTATATGTCTTAGCGATAAAATTAAATTATAATAATAGTTAGAGAAGATCGATATTTTTTCAAATGTTAAAATTCCAAAAGGCTTGAATATTATTATCTTATCTTTTTCTTATAATATCATTTTCTTTAACATTTTAATAATTAAAATAAATCTCAACTAGTTCTTTTCACGAATAATAACTTTTATTTTTCTCTTTGATCTTTTACATTTTATTGGTAAATAACATACCTAATCAGAGTTTCAAAACTTTTAAACATCATTACATGAAAATTCGTATACTACGTGATTTATTAACCACAGAAAAGAACTAAGAACTAGTAATCCAAACTTTCCAAAAATAATTATTTGGATATCGTAATTATAAGTTGCTACTATTTATTTTAAATGTAATACAAATAAAATGACAATAAATACAAAAATGAAAATGAATGAATTGATGAATATAACCTGGTTTTTAATTACATATTTTTCATCCGTTGATTTTTTTAATGTTGAGTGTTTTCGTGTTTCCATATTTTGCAAATATATAAAGCAGTCACAATTACAATATAATTAATAATTATTGATATTAACAACAAAAAATAGTTCGTCAAGCATTTACTAATAGTTTTAATAGATAGTTGTCAATATTAGTAGTGTAATGGAAATATAATACTGTAAAGACCACAGAGTAAAAATAATTTTTATTTCATTAAATGAATTTTTCAGTTTTTAGAAATATTGTAAGAAAATTTAAAATGTTGTGTTATCTACTTTAAGGTTTAAAATAAGGTACTAAGTAAATTATAACATACTTCATTATTTATTAAAATTATAAAACCGTAAATATTTTCTATATATCGTTGTACATTAAATAATTCGTATACTGTAGTTTATTATTTTTATTTAGGTTAATTATTTTTAATTAGAAAAACTCTACTTTCATTTTATTTTAACTGGCGTTCGCCTTAATTTTGGTAAAAGGACTTTTATTATTATTAGTGTCATCAAATTTAATTTAACGTTAAATCTTCATTTTATATTACAATAACAGCTTGATTTTCGGTAAACCGTAAAAGAAATAAAATAAGGTTAAAATGAAAACAATTACTACAAATAAACATCGTTATAAACTTTTTTTTTTTTATAAAAAAATTATTATTTATAAATAATAATTTATTATTATAAATTTTACTTATATACGTTATAAACTTTACTTAACGGAATATATTATTATTTTTTTTTTTTTGTTTTTTAATTAGGAATAAATATAAAAGTACCATTTTCCAATAGGATTTAATTTTATCGTCCAACATGATGTAACTCCATTGATTTTAACAATAAAAAAAAAAAAAAAATTAAAAAATCTTCATAGCTATTTAATTACACATACTATAATCGTGAATGTAATAATACATTTAAGTGTATCGGCCAAATAATTTAAATTATTCACACATCAAGTGCTGCACACATTGGAAAGCTAATGATAAACGTTGTCTCACTTGGTAACCGATCAATATATGTTCAATGAAGTGGATTAAATTGTACGTGCCTAGACTTCTATAAACTATGCATACATAATGCAATTATTTTTGGTTTTGATGGTAAATTTAAAGTTTCGGTGGTCGAAATCATAAAAAAAATTACCCTTATTCACCGGTAATCTTATTCACTTTAGTATATGCGATATGAATTTTCATAACGATTACCATCGTAGCACATGGTACAGATTATTAAATATCGTTACAAAATGTAGAGCAAAAAGAATCAAACCAACAATAACAACATACAGAAAATTCCACGAGGGTTGAATAATTTAGGTATCTTCAGTTTCAATAAAAATAATTAAATCCTATTTTTCATTACTCTTGTGACTATTTTTTTTAAATTAAATATGTTTAGATGTACAATTTTTTAAAACTTTCATTTGTTTATTTAATTGATAATACACTGATATTAAATTCTACATCTTTATTACGCTCATCCTTATCCTTTACACAATTATTTTCGTGTATATAAATACAAATTAAAATTTATATTTTGAATGACCTTTTTTTCCTTTTCTATGCTATGCTTTGGCCCACTAGATTTTAATTTTCTAAATTTGGCCCTCTAGTAATTTTGATATAAGGAATACTTGAATAATTTAAAATTTAAAGCCTTTGTTTAATTTTAGATTTGAGGAAGTTTATTACTCGAATACACAGGACTTGCTGTATATAAAATTAGCATAAATAAGGTATTGAATGTGAACTTACCCATATTTGTTAAATGATTAAAAATTATATTGATCTTACTGTCAAAGTAATAACTTTTTATTTTAAATATGGTTTATATTATATATTATATATTGTATAATATACTTACTAATGCTTCATATAGTAAATAGTAAATAGTCTAAGTGTACATGTATGCTCATTGTTGAACGGTAATAATTTACCTAGTTCTAATACTCAGGGCCGCATTTAGGGGGGAGGGGCACTGGCTACAACTGCTCCGGGTGCCAGTTTTTTGGGGGCACAAACATTTTGTGGTCAGAAATTTGCTCACTTGTGAATTATTGAACTTTTAAAATTATTTTAAAATTATTATTTTTTTTTTGTTTTTAATAAGAATATCATAAATTAATGTTAATGTAATTATTTATTAATATATATTATTAATGTATTTATAGCAATACAGCTATCGGCAATCTAGAATATTATTAATATACCTAATATTAGTTCCTAAATTTGTTGTGATAGTGTCAATAAACATAAGTTATTTGTAATAATACGGCGTATTATGTTATTGCGTGCGGCATGCGGTAGCATGTCTGCCACACAAAAATAGCATTCATTTTAGAATATCTAAAAGGTTCAGGAGGATCTATCTCTTATATGTTCTGTAGATAGGCCTCTTAGAGGGGCGCCAATTTTTTTTTTTTTTTTGCGCCGGGGTGCAAAATGTCTAAATACGGCACTGCTAATACTACACAGAAAATATAAATATAGAGTATTAATTTAAGATTTAACTACATCCTTATACTATCACAAAATAATTTCTTAAGGTGCGTACACACTATGTAACAAAACGGCAAACATGAGTTCGCGAACAGTGTTCGTGTGTAACAAATCGGCGTACTTGTATCATAATTCTATAACAAACCGGCGATCCGATTGTCGGTGTTTTGGCGAAACATCAAAGGCTGTTACGCGATCACGTTACAATATGTTTGGACGCTCTGATGAACATAACTGTGTAATATTATACATTTATCACATATTAACCTCCAGAAAGGATCTACTTATTTATTTTAGGTCTGAAGTTCACTTTAATAATTCATTATTAAGAAGATACCACACATAGTTACAAGTCAACCGTTATCGCGAACGCACGTGCCTCGCGTGTTCTGTTATCGTTGTTCCCGGCCACAGTTTTGCAGCAGGTATATTCTATTCAATCAGGTACTTACATTGCATTATATCTTCATTATATTTCTACCATGTCACTAAAATCTCCTACTAAGCTCAGTTCTGATTCTGATGCTAAAATCGATAAACTTGTAGAAATGGTAACTGGCATAAAAAATTCGCAAAATAAAATCGTTACAACTTTAAATTCATGTCGCGAATCAATCAAAATCCAGGAAAACAAATTTATATCTTTTGAATCCAAAATTGAATTACTAACTACCCAGCTGTCACAAGCGATTGAAGAAAATAAATTATTAAAAGTTAAGGTTGAACAGCTAGAAATTAAACTTTCAGAGGTTGAGCATTCTAAGTACAATGCATCTTCGGGTCCTTCTGTTCAGGAAAATGTTTTTTCTGAAATTATGGACCGACAATCGAGAGCTCGCAATATTATCCTGTTTAATGTTCCTGAATCTTCAAATCCTGCTACTGATCAATTCAATGACTACTCTTTTGTTAAAAATATACTTGATACCATTGGTGTGTCAGTAAACCAAATATCCGTACGTCGCTTGGGTAAAGCATCTAATAAAGTGCGTCCCTTACGTGTTACACTCTCCGATGTTTCATTTGTTTTTGATATTTTAAAAGTAAAACGAAAACTTTTAGATGTAGACAGATTTAGTTCAATTCGCATTTCCTCAGATCAAACCCCACTACAGCGTAATTATTTTGCATCAATTTTATCGGAATTAAAAACAAGGAAAAATGCTGGCGAAAACAATCTCTACATCAAATATGTTAATAGCATGCCAACTATTTCAAAAAACGTCCAAGCAAACATACGTCATTAAAAGATCTATCTACATATTATCAAAACGTCCGTGGAATTAAAACCAAGCTTAATATTCTTACCCAAAATCTTGCTCTGTCTGATTACGATATTATTATACTAACCGAAACCTGGCTATCAAGTGATATAATCGACGCTGAACTTGGACTTTGCTCTAACTATCAAATTTATCGCTGCGACCGATGTATCACACGAGACATTCAGATTAAAGGCGGTGGTGTACTGATTGCCGTGAAAAACCAGTTCTCTAGCTGTCGACTGTCACTTCAAAATAACTCAATTGAACAACTATTTATAAAAATTACTTTTAAGTCATGCTCATTAATTATAGGTTCAGTGTATATTCCTCCACGATCTGACATTGAATATTATATAATTCATAATAACGAAATTGATAATATTATGTGCAATAATTCAAATTCTAAATTCTTAATTATCGGTGATTATAATCTTCCGAATATTAAATGGGTATCAACATATAACTACTCTACTCCAAATTTATTAAATCTAAGTAATGTAGACTCTAATATATTAGCTGGTTTTTCTTATCTTAATTTGTTACAATACAACTTAGTATATAATCGTTCTGGCTCTTTATTAGATCTTGTGTTCTCTAATGCCGATAATGTAAATGTATCCTCAGTTATATATCCACTTATACCATTAGATCAAATGTATCATCCTGCATTATTAATTAAATCATCAGTTATGTTTATAGAATCTTTAGATTATAAGGAAAAAATATACGATTTTATAAATTGTGATTATTATAACATTATATCTGACTTAGCTTCGTTGGACTGGAATGGCATATTAGATTGCTCGGATGTAAATGTTTCTGTTGAAATATTTTATAAAAATATTCTCAAAATTATCAATTTACGATGTCCAATAAAATATTTATACTTGCCTAAATATCCTTTGTGGTTTAGTACTCGATTAAAGCAATTAATATTTAAAAAAAAAATCGCTCATTTAATTTATAAAAGATCGCCTACCCAAATTAATTACAATTCATTTTCAAATATACGAGCTCTTTGTAAGAAACAAAATAAATGTGATTATAACACTTTTATTTTAAACACGCAAAATTCCATCATTACTAATCCAAAATTATTCTGGAAATACATTAAAAGTAAACGCTCAAATTCTACTCTTCCGGCTTCTATGACACTTAATAATTTATGTTACTCTGGTGGTGATGCTATTTCAAATGCATTTGCTCAATACTTCTCTAGCATATATAGCCAACAATCAATTAAAGTAAATATGCCTAATAACTGCAATCTACACTCTATTGACCTTAATTCTTGCATTCTAAATCTTAGTGATGTTTACGAAGAACTTAATAATCTAAACAATAAAACATGTGCTGGTCCAGATAATATTTCAAATATATTTTTTGTTAAATGCAAATTTGTACTATCTGTCCCCTTACTAAAACTATTTAATCTCTCACTATCATCGGGTATTTTTCCTGATAATTGGAAAGTCAGCTATATTTCCCCAATTTTTAAGGGTGGTGACGTTAACCAGGTAACTAACTATCGCCCCATCTCGATAATTTCAATCATTCCTAAAATATTTGAAAGCATCGTTTACAAAAAAATTAATCCATTATTTAAAAACATAATCATAGATGATCAACATGGTTTTGTTTCAAATAAATCTACGGCTACAAACCTCCTAGTATTCCAACACTATGTTCTAGATGCATTTAAATTAGGGCATCAGGTAGATGTTATCTATACAGATTTTTCAAAAGCGTTTGACAAGATAAATCATAAAATACTCTCAATAAAATTATATCACCTAGGTCTTCGTAATCCTTTTCTCTCATGGGTGGTTTCATTTATATCAAACAGGAAACAGTATATTAAGTATAAACATTTCTGCTCAAGTTATTTTACTGTTACGTCAGGTGTCCCTCAAGGGTCTCATTTGGCACCACTTTTATTTAATCTATTCATTAATGATATTAAATTTTCTGAATCTCGTATGTTATTATATGCCGACGACCTAAAACTATTTCGTATCATTAAAAATTCAAATGACTCTGAGTTATTACAAAATGATTTGAATTACCTATATAATTGGTGTGACTTTAATAATTTATACTTAAATGTCTCTAAATGTAAAGTAATGACCTTCTCTAAAAAACGCACTCCATACTTACATAACTATCACTTTAATAATTCTAAATTCATCCGCGTCTACCAAAATAAAGACCTAGGTGTACTGTTCGACACGTCATTAACATTTAATTCCCACTATATTAGTATCCAGAATAAAGCTTCCTCCTTTCTAGGTTTTATTAATCGTAGTTGCCAGGACTTTAAAAATCCAACTGCATTGAAAGCGTTATATTGCTCACATGTACGATCAGTACTAGATTATAACTCAATAATTTGGTCACCTAGCACGTTAGGTCCAAAACAAATACTTGAATCGATTCAAAATCGTTTTTTAAGAATAATATCCTTCAGATGTGAAATTTTCCGCCAGCCTCACTCTTCTTATCAGCCATTGTTAACTTTCTTAAATCTCGAACCACTGGAAATTCGAAGGAAAAAGTTTGATCTCTCCTTTGTTTTTAAATTATTAAATGGACAAATAAACTGCTCAATTTTATTATCTAAATTAGATTTTTCAGTTCCAAGTCGCAACACTAGACAGTCAAGCACTTTTTATGTTCCATTTCAGTCCACGAATTATGGTTTAAATACTCCTATTATTAGATGCATGCAATTAGTTAATAAGTATAATGTTGATATATTTTCATATGTAACTGTAAATACTTTTAATTTGTATCTAAATAGCATAATTTTCTAATTCATAACAAACTGTATTTTACCTATGTTTCTTGTATCTGGGCAACTGCCCGTATAAATAAATAAATAAATAAATAAATAAATAGGCCCTACAAGGGCGACTCTAGAAAGATGCAGGGGTTCTTGAAAAATATTTATTTAAAAATCAAGGGGATGACAGTTTTGAATGATTCGCCAGTCGCTAGAAATCAAAGGGTTACAGCTAGTCTTTCTTGTACTGATATAGATTTTCTTAAACCTTTTTCTTTTTTGGCAATTTTATGTCCGATAAGATTAATTAGCAAATCAAAATCTGTTGACGTCATTCTCATAAAATTTTGAAATTGTCCATTTATTTCTTGAGTCCTTAAATCGTATAATACAGCACTGTAATATATGTAAAATAATAAAAGAGTTAAAATAATATTGTTACGTGCGTTAAATTGAGTGTTTATTGACCTAGGTATTTAAAGTATTTAATATAGTTGTATATAGACTAAATATTAAGTAATACCTCTATAAGTAAGTTAACTGTATATTTAAGATATTAAAAATTATATTTAATTTCAATAATACTAAAAAACATCGGTAAAATTGACTGGATTTGAGCGGCTCATAAAATTTACCAAGTTTTGTTACAAAAAGTTATGCATTATTTATTAATGAAAACAAATATTATCTCAATGTAGTTTGTTTCTACTTTTATACGATTTTTTAAACAAAACAAAAATGTTCAATTAATTTTGTTTTATAACTTGTATCATGTCCTTCAAAATTATAACCTGATAGTAAATAATACATACAAAAATTTAAATTAATATAGTAAAATATTTTATTAAAAATGTATTAATCAATAAGTCACAACTTAGAAATATTGTATTCAGTATGTAATAACTAACATTATATATCATAAGTCTTCAAACATTTTATTGGATCATTTTCTCTTGCCAATCAACTTTTCCTTCCGCAGTAACAAAATAATTTGTAAATGCGTCTCTTATAGCATTTCCAGATCTATTTTGTATGTTAACTTCATCATTCGTATTTTCAAGTCCATGAATACTTAACGTATGTTCAAATTTATATCCATCTCTAACACGAACAAAATTGTGTAGCACACAACAGGCCTTAATTATTTTAATTGAAAGTGGTCCACTTGTATTCATTGGACCTATGGAATATTCTCCATTTATTGGATAAAATGCCAAAACTAGACTCTATATATCTTCTAGCGCCCGATAAACGGTAATTGAAAATTTTTTTTTTGTAATTCAAATTACTCCTGGCATATGGTCTTAAAATTGTTTTTGATACTCCAAAAGCTTCGTCAGCCAAAATGACATAAGGTAATGGAGATTTTCTTTGTCTCCAGGAAGAAGTTTAGGTGAAGGTATAGACAACAAATTATTTTCGAGCTTTTCAAAAAATGTACCATTTTTAAACACAGATAAATCACTAAATTTTCCAAATGCTCCTACATCAACATACGTGAAATAGTAATTCGCATCACAAATCGCCATTAAAACTATTGAAAAATAATGTTTGTAGTTATAATAAAGCGAACCACTTTTTGTAGGATAAATGACTCGTACGTGCTTTCCATCCAAAGCTCCGATACAATTGGGAAAATTGGTGGTATTTTCAAACTCTATCGCAATTTTTTTCCATTTTTCTTCGGTAGGAAGTTGTATGCATTCGGACTTGAGATTACAGATTTTCTCACACACATCTTTAACGATTCCCACTAATTGTAGATATTCCAATTCTATACGAATAATGGAGATCAGTAAATGTGTTACCTGATGCTAAATATCTGAAAGTTATATTATTAATTATTTTTAAACAATATTATATTTAAATATTTAACTATTGATTAAAATTAAAAATACTATTACAAACGATGAAATTTAAAATAACACTTTTCGAATAATGAAAAAAACTGCTGAAAATAGACTGTTTTGCGTATAAAAGTATGCGCAATCCAGTCTTTTGATAATACGTATTTACTAATTTTGTTATAACTTCAAAAATAGTTAAGCTAGACACTTGAAATTTTCAACAATCATCAAAAACAATCTTATAATCATTTGTCCCAACTAATTGTATCTTCCGAATCATTATTGACAAAAAAAAAAAAATGAAATTTTAAATTCTTTAATATCATTTTATATTTTGGAAATTAATTTCAATAAATATTTAAATTGCTATAGTTAAAAATTAACTTTTTGTTTCAATTTAAGTTAATTAAATGCAACAAAGATGGAAGAGTGCAAGAGATACAAAAATGCGATCGATGGCAAATAAAAAAAAAATTAAGTTAGGTTCTGCTGCTAGATTCGTTATTACCTACTTTAAGACTTTTTGATAACGACCAAAAATTAATTTTTCATTCTCGAGTGATGGTGACGATGATCGAGATTAAAAATTCCCGTACCCAGGCTTCTCTAGCGGCTTCTACTTTGAGCAATTCCAACTACCCACGATTCCCACCTCAACCAGATCTTCGGTATACTTATATGAGTACTGTTTATCATACCAACATGACACCGTCACCAAGAGTAGAAAATATGGATCGTTCATACAGGGTCCCAGGTCCTTCCGATAACTGGTTTCCACATCCAGAGTAATTATTTCTTTTAAATTTTAATGGTTATTTAATTTTTAAATAATTTATAAGGTAACATATTATAAAATAATAATGTATAAAATAAGAGTTTGTTTTTTGTTAATAATATTAGAGTCAGAGGATATTTTTAATTATTTTTGTTACTTCACTATACCATACCTATTATATATAAAAATAATAAACTGAATCTGCCAGTAATAGGTACCTACATACAAATTAACAACTAAAAATCCTTCATTCCTCATTTTAATTTAAGAAGGTATAATACTAACATAATACACTAATTTATTTAAACAAACATGTATATAAAGTATGTAGTTTGGTGAATTGACCAATAAAAATAAAATTTAAAATTATACTGATCGATATGAATTAATTTCTTGGTGATACTATATTATATTATACTACTATACTATATTATTAACTAATAATCGTAAATCATAATAACAATGTAAACACGTGAATAATATTGATAACATTCAGTAAAAGATTCCTCCCAAAATTGAAAATTGAAAAAAATTGTATTTAGTATTTTTAAGTTAATTTTAATTACACAACACTTTCGCATATTTTGCTACTACACTATGTGTGTGCTTTAGCCTACAACCCACAAAAATAGGACCTGATTAAAGTTTTATATTTTAATATAATAAACAGTTAATATTATAAACATAAATAATATTATAAATTAATCGAACTTTTTTATCATGCATTGCAAAAAAAAAACACTGAATAATAATATATAAAATAATTAAGTAAACAATACACATACCTTAATGCCACACATAATCTTTCTGTATGAGAAATCGAAGCACGAGCATTATTTGAAACTCTAACTTCACTTTGAAGTTTAAATAAAAGTTCATCAAATGATTTAATCGACATTCTAAAATAATTAAAAAACTTTTTTTCACTCTCTCTCAAATCAATGGAGAGGGTTGTAAAACAACCTTTTAGCAATCTTTGAGCCAACAAAGGATGAACCCACATTTCACGTTTTGTACATTTTTTTAAGTTTCTTTGTTTTAAAATGTAATATGCCCCAAGTAATAAAATTTGAGACTTTTTAGAACTCATTGTAAACTATCTGGTAAGCAAAGGCCACAAGACTTTCGTTTTCAAGCGTCAGTACTCGAATGTCGTCTAGCGGTTAGTATAAATTAAAAATATCATATGAAACACGTAGACGATATGCGTAGATGTGAAAACGCAGAAACAGAGCGTATGAAAACGCTCTTTTCAAGCGTTTTCATCGGTCGCGTTCCGTACGCGCGGCTGTGAAACGGGCACGTCAACGGCAACGTCAAATTGATACGCGTTGCATGTTCGCCATTTTGTTACATAGTGTGTATCCACCTTTATATATAATACTTGTAATAATCTCTGAGAACAATAATATAAATTTTTTTACAGGTATACAATAAACTTGTATAATAAATAATTTACATTAAATAACATATGACATTTTTATAATTATCAAAATTTTGTTTTGGAATTTCCAAAAGGCATTATAAGTTATATTTTTTTTATTTTATTTTTTTAGTTTAGCGAGAAAATGAGAGTGTAAGAGACAATATAATAAACGAATATAAATTAAAAACAAAATAAAAAAGTATTTCCATCCATTTACGTCAACGAACAAACTTTTCACACTCATATTTTTCATATACACAGTAAAAAAAGTTTTTTTTATTTTAATATAATACTACGCAATATACTTTTACTCGTATACATAACCTGCTGTACAATGGTTCATGTAATATGTGGAGCATAATTAAAATAATAAAAAAATAATAATATCATATTCTCGTAATAAACTCTTTACATAATATATTATACATATGTGTTAAAGTATATAGTTACAGAAAATCATATATCCGTGTTTACCAATTTACTATTATTACTATATTGTTAGGTTTAGTAAGCAATTATCGGTGTGTGTGCGGTCAAAATAATTCCTAATTTTTTCCATATATGTGTACGGTTATGGTAATTTTAATATTGAAAACTATATATTTTACAATTATAATATCCACTGTTTTTAATAAATAATTTTCATAGAATAGATTATTTAGCAAATATAATATTAAAAAAAAAAAAAATTGGTTAAAAAAAAATGAACTAGCAAATTCAGAAAATGTCAAATTTAAATTCAGATACAATTACCGTAATATCCTGAAAACATGATTTAATATAAATGTATTTCAATAGTTTATTATGCCACATATATCCCAGCTATAACAATTTGCTCGATAGATTTATGATCCTTAACGATTACTGCAGGTTAAACATTAGCTCGTTTGACCCACCCTGTGCACACACCCATATGATCCAGCAAAGACAGGAAAATAAATATTTGAGGCGTGGCGAGGCAAAGTGATCTAAGTGCCAAAATTTAATTTTGGGCAAATCAATAAAAACTGTCCCATTTTTACATGCGTGGACATACAGATAGCTTCATCTATAATTGTTTTTACCTACAATTTATAGATAGTCTGGAGATAGATCTCTTTACACAGTATTGGCGTGGGCATATAGATAATTTTGGTGTAAAAAAAGGATTTTTCAATTTTTGACACATAGATCACTTTGCCTCGCCACACCTCATTTTTAAATGTTTATATACGTGTAAATATATACATTAGTAATATGTAAAAAAAAAATAATACCAACATTAAATAAACACCATTACAAGCATAGTAATAATATGACCAAACAAATTCTTATTGTTTTCAAGTAATTTTTACTCTAAGAATTTTTTTTTAGTTTTTAATTTAAATTTTTTTATGCTGTTGTTTGTTTATTACTCTTGATTCTGTTTAAAAGAAATACCCCGTGTATAATTAACAAGAGTATCCGCCTAAACCGAGAATGGTCGTGTGATATTTGAGATGTATATACGACGACGGTTTATCTGATTATAACAAATAATTAACACGGAGAAAAAACGAAGGATTAAAAAAAAATTTAAATACATAGGTTTAAAAAAATATAAAAATATTATAAACAGATTTAAATAATTAACATTAAGATAAGAATCTTTGCTTCAAAATTATAAGGCACAAGTTACACTCTATTGACTCGCTCAGATTCATAAAGTTGACAATTTACTTGCCGGCACACCGTGCATGTATAAGCTGTAATTTCACAAATCCATATCAAAAGAATACCGTGAATATAAATGACTATTCTTTTTTTTGAAACTTAAAGCATTTTGTTCATAAGTGTAAGAGAAAGTAAGATTCTAAATGATTCAAAAATAGTTTTAAAATCAATAAAGAAAAATACTTGAATATATTTGTATACTATGAATAAATATTTACATATAAACGTTTTGTATTCAATATACAGAACAGTAATTCATAAACTAAGACTCATTTTAGATCACTCGAAAATATTCTTAGTTTTTACTATCTCTAGAAATCTAAAAACTAACAGTTTGTTTGATTTTTATATCAGAGTTTTTATGGTAAATTGTATAATTCATCCCAATCAGGCATTTGCCCAAGGGGTAAAGGAATGAGGAAGGGTTGTAACCCCTCAAATTAAAGATCTTTTTATATACATTTTTATTAAGAATACATCTGTCCTCATTCTATAAAAATTAAATAGGGTTGAAAATTTATATATAGTTGTCAATTTTTCTTTTAACAGTACCAAATTTTTCAATTATACACCTTTTTCTATTTAATTGTCGGGCATTTTCCACCTACTGTTGATTATCGTTATAAATTCAGTCATCAATATAACATATTTTCACTAACATGTCAGCTGTTCAAGCTGTTTGGACATTTGTTGACATTTATTTATTTTCGATCCTAATGTTTTTGATCATTGATATTCCAACGTTTTTTTTTTTCCTTAACATAAAATATATGATTTTGAACCCCTTCCATGCATGGATAAAAATTATTGAATCTGATCCCAATAATTTATTAAAAATTAATAAATACGTGTATTTGAAGCTTTTAAGTTACTAAACCAATTAATTGGCAAATACCGTTAATTATTTATAATTAATAGTATGCATTTATTTTTGTCTTAATTAATTTTGATTGACCTTATAAAATTTGTTTGGTTGACCGTGAAATTGATACCAAAGTTTACAGAGTTATAACAAAATATGTAAAATCAGTTGAGCCACAAAATATTTTAATTCAAACTTTTCATCGCCCTTTTGAAATATATTTTCGAATAACTATAGTGCAGATTATATTTATATACGTTATAACGTATACAAATACATCCAGATATCTGAGACTATTATGTAAAAAAAAATTTAAATTAGTTATACAAACGAATGAAGAAAATTAAAAAATATATTATTGTTTTTTATTTCATACATACTCGTATATAAACACATTTATATTCATAATTTGTATGTTGCATAGTGTTTACGGATCAGCAAAGAAAGATCATTTAATTTAGAAACTTCAACATTTATATACACATGTATAAAACAAATGATGAAGTTGTTTTAACTCCACAGTACTTAACGAATATTAGTATTCAAAATTTGTTCTTAAATTCTCCACTCAAAACATTAATCAGTATTTCCAGTTGATTTCACTAGGATGAACCGACGTTATAATCACTGCGTATTGTACCTTAATCGAATCACTGTACACATATTTGCACGTGCATATAATGATTTCGAACCATATTGATGGAAACGTAATGAAGTTTCTATTTTCAATATCATTTTTTTATTTTATAAACTTTTCTTCCATACATTTTTCATTTATATAAATAATTATTATAATATATGTATTTATAAACATTTGTATGAACTATGTCTTTATTTTTCATCATCAAAAAGCAACTTAAAAATAAAATTGTATTTTTGAACAATAATAATTTAATAACACTACGAAAATAGTATTAGCGGTCAGAAATGTAGAATATTAAAATATAAAACAATAATGAGAGACTTATGTGCATAATATTATGTACGGCGTAAAAAAATTTTTGTCGTCACGAATGTACCTAAATTGCCCACACTAAGCGTTGTTCATTAATGCTGTAATAAAATTTTCAAGGAGTAAAATTACATTAAAAGACTTGTGTAATAATATATTACCAAATTATAAATCGATCACATAAAATCAAATAATTAATTGAAAAGATTAATTTGCATTCTTTCAAACTGTTTTTCCAATAAAAAAAAATTTGAAAAAAAACTTTTCAATAATAATTCCGCATAACAGACGTTTATAATTGTATTATATCTATGAGACATTCTTATTTTGTTTTATCGATTGCATCCAAAAAACTAATCTGAAACTATTTTTATAGTTTTTGAAAATCGGAGAGTTTAAACTCAATTAATTTCATGAGTTTATATAATTAATTTTTTTTTTTTTTTGTTAATATATTAATATTCACCAACAGATAGTTAAATGTTTTTTTACAAGTGTGGTTACTTTTCACAGTCTATTTTCAGACAAAATAAGGATAGAATTATGTACTTCAACCTTTTAAGATAAGGCTTTGTCTTTATACATTTTAAGCCATTTGAAAAACTTTCTCCGGTGACCTTTAATGCGTGTAGCACAAGCCAAACCAACGCTGCACACAACAAATAAATTTTAAAAACTACGTAGATCTCTTTAGATTTTTAGATCTTTAGATTTTTTATATTGAAATTCAAAACTATAACTTGAACATGAGTTAATTCAAGAGGAATATGATAATATTGTTTTTCATTTTAAGTTTGTAATTGTTTTTGTTTAACATATGATAAATATTTATGTTTTATATTTTAATATTAAAATCCTGTTTAGAGTTTTTGTTTTGGTGTACATGTTTAACAATAAAAATCGTATTAACAGCACGATATCATAAGTACACAATGATCACGTCCATGTTTCGCAATGTATTATTAAAATATAAAATCTATAATCAAAACACACACACATTACTCTGCCATACTATGGACTTTTATCGTTTGAACTTGAGCGACTTTAAAGGTACTTATAATAATTTAAATTCAACAAAAAATCCATTATAATTTATTTGTAAGCCAATTCATAAACTTTCAATGTATAGACCGTAAGAAATCACGTGATAAACGTGCAATTATATATATTTGACAACGGAATTTATTTATTTCGTTTACGGAAATAACATATTCTTATCTTTGTAAACCACGGCCAAGAAAAGAGGATATCGTACTTGTACGTGTTTTTATTAAGACGATGCAAAAACATTTGAGTGAATTCCCTTTCTATGTTTTTTGTTTTTCGTTGAATCAGTATACAAAGGTTGTCGTAAAAATGCATCGACATGTTTCGAAAACAGTTCTACATTTATCTTAAGAAGACGTGTCACCCAAAGCGAAATGAATATAGCATACATATTTTGAAAAACTATTAGAAAAAACTTAAGATAAATAAATAGTAAAATTAAAATTGGTAAATATATGTTATAAATAGGAAATATTTCAATAAACAAAAAATACGCTTGTTTCTAATTCACTGAAATGTTCCTCTAACCTGTAAGATTTTTATGATAAGAAAAAAATTATCAAATACTTATATTTTTACATATATTTAAGGAATGTTAAGTTCGCAGCTCGATGTGAATAAGAAATGTAGAAGATTTTTCTACAAAATTCACATATAGAAGATTAATTTGCATATAAAAGTGTATAATATGTATAGGTAAGGTAATATATTCGAAGAAAAAGCCTTTTTTTTTATCTCCAAAAAAAAGAAAATGTTGTTCTTTTTGTGCATAAATACATAATATTTTTAGCTTTTTCAAAAAAAACGTGATACATACAGAATGTAATTTGTTATTCGCGTTATTAACGTTAATAATTCGTTTTTGCTGTGATAGATTTAATATATCATGTCTGTCAAACGACAAGACAAAGGTATGGCTCTCCCACTACATAAAAAATAAGAAAAAATAACCGAACTCTATTCACACGACGTATGTTCAACAATTATTAAAAGTTGTACAGTGTCACGAGCAAAACGAAAAGTTTCCCGTGATGAAATCGATTGGGAGTGCAATAAGTTTTAATCCAATGGCACCCGAGAACGTGAGACGCGAAATACAGACGATGATCGGTGCCAGCAAGATAAACGACCGGCGTGAAAACCATTGGCCACGGTAACACCGATTGGAGATACCGAGCACGTACCGAATTTATAAGAAAATCTTAAGGGCTTTTAAATATAAGAAACTGTAGGAAGTTTTCGAAAAAGTGTTTTCGATATCGGTGTATACAATAGCTGCTATATTAGGTCCGAAATGAACCAATTGCAAAAATAAAATGGATCACGGTCCCTTTTACAAAACCCAGAGGGTGTTACATTCAACGAATTAAACGTTCAAGTCGAGATACGGCATAGAATATTTATAAAACGTCATCATGAATTATGTTACTTTGTTATGCTTTCATTCTCATTTTTCCTATTATACGATCTACTTAGGAATTTCCTTAATCATTTTATGTTAATATATAACGTAACTTTAACAGTTATTTGTACTAATACAACCAAAACCCCCATTTAAACTAAACATTAAACCTATGGAGTTGATTCAAAATAATATAATATAAACTCATAAAAAATAAGTTAACTATATATAAGTATAAAGGTTTCTGAAGACAATGCTGGTTTTTACTCTCTTTTATTGGTTTGTTTTTTTCTCAGATTCCAATATTTTAAATGACCACTTGATCATACCACAAATATACTGTATTTATTTTATGCGCGTAAACAAATTTTTATTTTTAACCCATAACATGGATTTGATATTATCGATTTAAAAGAAAAAAAGATATCTTAAAACAATAATCGGTACTTGAATGTTTGACCTTACCGTAACAAATTTTGCCATCACGTTAGAACATTAAATTGTTGAGAAATATAATCAAAATTATTTTTCTCGATATTTATTCTACAGATATCGACTTTAAAATGTCAACGTATTATTATAATATTATTATTTATTGGACTGTCAAATAATAGTGTTCAACTTAGTTTGATATTTTAACTACATACATATTTTAATTTTAATCGGAACATATTTATTTATTTATTTATTTACACCCGAAGGCAAGATAGTGTACATAGAATTCAGTATATAGTTAAATTAAAATTATGATTAATAATATAAAATATATTTTTTAATATAATAATACAATTTCGTTACTAAATATAAAGGTAACACAATATAAGAAAAGCGATAGTAAATATAATTATAAATTAAAATTCAAACATAAATGACGAGGTTTAGATTCAGAATCGAAGTTAAAATCGAAGCTATCGAGACTGTTGCAAACCCGAAGCACAGGATTTTTAGGTTCTTTGAAACTATATGATTGAATGTAGAACGACTCATAAAAAAAGTTATTGATCTCGAATAAAAATTTGAAATTGACAAATCAATTTTCTCAGATATTTGGGGACACTGAATATTATTATTTAAAATTTTAAGAATAAAAGATGCATCATTAAATTTAAGTCTAGAGGAGGATGAGTGTAGACCTAACTTCATTGCATATTCCTTAGGGGAATAATTCATCAAAAACTTATAAGATAAATATAGGGCTTCAAACCGGTTAAAACCTTTTTTTTTATTAACCGGTTTTATTGGAAAATATCTATGAACGAAAACAAAAATAAAACCACAATTACTAATTTTATAGAATGAAAACGAAATAGTTAACCAGAAAAATATTTTTCGTTCTCGAACAGAAAAAAAATATATTTTTAATTACGAAAAATAATTAATATTTAATTTTAGTTTTTACACATTTTGTTAAGTTGGTCAACCTATTTTGTTTGACAAAAGACAGGTAAAAATTATTAAATAAATATAAAATAATTTACAAAATAAAATCCCAACTGTAAGTGGGACTACTGGTTGTAACCCCACACTACTGTAGATAATAAGTGAACACGATAACAACCAGAAACCACATTGTTTATTGTAACAATACCACTTTTTTAATGGACGATGGTATTATCTTAAATTGTATCAAATATTTGTGAATTTGTTCAACATTTTGAATTAATATGGTTCTTCTTTTTTGTCTTACTCGATAATAAATATTGCAGTTATGCTGTTCATTATATATGTTAGTGTGTTCAATATTGTAATAAAAACTTAAAAATGTGTATCATATTATTTATTTTATATTAATATACGGTCTCTGAAGTTGAAAAAAATATATATTATCAATATATAAATTATGAACTTATTTTAAGAATATCTCACGATAGTTGAATTTTCTAACTAATTATTTCATAATTATGACAATGAGTCTGAGATATAAAATTGTTATAAAAAATTTAATTTTTTTAAAAGAACAAAACTAACTGGTTTTATTACATTTAAAACCGATTTTAATAAACTATAAAATATAAGATCAATATTAATCAGTTTTTAAAACCGAATAAAATAGTAGATGAACTAAAACCATTAATCACAAAAAATCATTATGGTTTGAAGCCCTAGTTTTAATAGAAACAAACTCTTGTTCTACTGAATAGTAAAAAATTGTAATTAATTCACTTATATATTTCCTAAGGTTACCGATTAGTACTCCACCATCACGGCTACATTTACTAGTCAAACCACTTCTTTCATATCTGAAAATATTGTAATTAAAGATACCTAATTCTATTTTAATTTGCTTCTCGTCAAGACCCTTTCATTCTAATTCAATTCTAATATCTACTCATAAATTCGTTTGTTATTCGTTTAGTCGTTAAGTAAATAACTATCAAGTATATATTGCTGACTGCAAACAATCTTAAAAAAACTTAATCGCTTATTCACTAAACGCAAGAGTGAATTAGCATGTATATTTAACGTTAACAATCAATAGAAAATAATTGTAATAAAAAATATAATTATTTGACATAGATGAAAATCAAATGTCCACCTAAGGAGAAATGAGTAGGTGAAAATTTTTCGCACATTTAAATTCATATGAACAGTCAAATATCCGAGATGAACATCCCCTATTGCAATAACGGTATATTTATTCGGATGTATTTATATTTATTTTGTTTTAATACTTATTGAGTTGAAATAGAATACGAAAACAGTGATTCGGAGAATAGGTTTAACGATATATTTATTATAGGCATGGACTATTTTTTTCCTGTTTTTCTATAGTTGGAGCATGAACAAAAAAAAATTTAAATAAAAAATACGTGGTTCGCACTACCAAACGAGGATTTGGTATAATGATTAAAGTATTAATGCGTTATTTCCGGTGTTTAGGGACGTGCTGTAGAATTTTAATGAGATTCAACACCCGATAAAAAAAAAATCATAATGAAAAAAAATTGGCTGAAGCGCAAATGGTAGTTTAATTATTATTACTCCCCAATTCACAACGCAATGAGAGAAAACAATCAAACATCGACTCGTTACTCGAATCAAGTTATTTTTTTCTCCTCACAAGTAATCTACCAAGACCAAAGTTAATGGTTCATGTTTTCCTGCGATGTTTCTATTTTCTATTCATTCCTTATTTGTTAACAATTTTTAATAAATATAATTAATCTAAATTGCTATAGTGGGGTCCGTTATCATTGTGTAAAGACCTTCACACCAAATACGTTGGCGTCCATTACGATGACATACGTCGTAAGTATACGTTCAACGCAAAGTATGTAGGTCTCACACTAAATGCATTTATTGGTTATTTATTTAAGGATTAAATTTAACTATAAGTTATAATTGTTTCCAATGAGTTTCTCCTTATCTTTAACTTGGGAGTTGATTACACCTTTATATTATCTTACTCGCAGGATATCCTTATTCGGTTCTATACTCAATGCTCACTGCATACCACTTTTGAGCATCGATCATTTAATATCAGTGGCGGCTCGTGCGTAGGTGCGCAGGTGCAAGCGCACCACATGCCATTTTATCAAAATAATATTTTTTATTTTTTAAAACTTAACCGTTGTAAATTGTTTTTTAAAAATATCGGTGTGCTATTAAAAAAAAAATTATTCAACAATATTTTTCGGTAAAGAACTATTATGTCGTGAACATATTATTGCTCCTAAAGTAAGAATAGTTATGCAAAATGCATACATCAATCGGTGCATAACACTGTGACAGTACCACATGCCTGTATAAAATACGTATGGTTGACGATGGGGGAGTCGCTAAATACAAGGCAATTCGATGCGCAGTTACTACTGTGAACCGATTTAAAAAAAAACGTTATCTGCGATAAATGTTGAGGTTTTTCTATTTGTAAACTGATTTCTGTATCAAATGGTCGATATTTGTTCCAACACACCCTAAACGCAAACTCAAAATATCAGACGCTTGTTCCAACACGTCATTAGACCAGTCTTAGGATTGTTTGTGGACTATCAAAACAGTTCGCTGATTCCGACAGGGACTAATAGTCAGAGAAACTATTATCACATTTATTACTCATGTTATCAATTTTTCGCGTTTGAATTTCCATTTACCAATATTTTTTGTTTCACTACATAAACTATAAATAGTATAAAATAAATATAGACCTAACCTAACCTAACCTAATATAAATATATTATAAATATAATATACATATACAAATACATATTATTAACGTCTAAACTGTGTATCTAAAACATTTAAAATGGAAGGTATGTACATATTATGAATTTTTTTTATTTAAATCGCAATTCAATTTTACTAATTTATTATCAATCTCATATCTTATCATTGAAAATCCGAAAAGCGTTCCAACAGAACTCAGAATCCGTGATCAATCCACATGAACGCATGCACAATAAATCAATCACGGATAGTCGGCAACCAATCCAAAATTCCGTGTTGGAACCAACTATATAATATAATAATAGATGTATATATATTTTACCCGTCATAGTGAATTCTTTCCTCTTAGAATTAATACCTAATTTTTTCTTTAAAAATTAATTCAGTAGAAAATCTTTTGAAAAAAAAATTCTCTCTTTATACAAACGAGGAAAAAATTAAAATTAAAACATTGGGAAGACCTGTGCCGGATTTAAATTTAATAAAAGTTACAAAACTAAAATCTCGGCAATATACTCGTCATTTTACCAATGATTATTATTCTAAATATAATTGGCTTGTAGATGTGATGTTAGAAATGCTGTTTTTTGTTTCCCGTGTCTTTTATTTGGTGGAGAACTTTCATGGACAAAAACGGGAATGACAGATTTAAAACATTTAAACGAAAGAATGAAAAAACATGATGTTACTGTAAAATATACAAATAACACATTCAATTTAGCTGTTTTGGGAAAAACAAATATTCTTTTTATGTTGGACAGTGTTTATAGAAGACGTATAGGTACTAGTTTGTTAATATAAATTGTAATTCATTTTAATTTAAAGTTTTGTTTTTAGGTATAGAGCTACACAATGAAAAAGTTTCCAATAATAGATATATTTTGAATGTCATTATTAATTGTATTTGTTTTTGTGGCACTTTCGAGTTGGCATTAAGATACCATGATGAAAGTGAAACATCTCTAAACCCAGAAATTTTCCGAGGCATAGTAAATTTTAGTGCGGAGTTGGATAATGCGTTAAACAGTCATATGAAAAATGTGACAGTTTTTAAAGGTACATCAAAAACTTTCAGAATGAATTATTAAAATGTATGCTAGCTGTTTATCAAAAACAAATATCATTAGAAATTAAAAAGGCGGATTATTTGGCAATAATAGCTGATGAAACTACTGATGTAAGTGCTGTTTTTCAAATGATAATTGTACATCGCTATATTGTAAATGATAAGCCGGTAGAGAGATTTTGAGCATTTTTTTAATCCTAAAGAACATAATGCTCAAGCTATATCTGAGTGTATTAAAAAAAAAGCTTGTCAAACATATAGGAAAAGAAACTGGTAAATTAATCGGTCAAACATATAATGGCGCTTTAGTTATGAGTGGTCATAATAATGGAGTCCTGATAAAAATAAAACAAAATTATCCAAATGCTCAATATATCCACGGTTAAACTCACCAGCTTAATTTAGTAATGTCCAACTCTGCATCAATAAATAGAAATGTTAGAATTTTTATCGCCAATCTAAGAAGTTTTTGTACATTTTTTTCAACATCTTCTCAACGAACGGCTATTTTAAACGAAATAGTAAATAAACGTTTACCTAGGGTCACTTCGACAAGATGGAATTTTCATTCTCAAACAGTTAATACTGTTTTTGAGTATAAGAAATATCTAATTTAATGTATGGAAACATTTATAAATGATGAAACTATTAAAAATATACTTACCATTCAGCAAGTCTCGGGATTAAAAAGAACATTGAATGACAAAGAATTTATTTTTTGGCTTACGAGTACATTCTTTCATAATATTATGCCGCATGTTGATATTTTATAAAATCAATTACAGAAACGAAAAACTGATTTTACAACTATAAAAACTAATATTGATAGCTTTACTTACATAATTTCAAGTATAAGAAATAAAATTGATAAAATATGTGAAGGTAATTTTATGCAAAATGTTAATAAGCGAAACCAAATAAAGAAAGAGGATGAACATAAACTAGAAGCCATAGAAGTTTGTGACGTTATTATATCTCAAACAAAGGAACGTTTTAATTTTACTGATCATCTAATAGCATCAAATTTATTTTTGGTTGAAAACTTCGAAAAATATTTTAAACATTCCCCCGAAGAATATTTCAATCAAACAATAAATTTTTATCCATATTTTAACGACAAAAAACTGAAAACTGAACTACAAATAATTTATAGCAAATCTGAATTTAGAAATATATCTGTAGCTGTTTCATCACTAGAGTTCTTAAAAACTGAAAATCTTACTCATACATTCGCTGAGTGTGTGAAACTATTAAAAATAATAATAACAATACCTATGTCTACAGTGGAATCATAAAGGTGTTTTTCAACATTAAAAAAAATAAAAACATTTTTACACAATACCACGGAACAAGACAGGTTATCAAGTTTAGCGATGTTATCAATCGAAAAAAAACCTCGTTATGAATATTCCTGATTTTAATAATAAAGTTATAAACCTTTTTGCTGAATCTAAAGTGAGAAGACTCGACTTTAAATATAAGACAAATACTTAACTTAAGATTTTAATTTAAATTATAGTTAAGTTATGATAAATGACTTACATATTATTAATAAGATACATTATTTTAAACCAGTAAAAACATGTTACGTCATAGTAAATGCTTGTTAGTTATTATTTTGTGCATTTTGAAGTTTTGCCCCGGGCGCAAAGTTCGGTTGCTACAGCATTGTTATTATTCGTCGTTGTTTTTGCGTTCCGCAACTACAGAACGTCGAATCATACGTAAAACGTCGTACGCGTATATTTTATAACATTTTATTTCATAACTGAAAATTATGTAATAATATTAAATGGTCTATAGTGTCGAATGCTTTTGCTAAATTTATGTATTTTTTTTTATTATATATATGTATAATTGAAAATTTTACAATTGCTTGTCCCGTATTTTTACCAGCCATGAAATCATATTTTATATTTTATCATTTTTTCGAAACATTAGAAATATTAGCAATAATATAAATTCTTAAAATGGGGCTGTAACTTTTTATATTTGATTTATCACTCTTTTTATATATATAAGTTATTACTGACATTTTAAGACTGTTGAGAAAAGTAGACTTTGAGATGGCTAAATTAAAGAAGTGAGAAAGTGGTATTATTAATGAATCTATATTAGATTTAAGCATTTAAACGGTAATTCTATCTAATCAAGGCGGGGAACCTTGTTTAAGTGACATAATCGATTTTATGATTGTATCGTCTTTAATAAAGTTAAATTTATCAAGCATTATTATTAGATCATTAATTTTAATTTGATTGAATTCTTCATTATTTTTATTATGAAATAATTATCTTTTATGTTTAATTTTTTATACACATTTTTTGCTGCACTGGTTAAAAAATATTAAAGTGATTTGATATTTCATTTCATTTGTTACAGATATGTAATTTTTCAACCAAGGAACTTCGTATTAAGAATTTATTTTTCGAAAGGTTAGTAATTATTTTCCAGTTTAGTTTGGAGGCATTGCCTGCTCTGTCTAATTCTTATTAATAATAGTTTGCTATTTTTAAAGTATTAAATAAGGTAATTCTATAATTTAGTTCATTATTTAATGGGTATTTTTTTGTAGATAAGTGTAATTTATCCCTATGTCAAATTTATAGAATAATGACAGTGGATTGCTCATGATTTTATTTTTTTAGTTTTCGAAACTATTTTTTTTCAGTTGTACATTTATTTTCTTTGATATATAACATAAAATTATTGTTTGTAACAGAGTTAACAATAGATTCATTAACTATTGAAGACTATTTGTAGTTACTTATGTCAATGATAACTTACAGTAGTGTAATTGTTTTATTATTTTTAGTTGAGTAGATTATTTCTGTTGCAAACTAGCTTTCTAAAATTGGTAGCTATAGAAAAATGGTCAGTTAAAGACGTGTGGGCAACGTAAGTTTTTTACATTATTCAATGATTTCAATTCATAAATAAGTGATCCTGAAAATATCCTCATCTTTCATTTGGTCTAGTTATACAGTTGATTCAATTTATGAATCCATATTCATTAATTAAATAAAGATAATTGTTACCGTCTAGAATGTTGATTTAATATGTTAATGTTCATGTCCCCTTTTATAGTTGTGTAGTTGAAGTTTTTTAATATAAATTATTATAATACTTACAACTTTTAATTAAAACTTGTATAACTTGAATTTAAAATTTGTAATGTTTAAACTCATTTAAAAAGGAATTAATACCTGTATGGGATGGTCTATAAATTCCATTAACTAAAAATGTTTTTAAAATTAATTTCTACCCTAGACATATGATTTGTGTTTAATACAATGACTTGAAATTCAACGATAGAGTCTCTTATAAAAACAAATATTCCGTTATTAAGGTATGTATGTTTTATTATATTAAATATGATGTACCTTATAATTTTAATTTAATGTAATCTGAGGTAGGTAAAGCTAATCATTCAGTAAGAATAATTATATCTAAGTGGATTTATAGACTACTAACATAATACCGAACTCTTCAAAATTATTATTAGCATTCCTTATATTGAAATATATTATATTTAATAGGTAAATTTAATGTTGAATAGTTAAAAAGTTGAAGAATTTTTTATTCTGTTAATATGTAATTGTATAGAAAAAAACATATAGTTCATCATCAGATTTTCGTCTTTCTTTCTCCGTTTATGCAGATAATTAAAAACAATTTTACCTCATGATTATAGCCAGTACCTCCCCAGCTATGTGAGCTCACGTACCCCTTCATTCTGAAGGACACATCTCTAGGTTAAGAAACACTAAAATAAGCTGCTGTTAATTAAGTGTAACTATAATAATATAAATATAAATTTTCTTACTTTTCGTGTGAGAAGTGAGCCCAGTCCCCTAATTTGTTTACACACCTAACAAATAAATATTGAAGTACAAACGTATAAATGACGTATTGCATATCGTATTTCACCAATGTATAAATGTATATATAAAACCGTAACCTCACATAGGATAAGTGAAAATAATGTGTATATCACAATGTGATATTATCACATATACGCGCGTCTAACAGATTATATCCTGTAATAAATAATATTATTGCATAATATACTATGGCCACTTACGATGAAAAAAAACCACTAGTAAAGTTACGGATGACGATGACCTATTACCATCTTTAATATTATTATTATAACTAACCAGTGCGCTAAATTATTATTCAGAATTCCTTTCTTATTCGACGGTAAAATAAATAAATAGACAATAAGATTTTGGTTAATTCTCCACGAGAACCATAATAGATAAAAATGAAAATACGTATGTGTATAGGTTATATACATGACAAAAACCATATTCAAGACGTAAGTTCCTATGCAAAATATTGAAGATCGAATAAAATTACGTAAGTTCCGACCTATAAAATACATAAATATATTCCATTGCCACCAAGTATTTGAACTGATTCTGCTAATAATCTGATAGCAATTTTACTTGAAATGCTCGTATGGGATGTTTCCACTCTAAATTACCCATGTTAAGGATGATGCGCATTGCTAATGAGAACCCTGTCTCTTTTGATTATTAGTTGTAATTTCATCATAACAATGTAATCTTTCTTATATATTTTCTTAAAAGTATAATTATATATAAAAGTTGTGTTACTATTCATGTATATTAGGTATATTTTATCTTTAACTATCTGCACTTAGGCCACGGCCAGTTCTGTAATAAAATAAAATTAATTTAATTTGAGTTTTTACTATTAGTAGAGATGTATGGGTATCCGGTAATTACTTAATAGCCGAGTACTCATCGGCATAATTAAGACTTAGCCTTTACCCGGTACCCAACGTAATATTACATTTTTACTCGGTCCTTGGGGTAATATGGAATTTTTACCCAGCCAGTACCCGGTTTATAATCAATTTTTTACCCTAAATCTTTCTAGTTTTTACCATCAT
This sequence comes from Sipha flava, assembly GCF_003268045.1. Classification (NCBI taxonomy): domain Eukaryota; kingdom Metazoa; phylum Arthropoda; class Insecta; order Hemiptera; family Aphididae; genus Sipha; species Sipha flava. The sequence goes on from NW_020271739.1 coordinate 1,230,243, forward strand.
CGTATTATATTTATCGCATTATTATTATCATATTATATTCAATATTTGAATTTTTTAAAAAAATGTCAACGTTTTACCCAAAATGTCTTAATTTTTACATAACACGAAAACAAAAAAATTTTTAACTATGCCATACTACTGACATCATTTCTATACAATGAATATAAAACTATATAAGAATCAACATAATGTTTTAAATTTTCAATATTTTTGATAAAACATATATATGGGTATGTTTTATCCTCTATTAAAAATCAATATTGACCCAGGTAACATAACAATATATAGGCCATTTATGTAGTCAGATGCACAGAAAACGTTATAATATGTATATGTATATATATGTTATATATGTATACACTATTGAGTTTATCGAAAAAGAATTCCGCGTACCGCTTAGTTACCACCATCTTTAATAACTATCCATTTAATTGGTTGTATGCTATGCAATAAATCATAAAGTTTACTCCTACACATAAGGCAATCGGCGTAAGGTAGTCTAAGTTCCTTTACCTATATTTACTACATCATTTTACAAAGTTCTGTAATCCATCGGCATTCGCATAATATCTTTCCGACCGTGACGCGACATAAGGATAATTAATAATAGAGATCCGGATGTTGCCAACCCGAAAACCCTGCTCTGAAATAACCCTCTTCTATCTTAAAAAAAACATAAGAAATAACTTTAAAATAACGTATTTACAATTTTTATTGCGTTAAAGTGAAATATTATGACAATACAAATAAATTTTCAGTACTATTTATTAATAGGTCAATATAATTAAATCGGTAAAAAATTTATATTCTTCACTAGAATAACACTTGAACAATAAGACGAACACTTTTCAAAAATGATTAAAGCAGAATACATATAATGTAAACTGTTTTGCTTACTATTAAAAAATCAAAATTATGAAAAATTCAGCAACCGCCCACTGTTCTACTAGACGCTTATAATTCATCACTAGGGCTCGGAAATTGTTACATTCGCAACTTTTTATGAATACGAATTAAAACCTAAAAGTTTTTAATGCAACTTTTTGCGATTTTAGGTATATTTTCAATTTGATTACAATTTTTTTTTATTTCCTTTATTTATAGTACAAATTTATATTTTTGTATACCTACTTTTCAATAATTGTAAATAACATGATTACATTTTTTTTTATGGTAACTATTGATATGTTTGAATATATTTTATATGTATTGATGGTTATATATATATAGAGACTTTATAAATATAGATAACAACGGCCAACTGTAAATACGATAGCCCATAAAACTATGCCAGTTACTGTTAATATTTTCTCGAAACTATTAAGCGGATCATCACTATGTCGTCATTATCATCACGTGTCTTGTCCCACCTCAACAATAACAATAAACTACTACGAAAATCAGTGAAAAATTCCATAAAAAAAAAAAATCTAATACGCGACTACGTGAGCTAAGTTCCATTTAGACCTTATATGCTGGTCGATTCATTTCCCTAACCATTCAGCACCAGGAATTTAAATATCGCCATTTCTCGTAAACATTTTTTTTTTCAATAAAAAAACATTTTACGCATTCAATTTCTTATTTTATAGTTGCATAATATCCGTCGTCTACACGTTCCTAGCAATGCATTGCAATAAGATTTATTATCATTATACGACCTGTGGCACGTTTTCTTGTCGACTTTTATCACTTGGCTCTAATACGTTTTCTGAGAAGAATACTTTTTAGCATTGAAAAGACATCTCACATGTTGATCGATTGGATATTTTTAATAGCTTAACTTGAAAATGGTCACTTTTTGCATTCTCCTTCGAGAAATCTAAAAATAAACACCCAAAAGCTTTTGAGGAAACACATCCATTTTTAATAAAACCTTTACCATTTTTACCTCAAGCCCAATTCCGTATTATATAATTTTCAAATGCTAAAATGAAGGTTAGATTACTTAACATTACTTTAAAAAAAAATATATATATATATATACATTTTTTTTTTTTTTGCTTTTCAATCCGAAAATTGGTTTTTAACAAATATTTTACAATAAATGGTTTCTCCATTTTTCTCTATCATTCGCCATATTCTTAAGTTCCCTGTCGGAAGTAACTCCTGTATCCTGCATTATTTGGCTAATGTATCTCATCCTAGGTCTTCCTCTTGATCTTGTACCCTCTATCATTCCTTCGGTTATGAAACTATTATGTATACATATATATGTACACTGTCGCTTTCTCGACATCTTATAATCATTACATAATATGTATAATTATACATATTATACATACATTATACATGTATACTGGCACTGCAACAATGTGCTTCATCATTTAAAATAATAATTTACAAAATGACTAATAACTAATACTACCAAACAATAAATATTTTCAGTGAAATACTGTAAATACAAAATCTAAATGTAGAGTACTTATAAACTTGTCTTGTTTGAATAACAACCGTTCAATTATATTATGTTATTATTTTAAATTATATTACAAAAGTAAACCATTACGATTTAAAAAACGATTGTGAATGGAACTCAGTTTATCAAAAAATGATCATGATTATATAAATGACCTATGAGTAAGCTATATTTGAGCCATAAATTAAACAAGTTTTACAAGATTTTCATGGGTTTTTCAATACGTTTTGAAAGATTCAATATTTTATCAATTATTTAAACTCTTAAGTAATAATTTATTTCGAATTTTCATTCTTCAGCATCGAATTTTTGAACCAATTTTTCTATTCATAAAATATACGCAACCAAAATAAAAACACATCTTAAGACATTGTTGACTCCATAACTATCAAATTAAATTAATAAAATATAATTTTTTAAGTCAAACCACAGTAAATAAAATTGTATCACATTGTATTACTGTATTATTGTTTTATATTATTAAAATATGATAATATTTAGCAATATATAATATTAGAATACAATCTAATAATGTCAGTAAAATGCATTTTGTCTATTAGTCATGTAGAACATAAACTTTATGATCTACTCAACTAATAATTTTACAATTAAAATATTATTTTATTAAATACCAATAGGTTCCTAAGATCACATCATTATTTTACGTACATATGCTATTATAATTAGTATCGAATTTAATGATTAATAAAAAATACTAAAAAAATTTTTTCCTTCGAGAAAGTAAAATTAAACGCCAAGAAAAGTTTTTTTATCAATCTCAACCCATAATAAATTAACACCTGGTAAAATTTTACCAATATCCATGAAGTAGTTAATAACTACTAGTTATTGAGAAACTTTATAGGCATGTAAGATCAATTCTTATTTACTAAAATAAAATACTTCATTTTTTGTGTTCGTCAATATGAAAATAACACCATTTTACAAAAAGGGTACATTATTATTTTCGGTTGTCAGATGAAGTTGGAATGAATAATAACCATAAAATGTATATTACCATCTAAATAATTTAATTATGTGAATGGTAATTTTCTTCATAATATCATTGTATTAAAAAAAAATCTAAATCGATACAATACTGTAAAAAATACAAGATATGTGTAACAAAAATTATATTGTGAGAACTCGCCGATTAATAACGATTATTACTTAGCATTATTACAGGTGCGTTACCCCAGTACCCGTACTTTCGAAATCACGAATTGTTATCAAGCAGTATTATGTACTTTATTTTGTACAATTTTGTACAACTCCCAAACCTCCCCGAAATTCAATTTAATTTTACGGGTGCTGCGGTAACGTTACACCAGCACCCGGATCAATTATTTTTCACAAATTTCAACTTTAAACCGTATAGTATCATGTACTTTATTTTGTAAAATTCTCAAACCAGAGGCGGCTCGTAGGGTTCATAGAAGTTCGAGTACAAAATTCAAATATTTCCTCTTTATCTATTATCATAGTTTACCACCTTTAACATCTATTGGTAATTAATTAATTAATTTAACTCAATTCTTTGTTATGTACTAAATTATTTTCCGTTTTTTATAGGTTAATTCTAGATTCTAGAACATCTATGTTAATACTTTTTATTAAACTTTTAGTTTCTTAACGGAGTGTTGAACGTGTTTATTTTACAATGATGTGTGCTTTTTTTTAATTTTATTTTTATTATTGTGTCTCTCATCACGTTTTGGAGTAGTAATAGTGCTTTAATTTTTGACTTCAACCCCTCTTTAAAAAAGAAATTTAATCTAATTTATACTTTGGGTTGTCAAAAATAAAAATGTATAGTAGTTTTTAAGAGCCTCTGTATTAACCCTGAAAAAGTAACAGAAAAACGGGAATTTTTACGTATAACCACTTTAGAATCTAATCGGCGTTGACATTCTTATGTCAACTGTAATCAGTAGAAACAAGATATATACATGTACCGATGTATCTGCATAATATGTAGATACTCTTTGATTTTTTTTTGTTATTCTTATCAGAAAATAAATCATTCAATAACAAATGTAAAAATTTAATATGATATTAATATATAAATATATAAATGATTAATTTAAATATTGTTAAAAGTCTTAATATAATTGACATAATTTTAAAACTTGATATCTGAGAACTTACCAAATATATTCTGTTAATTCTTTTTGAATTATATAAATTAATCGACAGCAACTATTCCTACCTAAAAGGAAGTGCGGTATCTTCGATACAAGTATCTTAGATACAATATTGATAAAAGATACGCGATAATACCCGTAAAATTAAATTGAATTTCGGGGAGGTTTGGGGGTTGTACAAAATTATATAAAATAAAGTACATAATACAGCTTGATTACAATTCATGATTTCGAAAGTACGGGTGCTGGGAAACGCACCTCATTATTACGTTGCAACGAAAATAGATTGCAATGGACACATCAATAAGAGGAGAGAGGTAGTGATGCGCAATAACGTTGTTTTCGTGGTACTGCTTTTAACTGATAAAATTTAATGTCATTAAAAATTAAAAATATTGATAAAATACTAAAATTTTTTAAACAAGTTCCGAAAAGTAAATAAGAATGAATTCAAACATTTATTGATCTAATTTTTTTTTTTTTGACTTCCACAAAAAACGATTTCACTGAATTTACATAAAATAATATGCGTTAATAACTCAAAAAAAATCAACTATATGCCAAATATGCCAATACACACAAAACATGCAAAAACATGCTTTATTAAACTTTAGATTTTTATTACCATTGCTATGAAATGGATTTTTATCTCAATTAGTATATTTTCCGATGTAGTATAAAAAAAATGCAAATGTATGAACTTATGAAACTTGATTATAAGTATTTAATATGTTTTTAAAAAATATAAATTAAACAATAGTATTTTAGCTCTAAAATGTATTATTTAATCAAGAAAATAGTACACTGTACAGATAATAAAATGTGCAACAGATGGCAGCTCTAGAGGGAAAAAACATGTTTCAATATTTTAAAACTTCAATGTTCTTAAACATTGATGGTTTTTCACCGATATATCGAACATATCGATATTTTAAGAATCGATTTATTGATACATCGAATATTGATGTTCAAATAATTTTGCCCATCCCTACTTATAAGTAGTAGTTCTATAGAACCAAATCAATCTTAATTGTTTATATTTGTAATTAAAAATTAAATAACCCTAGCTATATAAATTTATAATATAATAGATCAACCAACTTATTATGTTAACATTCGTGCTGTATATTTTTTCTGTATATTATTTACAGTTGTACTATATATATACAGTGCCGTATTTAGACATTTAGCCCCGGAGCAAAAAAAAAAATTGGCACCCCTCTAACAGTGGCGTATTTGAAGGGGGCGATGGGGGCAATCCCCCCCGAGAATTTTTAGACCAGGAAAATTTTATATAACTAATGGGTATAGAGTATTTGAGTATTTCATTTAAAAACAAAAATTCCGAAAAATTGTGTTGATGATAACAAATTATTGGTAAAAATCACAGTTATCTAGATAACCGTGGTAAAAATGTACATACATTTTTACCATGACGACATAATATGTACCACAAAGTTTGTGGTACATATGTCGTCATGTAGATCACTGACAAACTAGATCCCCATGGGTCATTAGTCCCCGGTAACCTAGTTGACGGGATATCAAACATACATCATACTATAACTATATCAATAGATGATGTTATAAATAGATTTGCTAATAAAAAAAATAGAAATATAGATTTTGTTTTATAAATATGTTGCTTTTTTTATCATATTTGTTTAACTTATTACTTTATAGGTTATACAATAAAAAATTCATTATGTCTTGGTAAGTTTGTGTGAGTAGTTGGGTGAATTCGCCTCCCCCGACATGAACTCTCAAATACGCCACTGCCCTCTAAGAGGCTTACCTACAGATAATATAGGAGAAAAATCCTCATGAACCTTTTAGATATTCTAAAATCATTGCTATTTTTGTGCAGTAGGCATTACACCGCACGCGATACCATAATACGCTATATTATTATAAATAACTTATGTTTATTGAGATTATCAAAACAAATTTGGAAACTAATATTATGTATATTCAGGCCCATATTTAAAAATTTGGCGTCCCTGGGCCCGTATTTATGCCCCCCTCCCCCCAAAAAAAATTAATAATAATAATACACTTATTATTTCGTCCATAATCAAGATTCTTTAATATTAAAATATAACTTATTAATGAAAATCATTTAATATTTTTTTAATTAACAAATTAAACAAATTATAGCATAATAAAACATATTATTTTCTTTTTTTATTGTTTTATTTTTTTTTCATTTGGTAGATAATTTTTAAAATTAATTTTGCTAAAATATTTTGTCGCCCCTGAGACTTGACGCCCCCGGGCATGTGGCTACCCATGCCCCCCTAAATACGGGCCTGGATATATTAATAATATTTTGAATCGCTGAAAACTTTATTGCTATAAATATATTAATAAATTTAATACATTAACATTAATTTATGATACTATTATTAAAAACAAAAAAAACAATAATTTCAAAATAATTTTAAAAGTTCAATAATTCACAAGTGAGCAAATTTCCGACCACAAAATTTTGGCACCCGAGGCAGTTATAGCCAGTGCCCCCCTTTCTAAATCCAGCCCTGTATATATATATATATATATATATATGTATATCATTATGTAGCACAAACACTATTTAAATAAAAAACAAATGTATTTCTTCTCCTACAAATTCAAACTACTGTTACTAGCATAACTTGATTGAATTAAAAATAATAATACTTTTTACAAATCCATAATGTAAGTACCTAATTATATATTTTTTTTAATTTGATCATTTGATCAATTCTAATAAATCACTCACATTTGAAACAGAATCCCTGCATTACCTAATAGTATTAATTATTTTTTTTTTATTTCCTAAAAAATTAAAACAAATACAAAAGTATAATAAGTGTTTTATTCACTATAATTCCAAGGAAATATTTTGTACTCAAATATTCTATTTAAAAAATGTACGCAAGAATCCTGCTATCAATCAAAACTCAACGATTTTTTCAAAAACAATGAGATCATTAAAAAACCATCATGAAAAAAATATATTCTTATATTTTTTTTTGTATGAGTGTATGTGACTTATGTTGTAAATTTATGTTAATATGAATAATACTCAGACATGTATAACACTTGTTTTTAAAATCTTATTTATTTTTACGTAATACAACAAGCTTTATACATTTTTGTACATTATATATTTTTATTTAATTATACCCATCGAATAGAGCAGTGGTTTTCAACCTTTTTAACAATGCGGCACACTTCATCTCCAACAAGATTTTCACGGCACACCAATCCATATATTATGTGAACCATATTTTATATATGTATACTATTTACAGTATACTCTATTAGAGGGTTATTTATTGTGAAATATATTAATACTGTCGATCCATCGAGACAGCTGTGACGGGCATACTTACAATAAATAATATTATATGTATCTACGATTAGTTCGATCAGTTTTCATCTCGAATATCAATAATAAGCTGGTAAATATATACTTATAAAAAAATTTATAGATTTATCTCGGCACATTTAAAGGGCGACACACCAGTTGTGAACCACTAGAATAGTGTATTATTATAGTTTTATATTATACATACCTAATACATACACCTTCTTATTAACATATAATGAATCATAAGCTTATGCTTATAATCTGAAACAATTTACTATCAACACCCATAATGGGATAAATAGGTCTACAAATAATTTATAGGACTGTTCAAATATGGACAATAAGACCATTTTTCCCTTAGTTCCTGACATTTTACAAAACCCTCATGATATTTTCTTGATTTTAGTGAAATAAGCAAAACCATATATTTTCCAGTAAGAATATTTCTATGTCGATAACTTATATTAAACATTTTTCATAGCTTACTTATTTTTTAAGCCAAGTGCCTTTCATTCTCTGATTTATATCATTATTTGCATCAGCCTAGTATATTAAAAATGCGAGATATGTGCTTTTGATTTTCTTATGAAAAAAAACAAATTATGTGTTTGTATTATGTGCAGTGAAAAGTTTTAAAAAAACTTGTAAACTAAATGGAGCTTTATTTCACACCTTAAATATCTATGTGTGTATACTTGTAATGAAATCCCGATTCTTCAAAAATCTTCCAAATCCGGATTTTGGATTTCGGATTTTTGGATTTAAAAACCTGAGATTTGGGTTTATTATTGCAAATTTCTGTATTCTAATCATATAACTTTCATTACACCACCTTTTAATCGTAATTTTAATTCTCGGACAAGATGATGGTGGTCTAAATAAGATTTCTTAATAATCGGTAAACACTACAAATCTTACATACCATTATTTTTGGAGATATAAATAATAAAAACTAACATGTATTTTATGATATCCAACTTCTATATTTAATATTACACAAAAACTTGTATATGAGATTCTTAATTAGGTTAGGTCAAAATATCATTAATTTTGAGAATGTTAAATTATTTTATATTTACTATAAATAATTCTTGAAAGAATATTAATTCGATGTTTTCAAATCCGAATCCGAATTCAATGCAAAATCCACATTTTATAATTCAAAATCCGCGTTTATAGTAAAATCCGAATTTTTCCCATCACTAGTGTATACGAGTTTATATTTTACATTTTCAATTCATTCAGATTTTTTTCTCATGCATGGAGAAACTAATAGGTAATATTAAAACCAATTAAACAAGTTTAGATAGATATTTTCTTATAAAATAAGCTTTAATATGGACGTAAGAGTAGAAGATCGTATCTATACGGAGTTTTTATATAAATATTGATTTTTTCAATTTTCGATAATAATAGGTGCTAAGTTAAGATACATCGCAAGTAATATATAAATAACCTACTATCATCATCGTTATAAAATAATAAATAATAACCTAATGGCTAATTATATCACTTCATATTTTATTACAACACATAATTATTCATAGGCTAACAACACGAGTGTACAATAATATTATGCTAATTTTATATAATTTAATACGATGGACAAAAATAAATACGTTCGATTATATTAATCACATATCAGTGGATTATTTAAAGGACGAACAGAGGTAGGTATCAAAAAATAGGTCTAAATTGTCCATTGCTTTAGACTTAAGAGTTTGGATAATGGTAAGGAGTAATTGCAGAGATGCAAGAAGTGACTTGTTTTTATTGTAATTTTACTAGGACGCTAAAGTTACTACATTTTGACCTTTATAAAAAACGTGTAGTTAAAATATTTATAATAAACCCATATATAATATAACTAGCTGAATTACCCGGCTTCGTCCGTGTGTAGTTTTTGCTTTTTCTAATTGAAATGTTTGAATCAACACACATTGTTGTCTTTATCTTTATATATCCTTATATATATATAAAATAACAGGCCATTTTTATGACACTATTTAAAATTTTTCTAATATTTTTTCTCAGAGTTGTGCTAAATATTCTATTGAGTATCACCACGTCACTTGATTTTTCATTTTTTTTTTTTTTTTTTTTGTCTGGGGAGAGGGAGATGGGTATTGTATTTTTATTTTTCAATTTTGTAACAACATTATTTAACATTTTTCCAATCTCCTACTCCCCCCTCCGACAAAAGAAATGAAAAATCGGGCGACGTGATGACTCAAGAATGTATTTGAAACAACTCTGTGAAAAAAAAATTAGAAAAATGTTGAGCAGCGTCATCACTAAATTGGAACATAAAAAAGACTTGTTCTTTTATATATATAAGGATTGTACCTTCCATCTAGATAAGTAAATTTCAATTTATACAGTGTTCATTAAATGGTTAAAAAAAACTAGTATACGCGTACTTTCTGGAGTGGCCAAAAAAAGAATGTTTTAAAAAAAATTTTCTATCTTTAGAACATTATTTCGATTATAGAAATGAATACTTGTAAGATATTTCATGCAAATTTCTCTCGTGAATCGATATGTGACATCAATTTGGCCTTGTCGCCCGTTTTTCACGCCCAAGTCGCCAAGATCAGAAAATATAAAAAATCAGTGACATATCAATTTGTATGAGATCTCTGCAAGATAAAATATGGTGTAATGTATTTGTTGTTATTTCACATAACTGATTAATTAATACGATTTTTATTGAATTTCAAATAAATGTTATTTAATTATAATTATTTTACAATAAAAACCGTGTTAATTAATCAGATATATGAAATAACAACAAATACATTTCACCATATTTTATCTTGCAGAGATCTCATACAGATCGATGTGTCACACCACATATTTTGATCCTGGCTACTCAAACGTGAAAACGGACGACAAGCCCGAATGTCACATATCGATTCAGGTGAGAAATTTGCAAGAAATATGTTACAAGTGTTCATTTATAAATTAAAAATAATGTTCTAAAGATAATTAGATAAAACTTAGTTTCGAAAAAATAAAAACTACAAAAGATTCTTCATTTAGCTACTCCCTATACTTGTACTAATACGCATATACTTGTTTCCTCAACCATTTCATGAATATCTTGTATGTTACATATTTACATATATTTTGATGTTAACAGCGCTGATAACACAAACACAACACAGTTTGTAATATCAATGACTATTTTATTACTACGTTATAATATAATACATTAGTATCAACATTGATTTTATAATATACAATTATAATTGTAATATAATGATTTGTATATTATATAAATCAGTGGCGTGCGGTAATATTTTATCTTGGGTAAGCGCTAAAATAAAATTTCAAATTAAAACAAAAAAAAGGTATTTTATTAATAAAAAATAAAAATTACAATCTAAAATTTATTTATAGATGAAATCCATTCGCCTTTCATGTTTTAAAAATTCGTTAATAACTTTATCATAAAATTCTGGATGATTTTTTTCTTTGTGCAGGAGTTCCTTTTCGATTGAAATTAATGATAATGAACTAAGTCTTTCTTGCCCTTGTGTAGATCTTTGATACGATTTGATTCGTTTTAATACCGAAAAAGAACGTTCAACTGAACCTGTTGTACTAGGAATAGTTAAAATTAATTGACTGAGTTTAAATACTTCTTGGAACGTCGATATTAAATAATTTATCTTAATTTTTTTGACTAAATCATATGGATTAATATTTAAAAATTCTTCAGATGTGTATAATACAATTAATTCGTTTCGTAATCTAATAAAATCAAATATTTCTCCGAAAATTGACTCTCGCAAGTTTTCTAGAGCAGAGTTTTGAAATTCGTTACATTACTTGAGTCAACTAATGACAAAAATTCAAATTTATTTAAAGAACCAAATCGCGCTTGCAAATTTGTCAATATGATATCAATTATTTCATTAAAAAGTACTTTGTAAAATGTTTTCTGGTCACGAATTTTACGCTGTAGCTCAAAATCGCCTTTAATAAAACTGTTTCCCATAATTTTTCAAATAGATTTAACCAATAATTTTGTAGTTGACATTTAGTTTCTTCAATTTTTTTCTCACGATATAAAATATCTAAACATTTAGTTTGTAACACTTCATATAAAATATCAGTCAAACTAAATATTATACTAAATACTATTAGCAAAAAATATGTTTGTCGACTATCCAAAAAATTGATGAACCCTTGAGATAATACTATCGCTTCATTACCCCAATCATTGGAATTATCTAATACGTGTTGAAATATGAATTGTATTCATGAACCGTATTTACTAAGCTAGAAGAAAAATTCCATCTAGTCGGCGCATTTTTTGGCATTTTTTTTCTTGTAAAATTAAATAAAACATGTGTACGTTTAGAAGATTTAGTAAAAAATGATGCCATACCAGTTAGTGTTTGAAAAAAAATCTTACAGTTTTTTATATTTGATGCTGATTGTGAAAATACAAGATTTAATGAATGACTAAAACAATGGACAAATAATGCTTTTGGGTAGAGCTCCTTTACTTTAACTTGTAGTCCTCCAACATGACCACTCATAACGGCCGCTCCGTCTTAAGTTTGAGCTACTAATTTATGTTTTAATTCATACCTATTAACTATATCAACTACGTGTTTTAATAAACCGTCTGCTGCTCTATCAGCATTAACGTCGACAAATGAGGTAAAACGTTCACGTGCTTCCCCAGTTTCATGCTGGACATACCTTAAAGTTGTTGATACTTGAGACAGATTTGTTATGTCTGAAGTTTCATCTAATAATATTGCAACAAAATTAGAATTTTTTATTTCTGATTCAATGGACGTTGATATGATGTTGCTAATTGAGCAAATAAGATCATTTTGAATTCTATTGGATGTACCACGGAATATTTTTGATGTTTCTAAATGCACGTTTAAAATAGAATCATAAGATGATAATAAATTTAAACAACCGAGGAAATTTCCTTGATTGAAAGAATCAACTCTTTCATTGTGACCATTAAATGGTAATTCATGGATCACCAAAAAACAAACACAATCAATAAAACGTTTTAAAACGTCTCTATTTTTTTTTACCAATTCATTATAGCGTATTACATCTAAACGTTTTTGTTCATCAAGCTGCAAATCAATTCTAGATTTTCCAAACTTTTTTCATTTTAAAACTGAAGAAATATGTGTTTGAGATCTTTCATGTTTTTGAATACCATTTATTAAATTATTGAAATTAACAAAACCACTATGAGACCAAACATTTTTTTCCCTGGTGAATAAAACACAAGGCCAATAGAAAATTTTATTTAATTTTGCACTACCAGCCAACCATAAAGTATTAAAATAATTAGAAATATTAAAATAACAAATGTAAACTTTGTTTTTTTCTTTAAGATAAGATGTCAATTTTGGAATTTTTGGACATGGTCGACCATTTTTTACAATTGTTAATTTTTCATCAACATTTTTTAAATTAAATTCATTTTCCAAAAGATGCTTGATTAAGCAATTGTTTGAATAAGTATTCATTATCTATAAAAACTAATATAAACAACGAATATAATTTGATTCCTCTTAATTATAATAATTTTATTTATTTAAATATTAATTATCTATACTAATTCCATAAAATTATGCAATAGGAATTTAATATACTTACATTAAAAATTTTTGTTCAACAAAATTTAACTATGAAGACTTGTGGACACGTTGACGGTTGACGGTTGACGACAAAATAATTTATTTATCATAAGTATAGTATAGTATAATATAAGTAGTATAGTTATAACTTATAATATGTATATTGAAAACAAAAATAATCCGATATGCATTGTAAGAATATTGGAATTTCGTTTTTAAAAATATCGATAAGCGCTCGGCATAGCGCTTTCATTCATCACGTAAAAACGTGTATATCCCCTTCTACCACAACTGGTCATTCCTATAAATAACTATATAAGAAAGGCAATCTAAAATACTAACGCTTCTGTAGAGAAATTGCCTATAAAAAAAAAAAATCATTTAATTTTTTTCAAAATCTGATACATTTTTTTAAATTGAACACAAAAATAAGAATTAATAAATATTTGTAATTTTAATGTTTTAATGTAAATAAATTTAACATTTAACATTTAACATCAGAAATATTAATCTTTTTATTTTTTCCTTTTTGGCTGGGCATGCGCCGCTTACCTAGCTTGTCCTGACCGCACGCCACTGATATAAATATTTAATATTTATATTTATATTATATTAAATATATATAATATATTTGTAATTATAATGATTGTATTGTACTATTAAAACCACGAACTACATGTAGTAATTGGTGATTAAAACACTCGTTTAATATCAGTCAATTATTCTTTTCTCCTGTGTTTTATTTTTCAATTTTAATTCTTCACAATACAAAATTATTTTGTAATTTTTATTGTAATTATTTTTTTTACCTTTTAATAATATTATAACGTATATATCATTCATGTTTTTTTTTTTGTAAGGCTCAATAACTAAATTTAGTACATGATATATATATGTATATATAATATTTACAATTAGTAATTATTTTTAAGAACATAAAGTTTAAAAAGTGTAGTGGTAACTGAAATAATCCACAAAACGCCTATGCAATATTACGCTTATATAAATTTGTAATACTAATGAATAATTAAATAGATAATAATAGGATCTACGTCAAAATAGTATATACAATATACCCACCATACAAATTTAATTGATTTAACAATGTGTGACGTAAACATATAATAATTTATGTCATTAAATAATATACTTTAGATATAAAATATGAGAACAAAATTAATAACGATTACAATCATAGATTAAAATTATTATATTATTTATGAAAGAATGAATGGTGAAAATAAAAAACCGTTTTGAAAATCTTGAAATAATGAAAAAAGACACATGTTAAAAATATTCATGGAATAGAAACTATAAACCACGGTCAGAGCACAAGTAATTTCTATGATATTGCTCTCCAAGACATACACTGCCATAATTTGTAGGTTACGTTATCTCTCTCTGTTCATTTTCTCTCTTGTAGAGTTTTTCTCGTCGTGTACGTTGCTTTTGCACGGCGTATTCTTCTGGATTACGTCGTCCGTTTCTGATATTTTGATTTCATAATGGTAAGTAATCGAATATTTTTTAATACATTTATGGTTGCATTTATTTATTTGAGTTGTCTTTGCATACTTTTGTGGATTCGAACGGATAAAAATCACTGACCATTCGACCACTTTGAACGATTTTCATTCGGACACCAACTTCAAGGGAATGTTTTAATTAATTATAATTTCAAATTTCAGGGTTTCGTTAAAGTTGTTAAGAACAAACAGTATTTCAAGCGTTACCAAGTTAAATTCAAGAGGCGTCGTGAAGGTAAAACTGACTACTATGCCCGTAAACGTTTAATTGTTCAAGACAAGAATAAATATGACACTCCTAAATACCGTTTGATTGTTCGTTTTTCAAACAAAGATATTACATGTCAGGTTAGTAAAATTATAATACTTCACAGTTAAAATAATTATTCCATTAAATTGGTTTTCAAATAAAGGTTGCACACTCTCGTATTGAAGGAGACAAAATTGTATGCGCCGCTTACAGTCATGAATTACCTCATTTTGGTGTTAAAGTTGGTTTAACTAACTATGCTGCTGCATACTGCACTGGACTTTTGGTTGCTCGTCGAGTAAATTATATTTTATTTAATAATTCTATTTAAATTTTTTTTTCAACCTAACCCTTTTTCATTAATAGTTATTGAAAAAACTTGGATTGGACCGTTTGTATGAAGGATTAAAAGAAGCTAACGGTGAAGAATACTATGTTGAACCAGCTGATGAAGGTCCAAATGCTTTCCGTTGCAATCTAGATGTTGGTTTAATGAAAACTAGCACTGGTGCTAGAGTTTTCGGAGCAATGAAAGGAGCTGTTGATGGAGGATTTAACATTCCCCACAGGTAAAATATATTTAAATTGAAATCTTCTATTATTATCTTATTTTTATTAATTTATTAACGTTAATTATTAAATTTAAATTTTATTAAGTGTAAAGAGGTTCCCTGGCTATGATGCTGAAGCTAAAGAATACAGTGCAGAAATTCATCGTAAACACATTTTGGGTTTGCACGTTGCTGAGTACATGCGTAAATTAGAAGAAGAGGATGAAGATGCATACAACCGTCAGTTTTCTAAATACATTAAATTAGGAATTGTTGCTGATGATGTAAGTACATAGAATTTTATTTACTTAACCTTAGAAATTTTTTCATATCTTTCAATCCGTTAAAAATTTTTCATTAATCCATAAATGTATACACTAGGCAGAGTAAACATATACTCTGCCCAGCTAAAGCTATTCCCACTATGACCTGACAAGTGGTGACGTGAAGTGTAAAATGCTACTGTTGGTTAGTTTTGAGGAAGAAACTAAACTTAAGCTCGATCATCAATTTACATGTGCTGTATAATAAATAGAAGTATTGTATTTTGTGGTATCAATGATCAAATGATAATTTAACTCTTCTATAATGGCATCTGTTGACTAACTAGTGCAGTTTAAAATTGTCATCAACATTCTTGTTGCTAGTTCTTATCATCTCTTCCTTTTGGCATAAGTACAAATAGGGACGTTTATGTATTATTTTATAAATTATGTACATTACTGCGTTTAAATATTTCCTAATATAAGTTGAATTAATAAATAATTTATTGAAAACATAATTAGTACTATAAAAAATATTAATTATGTTAATTATTTTATTTTAATAGTTGGAAAATATGTATAAGAAAGCCCATGAAAATATCAGAAGTAACCCGAAACGAGAGAGGAAACCGAAGAAGGATGTTTCAAAGGAACCTAAGAAACGCTGGAATGCTAAGAAATTAACGAATGCTGAGCGCAAACAACGTGTTGTTGAAGCCAAAGCCGCGTACCTTAAAGAGTTACAAGGCGAAGAAATGGAATCATAAACCGTTTTTATGTGCTGAGTGTTTTATTTCAATAAAACTTATACATTTTAATTGTTTCTTTTATCAAGTCCTTAAATTTTTAATTACGTTTGTGTAAAAGTATAAATTTTCTATAAATTAATTCTAATTCTATTGCTACCAAATTAGGCAAAATCATGAATTTTAATTGCTCTAGATAAATATATATATATATACAACTATAAGTAAATCTGTAATACAAACTATAATATAGTTAACCTCAGCACCTATTAGTTGCTAAATGTTATTTACTAAAATAATATTTTAAAACATCACTGATAAAATGTTGGTGTGCTTGATTTCACCTTTAAAAAAAAAATAATTTTTTGCTAATTAATTTTATTATATCTTTATTATAATTGTAATACATTTTTTCTTAACTAATGTTTTCGTCTAAGTAAATTTTATGGTCCATATTATAAATTTGATCTTAAATTCCTTTATGTTTTTTTTTCAAAAACAAATTTTTTATTAACATCTATTTATTTATTGTATAGTAATACACTATTTTTTTGGCGATACTTTTTTGAGTGAATGCTTTTTGTTTAGAGATCCAAACAATTCAGAGCAGAAAAAAATTGATTAGTTTAAGTCAGTGGTTTTCAACCTTTTTAACAATGCGGCACACTTCATCTCTAACAAAATTTTCGCGGCACACTAATCCATAAATTATGTGAACCAAATTTTTTATATACATATATATATATATATATATATATGTATGTATACTATTTATAGTCTACTCTATTAGAGGGTTATTTATCGTGAAATATATTAATACAATCGATCGATTGAGGTGACCGTGACGGGCATACTAATAATAAATAATATTATATGTATCTACGATTAGTTCAATCAGTTTTCATATCGAATATCAATAATAAGTTGGTAAATACATACTATCAATTTATAGACTTATCGCGGCACACTGGTTTAAGCGTTTGCTTTACTTCTATATGATTTATATTAACTATAAATATTTATGAGTAGCTTTAAAAAAGGTATTCCCAACAAAATACTGTATCACTCTGCTTTTACTAAATAAATGAATTTTAATAATACATTTGTTTTTTAAATAAAAATAATAATAGCAATTGAAGATCAAATTAATAATGTTCTAAATAATTAAGAGAAAATATTCGATTAGTCAACTGTTCACTTTTTGTTTTCTATAAATTTATATTAAATATATTATTTAGTTTAGTGTGAATACCGAGCGCTAGTAATCTTTTAAGATTATCTATAATGTCAAAGTAATTTTCTAAAATTATGCTATATTTTTCTTTTAATTGGCATAAAAATTAATTTTAAATTATAAAATATCTATGTAGTGATTCATAATTAATCAGAGAAACATTATAAATTTAAAATTAAAACCTATATAATATTTTCATATTTTTTCACTCAGATGATAATAAAAAATATAATGAATTATTTAAGAAATCGAATTGTATTATTAAGGACATTTACATTAACATTGTTAAGACGATTTCTAAAAACCTATTGTATTAATAATTCTCTACTTATAAATAGGGCCCTGATTTTAAAGCAAAGTGCATATTTTTTTGGTTTATCATACTCAATGCTTTCTAAGAACATTCGTTTCATGTAACGAGGGTTTCAAAACTACACATATTTTTTGCATTTTTCGACGTTTTTAATTTTTAATGGATTTTTAATGTTATTGGTTTATTTTGATGGTCTTTTGTGCATATTTGTTCAATATACTAAACAAATTTAGCTTATTCAAAATAAAATCAAAAGATAAATTATTTTCTTGATATTGTAGTAAGCTTATCGGGTTTTTCTATACACATTGTCAATCTTTATTTTTTGATTCAATTTTTATCTTTTTATATTTATTATTGACTGTGGAACGTCACCAGTATTCGGTCAAATAACAAATAATCAGTCAGTTTGTGTACTTCCCAGACATTGCTCATATTATGTGTGTTTGTGATTTTAATGTGTAAAATTGTGTGTTAATGACCAAAATAAAAATATGTCAATTTTGTGGTAAAATATATTTTTTAAGAAATTTTTGGCTATATTTTAGAGCATATTTGTATGGTAAAGCATTTAAATCCAGGCCCTACTTATAAATGAACATGAGTGTTACTCATCATGGGCGTAAACTGGGTGGAAGGGGGGGGGGGGTCATTGCCCCCCTAGAATAAATTAGGATGGACAGTGCCTTCTCTGATATTTAACATACCTTGTTTTAAATAAGTACAAAACAGGTGGTTATAGATATTACTATACAATTTTTTTTTTAAATCTTAATTTTCAATTTTCGCTTATCCAACATAAAATTAGAAAATAAATAATTTTATATAATAAAATGTAGGTAGTAAAGCGGCGTTTTGCCGCGGAAACCTTTTTTGTTAGATATGTAATTATATATTTGCCCCCCTTATAAATTTCCAAGTTACGCCCATATTACTCATTATAGATGGTCAATTACACAGTATTGCCTAAACAAAATTATATTTATAACAATATATTCCTATGAAAACAGAATTTTATTTGAGAATACATATTCTTCATTATATTTACAAGGCATTATTCATGATACAATTTTTAATTTATTATCTCTATATAAATAAATAAATGCTAAAATTGACTGGAGTATTATTATATTTGTTATATACGACTACATTCAGATTAAAAGTTCATCATCAGGTAAATACCAAGTTAATAAAATAGTGACTCTATGGACTTTATGTATACCCAGGCCCAGTTCAAGGGGTAGGTAACATAGGCCCACACCTAAGGCGGCATTTAACATTTTTAAACTATGGATCATTTTAAAAAAATATTACATTTACTAGTACCTACACATATCAAATTATATATAGTAAAAAATAAGACAGTAAACTGTTATGTTTTATTTAAATTAGTAGTGGTTTACTTATCTACAAGTGTGTTTAACTAATAAATTATTAACTTTACATAAATAAATATAATGAACTCAAAATTAAGTCTATTTTAGTATTGTGTATGTAAAAATAATATTTGATACCTATAGTATTTACATGTAATGGGCAACATAACTTATGTTTGCCTAGGTATAAGTAAATGTTTGAACTGGGTCTATATATATACCTGATATATATATATATATATATATTATAAAAATATTCCAGTCAATTTAAGCACTTATTTATTTATATATTAATTTATTAGTGAGAGAAGATATTAACAATATACAAAGTTTTGTTTTTTTATATTATTTATATTTGAAAATATGCAAGTCATATAGTAATTTTTAAAATAATAATTATCGTAATAATTAAAAATGTATTCCAATCAATGCATCAAATAAATTTTTAAATATATGTATCTGTTGTCAAAATTAATTATGGATTTCACATTTCAAAGCATGGTTAAATTTAGAAGGTGCTGTTTATGATCAAAAATAATCTAATGCAAAGTCCCCTTAAATTACAGTCGCCCATTCATAAAATATAATCTGTACTTTTATACAATCAAATCAATGGTTTAATGTAAATATAATTAAATTTAATCCAAATCCTTGGTTTAAATTAAATAAGTACATTCAGACTTAAAAATACTCACTGTCAAAGAAGAAGCCAAAAACTCCTACAAACTTTTCCGTTCCCGTCTTGTAAACCACTCTAACCCCCTAATCCTGGCTCTAAACTCTGAGTCTATTCCTGGGAACCCACCAAGAAGGTTAAAGCATAGCTAGAACCGTGACCTAAAATAATTCTAACCCTCTTGCCAGTAAGTGTTGCCACTGGGTGATTACTATATCATGTTAATCATGTCATTAAATGTAAATCCTCAAACATGCTTATTGTAAAATGTATTTATAGATTGTATGTGTTAAATATAAAAGTTAAAAAAAAAAATTAAATAATGTCATAGTTTGCTCTAAGATTTAAATTAACAATTTATTGATTAGTTGCTGTAGTAAAATTATCTTGTGTAATAGTACCTACCTACCAAGATGTAATTTTTTTTTTTTGTTTAAAATGAAAATATAAAAAATATGGATTTACTATATATCTAAATATATTAAACATAATTCATCATAATTGTATTAACATTTTTAACACGTCCAAATAATACCCCTCTAAGTGTGTTGCAGTATGAAATTCTTATTTTTATAGGTGAAGTATAACTTACTTGAAACATAACAGTAAATAACAATCAGCTATTATGTTCTCAATAACATATAATTATAAAACAGTATATAAGTATATAATATACTGAGTAGGTATATAAATAAACACTTTTAAAATAATGTAAATACAAATATGATTTTTAACTAGGTAGTGAATATCGTTTATGGAAATACAATTTTATAGATATACTTCAATAATCAGCGACTTCTATAACCCAAAAAAAAAGGTTCAGGTATTATATCAGCTAACACCATACTTGACTTGACCATAATGACTATTATTCATAGATAAGTGTAACTCTAAAAGAACACTGTTTTTAAAACCGTATTCTATTTCTTAAAGATATTTGAAAAAAAATGTAATAAATGTTCAATTATTACACTTAAAATAATAGAATAAAACAAAAATTGATAATTGGTTAATACTTGTAAATTAATTTATAAATAATTATTATGTTAATTTATAATGAATAAACTATTTCAAATCGTTTTGAATTCAATTTTCATGATCATTATCTGTAACTGCCTCCAACTTGACTAATTTAAAATACATATAAACTACAATAACAAAGGTAGGTACATATGTTATTATTACCAGTTAAAGCATTTTATGTTTAAAAACTTCACTACCAATTCTACTGAAAAATACTTTTGAATGTTTACTGGGTGTTTATTGTGAACTATTTATTTATTACTATCATTTATTTGTTTGATTTATTTTATTTTATTTTATTCATGCTTTATTTATTTAATGTTACCGACTCATAGCTGTTTATTTTAATTTTAATTAATTTAATCCTAGTCGTATTTATGTACAAGGTTGTTTGACACGAAAAAAAAACTGTGATTGATAAAATAACAAATTAATGTTTATTAATTTCATCTAAATAATCTTTAGTGAAATATTAATTAATTTTAATTGGTCAATGTTAGTACATGAATGAAAAGTAGTAATATTAAATGTTTAGATACATTATTTTATATTAAAATTTCGTTGGTTAACATTAATAGGTAATATATATCAGGGGCGGCCAAACGGTCGATCGCGGACGATTTCAGAGTCGATCATGTTAGAATTTATTTTTAGGCCACGTGCACTTCAACAAAATAAATATTAATATGTTAATTAGACTTAAGTATTTAAATTTTAAAAATTATTATATTATTTTTAGTAATTAGTAATTAATTTATAATACTTTATGCATTTTTATATACACTTTAAGCAAGTACCTATGTTTCTTAATAATTATAATTATTTAATAATAAAAACATTTTTCCAAGAAAGTCGATCTTCAAAGGTGAAGTATATTTTTAGTAAATCGTGGCCGAAAAAAGTTTGACCGTCTCTGATATATATTATGTACGGATAGACAGAAAAGTAGGTACTGAATTGTAGTTCATAATTTATATTATTACATTAAATACTATTAATATTCCACTATCAGTATTTTTTAATCGTATAGTATTAATTTAATATATACAGCATCGTATTTTTTTTTTATTAATGTTGTCAACAGTTTATTCTTTTATACATAAATCACACGATTAGCTACTATTTTGTTTTTACTCGTCATATAATATTACACTTCCTCTTTTATACATCACATTTAAGTTATAAAATAAAATACGTACGTTTTTATATAAGGTGATTTTTTAGCACTGAATTTGTTCGCTAAATGTTCAAATTATAAGTGTAGTTGTTTATATTTTATGCAATATATCTTTAAAATGCAATCTGATTAATTTCATATCCTGAGTCCATCTTACATCCAAGTAATATTCTAAACAATTTTTAAGTACCTACATTAAATATAACCATTATCCATTGATTATAAATACCTATTTACTATTTACTAATATTTTATTATTAATAATTAAGGACTGTAAATTATCCCTCAGCCCATATGACAATGTTCACTATTCATATTGTACGTATCTCGACTTAAATTTTTAAATGCTTCCAATTTATGAGTTATAAATTATTAGATAGATAAACGATACATTTTTGTACATCATAATGTTCAGATAATTAACTTCTTATAAAAGATAAAATTAATCATTATACATTAAATTCAAAATATAACTTTTTTTTTCAGACTTAAGACTCGATTTTACAGCATGCAATAATAAATACCTAAAAATACTGGGGAATAGACGGAATAAACTCTACAAAATTAAGTAATTTCCTATATGAAACATAGCGTTAAATCCTACACAAGATATAATACATATATTTTTTTGATTTTTATTTGATTTAAATAAGAAAAAATCCGTCATATTATTATTAAAATACATAAAATAATTATAAATATTGACTAAACAATTACTAACTTTTTTTATGAAAAAAAGTCTGTCAAAATTGTCATGGTTTATAATATACAAATTATTGTATATTATATGTATATATATTATATATTTATATGTATATATATATTATATTATATATGTTTATAATACATTTTTATTATTACTTCTACATTTATTGTTGGTATAACGCCACGTTTTTTATCTCTTTTTGCAATGTAATGCAAAATAAAAAAGTTATTTAATACTAAAAGCTTTTTACAATTTTGACTGTACATAAAATCTATTATGATGATTATTTTACAAAAATATTACTGATTCGGACGATGGACGCAGAAAACACATTGTTTATACGGCGTATTATATTATATTTGATGTATAAAACTACGAATCATTCAAGTTGTGTAAATAACGAATAATAAATATAATAATGTCAAGTAATAATGGGCAGAAGTGACTACTTGTTACTGTCGGCTATTAGTCAGTTTTCATCACGTACTACCGACTAATTTTTTAAAAGTTGTGTAATCAACTATTTATAATTCATTATTATTAGTTGACTAATTATTCGATTAAATTTTGCACAACCGACTAACATAAATAAATTAAATTAGTCGAGTAATTCTACAAAAGTCTATAATAGGATTCAATATTGTTGCAACAATGCAACAAATGCAGCATGCGCTGTGATTCTGAATCGGTGTAAAAAAAAATATATAAATAGGCTATTCTAATAAATGACAATATTGTAAATACATATTCTATTATTTTACATGGGTTTTAAAAAAAATAAATATTTAATACTCTAAATAACTCTAACTACCATAGTTATCATTCAACTGTCATAATCTACAGAATTAAAACAGTTTTTAAAATACAATTTCATTATAAAATTTATATTTTATATCCTTTATATTTTTAATAAAGTTTATGCTAAGGTTGTAAGAATTTGTATTGTTACCAAAATAAAGTACATTTAGTCAATGGTTAATGGAATATAAATTAGTCAAGTAAGTAATAAAAATTAGTCAAATAATATAAATTAGTTGAATAAATTAGTCAAATAGAAATTAGTCGAATAAAATAATAGTTGAATGACTAATTATACTACGTAGAGTAACTAAATTAGTCACATACCTAGTACTACCGATTAAGTCAATAGGAATTAGTCATTTCTGCCCATCACTATGTCACATTGTCAAATAATTAAAATTAAACGCATGGAACTTTTATCTAGATTATAAAACATCGTCCATCATCAGTAAACGCAGTCATACGTAATTGGATAAAAATTAAATTTTAAACGTTCAAATAAAGTTCAATTTTATTCAATTAATATGTGTGAATATGAGTTTTAATCCTAATTTAAAGATCATAAAATTGTGGGGGGGGGCAGGACTGTAGTCCACTCAGCTTTTTGTTAAATCCGGGCCTGGGTATGTTCGATCTAAACTATTTACAGAAGAGTTGGTGCGATAAAAAAAAAAATAATCCTATAATATACATTATACATTAAATTAAAGTACGGCCTTACTGTTTGTTTTATCGCCGTAATTATTAATTGCAGAAGGCCGTCATTATTTAACATGTCTTGCGAATACTCGCATATTTACTAGAGTTCGATCGGCGGCGGTGAGGAATACGCGAGAGCCATGGTCTTTAGCTGGAGAATTATTATTGTAGTGCCTACCTATGCATCACAATAATTCCCCTCCACTGTGCGATCCAACTCCGTAACTGCTGCCCGTGTGCGGTCTGTACACAATAGTGCTACAAGCATTGGCATTACAACAATACCTGTCCCTCAATCGTATTGCTATTATTATTATTATTATTATTATTGTTATTTGGTGACGAGGAAATCGAATTGTCACAGTTGTAACCGAACCGTACAGACATACCTACGTACTATCCACTTCGTTTGTGAAATAATCTCGTCATCGCACTGCTTCAGGTGAGTAGTTATTTTAATGTTCGCTGTATGAATACGTTTTACGTTTGTCCGTAAACTAATTATTCCCTTTAATCGCCGTACGTACATAGTACGGGGCTTGATTTTTCTAATGCAATTTCATTTAGATAAAAAAAATAATCGCGTTTTTCATGCGACATTAGTGTACTACACACAATCGTAGTTCGTAGGTAAATACGGCGGCCGTGTCTACGACGCGTGTCGTCGTCCGAGTGACGAGGGTTGATTTTCAAATCGTAGCGCTCCGCCAAACAAAATGGCGGGGGTCGTCCGACCTCCATAACTGCTGCTGCTGCTGCCCCCGAGTCAATAACCTCAAAAAAAAAAGTAGTGCAAAAAAAAAAAACAATTTTCCTCGGCTGGCGTACGAGAAATTTTATTTAGGTCGTCCGCGTTGTTTGTTCGATAAATTAATTCGTTACTCAACACCGTTCGCGTTAACCGGTCTCATCTCGTATGCATCCTTCCGACCTCGGCCGCCGGCAGTGATATCCGCGCTCGGCTCGGTGTGTGCCCGCGGAACGTCCAGTGCGGCCGATTGGTGGGTACCCGTCCATCCGAACGGTGCTCGTTCGAATTTTGGCTAATTCATTGCGGGTGTTTGGCAGGTGGACGTGTTTTCGATGGCAGAGTCCACTACCGCTACAGTCACCGCGGTGGCCGTGTCCTTGCTGCTAATCCTGCCGGTGGCCATGTCCTCGGAACTGTTTAGGTGCACCAAGCCCGAATTAGGCTCATGCTACTGCGGCAAGACGACGTACGACCGACAGGAACTGTACGCGGTCAACTGCACGGGCACAGAGCTCACAATGAAACAGAGCCTGGACGTTCTCATGAACCTGCCCAACGAGACCGAGGTAAGTCAACGGCAAACCCTTAACTGTGTGCTGGCTCAAGCCAATCATAAACCCATTTTAGTCATCTTCTTACCACTAACTTAATAAGCATGGATGTTATTTTTAATTTTTTTGTATGTCCCTGAAGGTGTTGATATTCACCGGAAACTTTCTCCCAGAGTTGCCTTCCAACATATTTGGTGTCTACAGTACCATGGATAAACTACGGTACCTAGACATGTCCAACAATGGTATACAAGAAATCAAAGGAAAGAGTTATCATCGAGTTTCCAAAGTTGAGCGGCTGATACTAAATAATAACAAGATTGGGTTGAATGGCATTGGACTCCGTCATCCCAGGTGAGAACTTTATTCTTATCTTTTAATTATAATAATAATAGTACATCATAAGGTCAAATTATTTACATAATCAATAGTTTCTATAGAATTAAATTTAAATTACATAATGACTATGATTCCATTAAATATCTTATTTTCATTTCATTCTAAAGATAAGACCTAAACTAATTTTTTTTTCTGACTTGATTAAAATAAATATTTAATGCTATCAATTACTCGTGAATTAATCACTTAGCTATTACTTGTATGGAGTGAATTTTTTTCTTGCACTAAAGTATAATACACCACTTTTTTTTTAGACACTGATATTTTATAATAGCCATAGGTCATCATAGATTTTAGTTTTTATGTTTGTGTATCTTATTATTAGTTTAAAAGGTAACAATATCTTAACTATAAACATTAAATTAAAATATTAACTAAATTATTTAAATAGTGTATGAGATCATCCTGCTAGGACATTCGTCTGAAATAATAATTATTTGGCTGTGTGATCTCATAATTTTGTTTGCATTACATGCCACTGCTAGAACCTTCTACTGGTTGAATTATTCATCACTATATTATATAATATTAATGTATGCATTATGGTAGATCAATGTCTTTTTTAAAAATATGATGTTAGTACATAAATGATAAAAAATTAAAAATATATGCGTGAATCTTCATAAAACTTAAATTAAATTTATAAAATTTTAAAGAATTAGGTAAGCACTCTTAGTTATCCAAAAAATTAAATGCTTAAGTTGGGTTAGTGTGTCAGTAGCTTAGGTAATGTAAAAAAAAATGCAAATATTTTATAATTTTTATTTGGATTAATACAATTATTATAAGTTGATATTTTTGTTATTTTTTTAATTCCTTTTTTATAAATATCTCATTTAAACCTAATTTGTATTTATTCATGAATTTAAAATTAGCATCTTTATTATACAGAAGTGCATATGTATTTGAGTGTTAAATATATTTTAATTTTTTAATAAGAATTTAGAATTAATTACATTCAATTATATTTTATAGAGTATTTTCAAACTTTGAGAGTTTGGTAGAACTTCATCTGACTGACGCATTTGCCGATGAAAATATTGTAAACATAACTACTGATTTGTATGAAGTATTCGTCAATAGTAATTTAAGTCGTTTGGCCAAACTTCATCTTGAACAAAATAAAATAAGTGTTATAACAGAACCTCGTGTTTTTTGCCCATTGCCCCGTCTACTTGACCTACATCTCAGCAATAATCAACTTACTGGCATTGATTTCAATATAGACTGTATGTCTAATTTGCGTTTCATTGACTTAGAAGGTAATCGTATACGTGGACTGGCCGATGAACAACTTTCAGCCTTAGATACTGTTCAGTCAGGCAATAAATCTTTGGTTATCGATTTGTCCAACAACCCATTTTCATGTGGTTGTAACATTGAAAACCTATATAGTTGGTTACATACCACCAAGGTAATTGTTCGTAACAGTGAATCAATTCGATGTATCCAAGATTTGTCAAAAAATCCTCTTGATCCATACGCTGCATATCGCAATGATTGTCCAAGTCCAGTACGCACTACACTTGTTGATGGTAATCATGGCAATCACAAATTGATAATGTTGTTAGTGTTTTGTGCTGTACTAGCATTTTTGGGTGCTGTATTATATGTATCAAGATTTGGACTAAAACGATTAAGACCTGAATTTAACACCTCTTCAAGAAAGATACATTATACAACCATTGGAAAATGTGAAGAACAAGAAATACATGTATGATAATATGACAAATGATTAGTGGTGTTAACATTATGGCATGTGGAAATTCCGACTCATGCTTTAGGGAAAGACTGATAACCATTTTTTTTAAAATTCAATAAATTATTTAAAGAGTATTTATGAATTGTTATTCTTTTGTACAGTAATGTTATGAAATTTAGAACGAACAATTTTAAAAGAAAATGTTTAAGTTTTTGTTTAAAAAAAATTTTTGATCGAAGCAAGTTTTTTTATTTTTTTTATTAATGACATTAAGGAAATGACTGTTATTAAACATAATTATTATTTTTTTTAAATAATTTTATATTGTCGATTCGTCGTAAATATTATTGATCTCTAATATCTCTTGTTCCTTCGAAGTATCTCTATTTGTAGGATAAAAGTATGATCAGTCGGATTTTCCACTTATGTTAATACCTACTCCCTTTAGTAGATATAAAACATGTTGCTTTGTGTTTGTTCACATCATGTATCTGTTATAAAGAAAACATAAAGTTGACTTTGCCTAGTGTTTATAGTTAAGTATTATACAATTTAAAAAATACTAGTGAGATAAAAGAATACACCGTCCCAATTCGTTTTAATTTTAATTATTTTATGTTGCAAAATGTTAACGTAATATAATTTTTAAATGAATGAGCTTTTAAATAATATGTTATTATATATCTAAAAAAAAAAAAAATTTAGTAATTTTTAACTTGCATATTTCTAACAATTTTATTTTAGACCATTATTTCTTAATTTCTTATATTTTACTTTTAATCTTATAAATAAGGACATAATTATTGTTATTAATATAATCATAGGCGTACGCACAGTTATAATTGTTACTTGTTATTTATTGTTTTAGTAAAATAATTTCCAATATTATTATAATATGTGCACGGGTATACAAATAAAAATATTAATGAATGAGGGCCTATATTTTTTTCATATTCTGATCATACATTGAAGTTTGCATACGCCTATAATTATGAAAGAAACATATTTTGTTATGACCTTTAATTTTACTTTTATGGTCACCAATAATAACTGTATACCATTTATGTAGTTACACCTTTGTTATTTGATTATCTGTACTTATAATTCAATGGATTTTGTATAATTTTATTCTTGTTAGACAATCAAGAAACTCGAGAAGAACACCAATGGCTTTTCACGATATGTTTACTATTATAATGATTAATATATATTTTACATAGTGATAAATCATAATTTTAATGTTCATTAAACATGTACTCAAATTTTATCTCATATTACGTTCATAAACATTCTCAAGTTTCTTGAATTACAATATTTATTGTGATTTATGTTATATGTACATATAAACCTTAGTATAATTAACTTATTTTTAGAATTCAATATTACACATATTAATTTATTTATCTATACTTGGCTAAAATTTAATTCTTGTATGCAATTTATAGTGTAAATTTTTATATCATTGTTAAAATTTGTTTCTTGTAGTTTTAAGCTTAGCAAAATAAATATTTCACATTTCTCATTATTCTTCACTTGTAATCATAACTTATTCTTAACTGCTTATTAATAACTTAGGCAATTGTTGACAATCCGAAGTTGCATATCTTGGATTCTAATGTGAATGAATTAATAATTATATGCATCACATTGTAAACTAATTTTCATTACAAAGTTAACTAATTAATATTTAGGCTGCTTTTACGTACCTCGTATAGTTGTTTTAAATTTTAAAAGTAATGTCTTTGAAATATTATGTTTCATAAAAAAGTAAAAATGAAAAAAAAAATGTTTAATGTACTTAACAAATTTGTTGTTGTTTTGTTTTGAGTCTCGGATTTTATAACGTTGTTTATAATGTGTATATATAATGAGTTGTAAAGACGCACTTGACGTTTTGCGCTCCGTTGTCAGTTAAACATTTTAACACTGTTATTAACTAATGTTGAAATTTTTATTTTTGCGAGCAACGGTATATGCAGCTGATCACTTATTTTTTTTTTTATGAAAAGCAAACCCAAGTACGCGTTTATTGTTGTTGTTATTATTATTATAATTATTATATTGGAGCGCAAAGAGTTAAAACTTTTTTTTTTATTAAATATTATATAAAAAATAAATAAATAATAAAAAAAATATATATACCATACAATGTGTAATGCCTTTTTAGTCTTTAAATTAAAGCCTGCTGTGTTAATAAATATTATATGTATATATTTTGATTCACCAAAATGTATTTTAGATATTTCTATAATTCTATATAAACAAAAATTGTTACTAATGTACTCATGTTCTTTAAATTTACCAAAATACGTCTTATCCTTCAATGTAAAATATTAAATTATATTTGTCGTGTTGTAAGCTGCTTATTAATATTATCAATATTCTGAAATGCACCCACTTTTCATTTGAAGAGAAGCTAGAGTGCTATGTTGCAAATTTAATTATTGCTATGGTAAAAGTATAGTACTTGACTGTTTCTGTCTTCTAAGCAATTTAAACTTTAAATTTAGAATACATGAAAGTGCGTTATTTCAAATGATTATTTTTATTTTGGAGACACATTTATAATACATGTTTCATGTATGTAGTTCTTTCCTGAATATTTTGTCTAATCGAGTTTATAAAATACGAAAATATGAATCTCAATTTTAAACAAAAAAATCTTTTTCAATTAACTCACTATATTTTTAAATTAAAATCAGAAAATGAATACAATATATTTTAAATTTTCATTTTTATGTTTACTACTCTCAGTGGTCTTAAAATGTTTTAATTAAAACACGTATGAATAAAAACAATGTAATGTATTAATTTTTGATAAGGTCGTAATTTTTCCAAAAATATTACCATAAACGATCAATCGACGATTGGACCCTTTAAAATGAGAAAAAAATTAAACCCTTTTAAAAAATTCAATGGAAACTTTTTAACCTTAAGCTTGCAATTAAAATATATTTTTAATTTTATAGGACCATTTTAATAAATTATTGGGGTTATCAACTTCCCCTTGGTATTTGGCCCATAGCAACTGTATAAAAATATTTTTTTTTTAGTACCTACATATACTTAAAACATTTGAAAATATTCTGAAGTTTGTTATAATAATACAATTATAAAAACTAAATCTATTTAATTTTAATTATAAATTTCTATTTTAATTCTTCCCAGTCAATAATCAAAAAAATCCTGTGAATATTACAACTAAAGAGTGAAGTCAAATGTAAACAAATGTAGAGTTAGTATTTACGTTTGGTAGTTAAATTACTAATTGAATGCAGTGCGGAAAAAAAACAAACTTGGTATGATAACTTATCATTAATATTAGGACATCCGTACTTATCATTGATAAATACGGATGTCCTAATACAATGCAGTTAGTACGTCAGTTATTTTCAAATAAATATTATAAAATATTAGTCAGTATATATGAACATTATTATTTTATAAAAATAAAAATCTAAATCCCTAAAGTGTTTACTTTTGCTAAGTAAATGCGTACTTCAAAACCAAACTTTCTACTTCGGTATATGTTCTAAGACTGAGCTATTGTGTTTGGAAACGTTTTATACGTTACACGTATAATATCCCACGTATAAAACGTACAAAATGACTAAAACGTATAACTCGGTTTGTTTTTAAAATTCACTCTTATAAATTAAACATAATTCCTATTTCAGATATTAAGTGAGGTTTTTAAATTTTATACATTGCAAAAATATATTTTACTACTATTTTATAAAATATATCTACTTTAGTTTTTCGTTTATAATCTATTAATATAAAATATTAAAAGTGTTACAAACATGCACGCCCGCAGAGGGGGGCGAAAGGGGATATTGCCCCTACTGGGAATTTATATTTCAAAACTATTGTTAATTTAATACCACGCATATTAATTATAACATAATTTTATTGAGATTCATTTATAAATTTTAGTAAAATTTATTATATTTTTGATAATCTAAAATATATAATTTTGAACATATTTATTAGTATACAATGTTTACACATGATTGCATATTGCTTAAAACTATAAATTCTCCTGAGTACCAATTTCCATGGTATTTGATTTTGTTCTCATCTACTTTTAGATACATGTTGTTTTGGCCCTTAGAATTTTAATCTTGCCCCGAGTGGGATTTTAACCTGCGGACGCGCTTGGTTACAAATATCCCAAGTACAATAAATTTACTATAAATACGTCCGTGATAAAATAATGATAATTATTAACAATAGATTAATAGCACCATAATTGTTTATTTATAATTTATATTTTCTTATTTTATTGTGTTTAAATTATAAATGCTTTTTTGTTTATAAGGGATTTTATTTTTATACAGTATAAAACGTATGGTTTATATGTACGTATAATACGTGTTTTATACTATACCGTATTCTACGTTTCAAACCTGCTATTTACTAAAAGAAAGTAAACAATTCATTGATTCGAGTTTTTTCTTTCTATTATACCATAAACGCGAATAATTACAGGTTGCGTTCTATATGTAATTCTTACAGTTATAAATAATGCTTTTTCGGTCATAAGTTATTATTTAAAGAATTTAAAAAATGTTGCACATCTTCGGTTCTGTTTACTTTAGTATCTACATAATACAAACCTGTCAACATTCATTGCCATAGTGTTATTCGTAATTAATTTCAAACAGTAAACGTAATGACTAATATATATTATGATGATATAGTATTGCATAATATGCGATACGGTTATAGGATAAGACGATATTTAAGATTTTTGATTATTTTTATTTCAATACATGTATTTTATTATTAATGTTGACCAAAACAAAAAATAATTGTAATAAACTCTTACAAATTACAATAAATTTTCCAATCAACCCAGTTAGGAGAGTTTATAAAATATATACAATCATTTTACAGGAAGTGCTTGTAAAAATATTATTATTTAATTGTAACAATTCAACATTGTGAAAGTATTAAGTATAATAAATAATAAATTAAATTAATAAAAATTCCTATCCGGCTGCACACAAGATTAAATTCCTATATAGGACTCCAATAAATAAATTATGAATTTTTCAGTATATTTATTGCTTTATACCATTTAATCCCTTCCATAATCATCTCCATATTATGTAGGTTGATACTTATAACGGCTACATCCGAATTGGGTTCCGAATTTAAAATTACTACACTAGTTGGATCTCGAATTATTTTGGGTACTACACTAGTTGGGTCCCGGATCTTTATAGGTACTACACTAATTGGGTCTTGAATTATTTTGGGTGTACACTAGTTCTTGAATATTTTTTAGCAAGTACTACATTTTTTTAAAATTCTATAATTTATATAGTAATATAAAGTATTATTAAGTAATAAAAGTATTAAAAATAAAATATTAGTAATATTAAATAATAAAAATATTATAATAATTAAAAATATTATACAATAATATTAATACAATTTTAATATTTTTTAATCAGTTCGACGTTGCACCTCTGCGTGAACGTACGTCTGTCGTTATACACGTTCCGTTATCTCGATTTCACTATGTCATAGACCTACTCGTAATCGCTATTCTATTAATGTGCGCTCCACGGTTATAACGAGCGGGTGGCTATGTCGAGCTCTAGTGTCTATCATAAGAGTCAGTGCGTCTCGTTCTGGTTCCCCTTCTCCGTCTAAACAAAAATCCACCAAACGTTTGTTGTCGTCTTCTTCAAACTCACCAACGACTCCATCTCATTTGGCAAAAAAAACTAAAAGTTTTTGTTCAACAAATCGCTATGCTATTTTAGCGACCGAGGATGACAACGTTGAACCAACTGTAATTTCAACCAAGTAATTTCAACACAGTTATTGACTACGAGCAACTCATTCCATTTGAGGGAAAAACAAATTCCAACGCTTGGGCTCCACCAATCTACATTAAAAACACTTCTATAGTTAATTTTTCAGCTCTTAAAAATACGTTTATACGACTCACTAGTGTAAACGGTTTCTCTTGTAAGTCTTAATTATTCGTCCAAATGGAACTTCGAACTTCGATGCTATCGTCGAACATCTGGCAAGCTCGGATGCTTGCTATCACACATTTTCCCCTCCACCACTTCGGTCTTATAGAGTCGTTATCAGAAATCTTCACCATACTACTCTCATTACGGATATCTCAGAAGCTTTGGGTGACCGGGGCTTCTATGTTAAACGAGTTAAAAACGTTCTAAAGAATGGTCCCCCGTTATCTCTTTTCTTTGTAGACCTAACTTCAAACGACAATAATCATGACATTTTTAAATTGTCTTCATCATTACATAATTATCAAAGTAGAAAAACCTAATAAAACCAAGAATGGACCCGCCCCAGTGTCATACCTGCCAGAATTATGGGCACACAAAAAATTATTGTGGTCATTTCCCTCACTGCGTCAAGTGTGGGGAGAATCATGGCTCCGAAGATTGTACCAAAGATAAAAACAGTCCACCCAAATGCGCTCTTTGCCAGGGTGCCCACACCGCTAACTTCAAAGGCTGCCCTGTTTTTAGATCGCTGTCAAAACACCCTTAAGTAAATAGGAATACCCCTATAATAGCTCCAGCAACTATTGTTCCAGGATCATTTTCAAAATTGAGGACAGAGCTCAAATCCTATGCCGAAGCAGTTAATTCTGATATTTCTCCGGCTGAAACCATCTCGTCCATTTTATCTAATTTCATAAATAATTTAAATTCACTAGTGACTAGAAATTGTCTTTATTATTATTTGTATCAGCAGTATATTCTGTTCCGCTGTTGTTTTCTTTTGTTATATTTAAATCATGTACTTACTTAACTGCTGTGCTATATACTACATATTTTATTAATATGTAATTGTTGAACTGTAATAGTTTATGCTGAAAGTTCTAAAAAAAAAAAATATTTCTAATATTTATGTGTATTATGTGTAGGATATGGTCCATAGATGTATTCGACAATAAAAGGATTAGATTTCTGTCATCCGTAGAGACGAACTAGTAAACTATACTCGATTTATTTATGTGAAATGTAAACATAAATTTGAAGTAAATAATAACACTATGTACAGTATTTAATTTTACATTGGATTTATATATTCATTGTAAGTCCTATAAGTTATGTTTTATTACATAGTATAATATATAAAGCTTATTACCCATGGGAATCTTTTATATTATTAAATATATTTTCAGAAGATTCGCAGGTGCGAACAGTGGTTACTCAAATTAGTTATCTTAAGTAGTGATGCACAACGATATTTTTTCCGTTATCGATATCGGTTCTTTGATATCTATATCATTTTGTGATATTGAAAACAAATGATATATCAATATAATTTATTAGCTAAAAAAGAATTGATCGACGGTTTTTTTTTTTTTTTGGAATTAATATTTCTTATATTAAAAAAGTATAAAAAACTTTTCATATTCTTTTATTATAAACAAAAATTAAAAAATTAAAATTGAATTATTAAAAAATTAAAAATACAGCTACATTATTTATTTTTCATCTACTATAGATACCTCTAAGTGTTATATAATTGCTTCCTGAAAATATGCATACATTTAAAATTATTAAGACGGAAAAAACGAGACTAATTGTACAAATCCAACAGTACAGCTATATACATCTATTGTAACGGCTTTATCGTTAGTGTTTAATCGTTTTTTGACATTGGTTCACTGTCAAAACTTATATAAATAGAAAATAGAAATTTCAAATTGCAACGAATTGTTATCAATTTTCAATGTCGATAAAATGTTGGATATTTATCTACGATGTCGTATTTCGATATCGAATATTATTTTTGTCATATCGATATCGGTAAAATTGTTCTGATATTGATATCGATATCGAAATACATCATTGTGCATCACTAATATTAAGGCGATCACTCAGACTACAGGATTTTTGGAAGAATTTTGAACTTGATTTACGCGGTTAACATTTTTCAATATTCTTTTACGAGTAGGTATTATAAAAACTATTTTTTTTTTTTTTTTTTTAGTTTTTCGAGAAAATATTGATAAATGTCTATACTATTATAAACATATACATACGTATGAAAAAAAAAATTATACGAAACCCGTTTAAAGTAAGATTTTTTTTAATTTTTTTTTTCCTCAAGTACAAAAACAACCATTACACCTCTTCTTTGCCAAGAGCAATAAACATATCTATAGATGTACTATTACATTTCCATTTTCTATATTATATTACACGATTTAAAGTTCTCGAGACGCGGGTGTTATATGTTATATGATTCGTAAATAAATGAAAATATAATTGAATTAATCCAATTTCGAATTGTTTAAGCTTCATTTTATACAACGAAAATTGTTGTCCTTAGCATTAAGCATTCTTATGCCGCACCCCATAAAACGATGGATCACGTGATCAGAATAAATTTAATTATAAACTCTGGTATAGTCTCGTGTAAGAAATACATTTTAATAAATAAACTAATTCGGTTAATTACACCGCTCGTAATGTGTACAGGTATTATATCATGTGTCGTTTATGTATACTCGCAATACTTATCATATATATTGTATTATTATTATTATATATATTTAGCCATTAGTCACATCATTATAAACATACGAGCATCAAATTTATTATACATATACATACATATATTATAATTACAGTTAAATGTGTTTATAATATTTACAAGTCATAGTGTAAAACAAAACTATTCAGCAGTCAGTACATTTTAGTCGAAAAAAGTTTCAAACTCGACACCACGATCAATTTGTCATTTCAAAGTTCGTCAACGACACGAAATTAATATATGTATATTCACTAAGCATGTGATATATTATACATGTATAAGTATTTGCGCAGCACTTATGCTAGATTCGGAGATGAATGAAGTAGCGGGTGCTTCGTTATTCTTTAAAAGTTACAAAACGTAATTTTGCAAAAACTTATAACAATTCATTACACTATTTGGAATCACCTTATTTTCTATTCGTTTCCTGACTTGAGCTAATGCACTGTGATACTTTTGCCTCGTCTTTTTAGGGCAGTCAACTGGAAAAAAAACCATAGTAGATAAATACCGTAGGTATTCATACATATTTCTTTTGGTTTTTCTTTCATTTTTATTATTACTAAACCTTTATAGCATAGGCACTTTTCACCAAATTAATTAAGTAGTTTGATATTCAAGGATTTAAAGTTCACGATAAAATAGTAGCCTCTCTCCCATCGTAATAAAATCATTGGCCAATGCTTAATTCCATATTACATATACCTAATAATGACGATTTATAAATAACTCTATAAACACATAAAACGAATTGAGTTTATTTTATTATACTTTGGAGTCGATTTTTAACTTTCATTCAGTCATTCTTATACTACATTGTCATTTGATTTTTTTGTCAATAATGATTATAAAATAGTACTTAGTTGCGGTTTTCAATGCAAATAATAATTTATCACTCATATCTAAACCAAAGTGGCACTTATATTTTGTTACCATTTTAATATACTGTAGGTCTTCGTAATTAGGCACGTATTATAAATGTAAAAGTACCGTTTCTATATAAAGCGAACTGGATTATAGAGTATAGTATGTAATATTATACAGCTATAGATAGATATTATTTATTTATATTAGTAACGACCAGGAAGTTTCTTTCAACTTTGAAGTACAACAATCAAAATATGAAGATCTCATTATTCAAAATAACATTGTTTACAAAAAATATACGGTTAAGCTATATTATTATAATATAATAAACGTCGAATATCCTTTGTATTTGTATATTGGATTCTACATAGTCGTGAAGGAATAGGATACAGTACATATTGGTTTTATACACGACATGATCACTAATTTTTTTTTTTGTAGTTTTGAGACGCGTGCATTCCGAATTATTTGAAAAGTTCACATCCGTCAATCAATCGTTTCAAAATTTTATTGTTAGACTGATAGATTAAAATTATTGAAGGACAATTTTTCAAATTCCATAATAGTTTTTTAAAACGCTTTTCGAAAATTAAAGAAAAATGAAGCGTATTGATTATACGAAATTTAATTTATAGAACGAAATATATAGTCATTATTTTGAATTATATATCTATATGATATAATTGTATTAACATTCTATGAGGTTTTAGTTTAATAGAGTTTAAAATTTAGAACAACTTTTTTTATAGCTCTTATTAGTCAGAACTTTGGTTTAAACGATCATTGCCTACGATAATATTTGATTAATTTGATTATATATTATAAAGTAAACATAGGTCATGGGTGTAATCCTCAGTGGGTGATCTTTGGAGTTTAACCCCCTCCCCTTTATTGGCAATTTTTTTTTTCTTTCAATTCGTATTGAATTTGTGAGGTATATAAAAATGCAGTATCTCACCGCAATATAAATTATCTTTATAATTATAATATAATTATATTTGTTACACCAAAAAAAATTATTGTTAATAGTTCACTGATAAGTTATAGTGACAACTCATTGATTTTTTTTACTACCCCTCTTCCCCATCGAAAATTCTTAAGACCACTACTGTCATAAGCTATAATACTAAACTACTAGCCCACCAAATACAATAATAATAAACAAGTATAAAAAAAGGAATGCATAGTTATATGTGTGTGTGTGTGTGTGTGTGTGTGTGTGTGTGTGAGTACATATTATACACAGTGGCGCCGAAGTGATTTAAAAATACTATGACATCCTACATCCAGGGGCCCCCAATTTTTTTCCAACGTAACAATTGAATGCGAAACAAACCACTCACACATTTAGTATATAACCATTTTTTTTTCATTTTTTAGCTGAACAAATATTTAAATATATTTTTTGCTATGACTTGTTTGAACTTAGGTAAGCTATTATCTAGCTACTAAGCTGTGACTTAACACGATTTTGATAAACCATATGAAGTTGAGAACTAATTACCTAATTATCATTTAAATATTCATAATACAAATAAAGTAACTTATTAATTACCATAATACTATATAGATTGTCAAGTTTTTATTTAATTATAAATTAAAATCTTATAAAATTAATGATTTAATAAAAAACACCACTTATTTGTGCAAAAATATCTACTACTAAATCTTTATCAATCATAATGTCACTCTCACAAGAAATTTTAACTAGGCGGTCTTCAGATGTTAACGATTTTAATCTTGTTTTGACTAGTTTCATTTTTGAAAATGATCTTTCAGTACTATAACTAGAAACTGGTAATGTTACAGCAATTTTAATAGCATAATGAAGATGTGGGAATATACTATCTAAACTAGTAGAATGTAATAAATTAAAAATATAAATTAAACTTTTTGAATTTTTATTTTCTTTTAAAGTTTTGTTGTCATTGTTCCATGCTTGAAGATGAATCACAGAACAATAATTCTTCATCATCTGATATATTTAATTCTGTTTCTGTATGTTTGTTATATTATAAACTGTATGTAATTTTGTTGGTAGAATTAATGTTTTTTTTATCTCTGAAAAACGTGAAGTAAACTGCAAGTATTCAGTACGCAAACAATTTATGTCTACTATTTTATAATTATTACAAAGTTTAACAAATGAATCAATTGAAAACAAAATTGGCATTTTCATAATTTTTTCTATTCTTTTTAATAAAAACAGAGAAATATCTTTTAAAATACCAATATGATCTGGATTAAAACGTTTATTCATTTAATTGTTAACATGATCTAGTGCTGGGAGTAGGTACTGTATTAATTTTAAACAGCTGAATGGGATCTTGAATTCGTTCATCGATACATCTTTCATCATGTTTTCTAGGTACTTTCTTATTCTTATCGTTCTTAAAACTTCAAACTAATAATCTGATTTGTTTATAAATGCTTGGGCTTCTTCATAATGATTATCAAAAGTGAGAAACATATTTGTATCTTACTTTGAATGTTCTAGGATGAACCAAGAAAAATATGCATTTTTTGGAACTTCCGAGCCCTGATTATAACAATAAGTCTACAATTCTACATGCAGTAAATACTTACTATTATACTATTATAGTATTATTTAAAATAATGAAATTAATTTTTATATCAGTTAAAACTATTTAAAAATAATGTAACAAATTTTGAATTTACTTACAGACTACTGAGTAATGTACAGTTACGTATACAGTTGTCAAATATTATTCACTCAAATATTTCGTAAAAAGTAAAACCATAAAAATATAAAATCAATAAACCTACCTAATTAATTAAATAAATAAAGACATAACAATCATTTATCATTATCCTTTACCTTAAATATGTTAAATTATTAAATCCATAACAAAATAACTATTCATAGTTATAACAATATAACATATATAGTTAATTTTGTCATACTTTCATGACCATTGACCATGTCCAACATTTGACAGCTCAACTGTTAGTTATTAGTAACATCTAATAACTAACAGTTGAGCTATCAAATGTTGAGTTACTATGTTAGTATAATAATTTTAGTATACTATACTTGGTATTAGATTCTATAGACTATAGTCTATACTATAGACTATATTCTATAGAATTAGTAGAATCATAATCTACTAACTACCTATTATATAAATAGGCTATAGTGTTTATTAGCAGTTAGGTACTAGTATTGCTATCTATTAATCATTTCAATTCTTTATAAGTAAAATCCTG
This sequence comes from Sipha flava, assembly GCF_003268045.1. Classification (NCBI taxonomy): domain Eukaryota; kingdom Metazoa; phylum Arthropoda; class Insecta; order Hemiptera; family Aphididae; genus Sipha; species Sipha flava. Next base: position 1,271,171 of record NW_020271739.1, read on the forward strand.
ACCTACAACCGGGCCCTAGTAACTTTTGGTGGTCCTCCAGCTATTAAATCTACTATGACATATGTCATAGATAAATTAGGTGATCAGCGCAACTGATTATACATCACAAAAGAAATTGGGATAACTGCAGCACAATCTTGAATTAAGACCATAAATATTGTTTTCATTTCTTTCAATTTCTATTGAACACTGTCATTTCCAGTATATACTTTTATATATCTATATATATTTGTATTTTTTCCTACTAACCCCAAAATATACGTATATATGTACGTTTTGTTATGTATATATTTTTAATCGAGAACGAGCACATATAACAATATGCATTGTGTATATGTGTAATACAATGCAAAAGGTCAGTTTTTGTCACAAAGACGGGCTATATAATGCTATATAGAACACAATGCCTACCCCTATATGTTCTATATAATATCGGGTCGAGGAGGAGGTGACAGGAAAATTATACCGTCAGAGGATATTTTTTTTTAGTCATTTAAACAATAAACAAAAAAAAAATATCGTGTCGTTAAGGCGAATAGCTGGCGACAATGTGACGACAGCAAAAACTTTATGTACAGATTTCGTCTCTGGTGGTATGTATATAATACATATTGTACATAAATCATAGTAAATATAATAATACTAAACATAGTGTATAGTGTGTGCGTATAAAAACTCGTTTGACTTATTACAGGTACCCCACGTGTAGCCTTTTTAACATAATTTATTATTTATTATTTTCCTCGTTTATGCTGAAAATTCCATATAAGTTGCCATATACATCATACTCACATAACTAACATAATTCACATCACTAACCTAACTCACATAACGCTTTTAATTACAAATATATAAATACATACAACGAATACTTCGTACAGCTACTCACACTAAATATATATCACTGTAAAATACGTATACAGAAATTGGCTTTATAATTGATGGCGTACGCAGGAGTTTATCAAAACTGAAACGGGTCCAAATATTATTTCAAATGATATAGAGCAACTTTAAGTTTATAACTTATAAAAAATTGAAAGTATAGAAAAATGTATTTTACCGTTGATCTAATAATCAAATCCAAATAAATAATTCAATCAATTCTTAAACGTAAAATAATACGTATTATGTACTTATTTCTAGTAGGAGCTACTAGTCTAATTTTTAAGCTGTAATCAGGACTGTTTTCCTCGGGCACGTCTTTGATGTTATATATTATACTGATGCAATGTAATTTGATTGATTGTATTTTAAGAGTTACATCAATATAGATTTGACACGGACCTGTGGAACGACATAGGTTGTGTTTTATTTTTTATTTATACGTACATTGTTGCTTACTACAATATATATGTGCCTATATATAATTTTATTATTTTTCTTTGTTAAAAGGAACGGGATTTTTTAATGCATTACTCGGAATAACCTGCCGAATTTATTGCATCAAATTTGTATTACACTCGGACGAGATCGGATAAATATATACATACAGTCTATAGCTGATTGCACATTAGAGTAAAAGCTATAGAATACATACAACCAGGGCCGTATTCAGTGCAGGGCAAGAGAGCATAGACCAGGGATGTAGTTCTAAAAGGGGCGCAAATTTCAACACTACTTATGTAATATTTTTCACGAAATATGAAAAATATGTAGTTAAAACAATTTAATTCGATAATGTAATAGATCAATTTGCCTCTATAAGAGCAAGAAAAGTACCATTGTAATATTGTAATAAATAAATTTAAAATCATCTAACACAATTTTAAAACAAAAAATCTGGAGAAAATTACATTTTTTTTATAATGTATTGATTGTTTTAATTATTTTTATTTTATTTTTTTTATTTTTTTTTTTTAATTATTTATTTATAGTTTTTTTATTTTATTGTTTATATTTTAATTTTTTTTTATATTTTAAAGTAATATATATAGTTATTAAAGTTTATTAGTAATTATTACCTTGTGTAATATGTTTTTATACATGATTTATATATCTCAAATGATTTTTTGTACAAAAATTTAACTTTTCCATTGGGGGGGGGGGGTGGTGCAAATACAGTGGTTCGCCAGGGGCTCCACCAAACCTCAATATGGACCTGCATTTAACTATTGATTATGGAGTATGCTGCTTTATATATATAATAATATTCTATAATTACACTACATAGATAAATGTTAATACATTGACCAACCTGGTGACAACGTGGTATAAATACGTTTTTCATTTCACACGTATACATAATATTGCACACAAATACAGCAGTGTACATACGTATTTAAACGCAATTTTGTTCTTTAAATACATTTATTACAGAAATGTTTAGCTGAGTGTCACGTGATACAGTTTATGGAGCTTATGGCTATATGTTTAGTGTATATATGTATATATGTACGCATGGACCTCAGAAAAGACTAGGAAAAACATCTCGAGTGACTTTTAGTTGTCACGTATTCGTACTTCAAACCTTTCTGGAATAAAAAATATTATGTATGTATGATGGTACCTGTCCCAAGTAGATACTTATAGATATTTATTATATTTTAATTTGTAATGGTTGGTTTTTTTTTATTTATTTTAGCTACGGAGTATGTTTCCACCATAAACACCTGCACAAACTTGCTATGTACTATTATATATAAAGAATATTATATAAAATAGTCCATAAATAACTACAATTTTGTATCCTTTGCGTTCATTATACGCTTTTTTTAAGGTATAGTATGATTATTGGAAAATAACAGTTTTATCATTAGAAATATATTTATACATTTTCACATGGAACTAAGAGGAAGTAACTCTAAATAAATAGTTAGTAGATATACATTCATAATTTATAAATCAAAAAAATAACAATATCAAATCTTTTATTTTATACTCTATGTATTAAATTGTAAGTAAGTACATGATAATTGTTACCATACGTACACAGACTATTACTCAATAGTACCTACTCAGCAATCGTTTTTTCATGTTTAAAATTGTATATAATTTAATCATTAGAGTATATACTATTGATTAAGAAATAATATAATCAACAGATTTATGATTATAAATAATATTATTATAATCCATATTCTATTTTCTAATAAATTACATTCGTTCATACATTCATTATAATATAAGATTTAAAATAAATTTAACTGAGATACATGTTATACAGTTTTTGGTTCTTCTAAACAAAGACACTAATACTGATTCTATAGTATACATCTACTCTGGCTATTATTGAAATAACTGGCATCATTTTTTGCTGATGACTTAAAGATCTATTTTACGGTGTCTTCATTTTCTGATGCTAAAAACTTAAAATCAGATTTGGACCAGTTAGTTGTTTGGTATATAGAAAATGATCTCTTTATTAATATATCAAAATGTATTCACATTTATTTTTATCGACATAATTCTCCAATAATATTTAAGTTCTGTATTAATAATGAAGAAATTATTCAAATGGATAAAGTACGAGAATTGAGCATTATTTTTTCAAATGACTTAAGTGCACATAGATTCAGTCTGCACTAAAACATTAAGAGTACTTGGTTTTATGAAAAAGAATTATACCGAATTTAAGAAAATAAAATGTTTTACTACACTTTACAATGCATTAGTTAGTTCGATATTAGAATTGGGTCTGTGGTTTGGAATCCGTCACAGTCTGGTCAAACTGAAAAGCTTGACGAATACAAAGACGTTTCATACATATGTTTGGATATAAAATGGGCTTTTTAAACATGTCCTCTTCTAATACTGCTAACCGTATTGGTCTTAAACCATTAGCTACACATCGTAAGTACAATGATATAGTATTTATATATAAGATATTAAATGGTATGATAGATTGTACAGAATTTTAATGATTTATTGGTTTTAAAGTCCTTACTTTTAATGCTAGAAACATATTAAGTTTTCATGTCCCACCCACTACTTGAAATTATGTTATTAATAGTCCGATATGCCGCTTGCCTAAATCATATAATGAAGTTATCAATTTTGATTCTTTGTATTAATTCAAATTATGTATATTTAATTAATTGTATTTTGCTACCTGTATGTTTATTATCATATAAAATTATTATATAATGAGTATTAAACCACTATACTTTTACCCCTTGCGGGTGTTAATTAATAAATAAATAAAATAAAATAAATAACTCATTGCTTTAATTTTGAAATTATAGCAAATGTTTATTTATAAAAATAATAATCTTTGATTCCCGTACGAAACCACGAGCAACGCAGTGACCATTTTGCTATAGAATATATATATATATATGTACATAATTGTAGGTACTATGGTTCATGAATACTAAATGCCGATAATAATTAATAATTCATATTTATATCATCAAATGAATGTTGTGCAGACTGTTCAAATATATATAAAAATTTAGAGTAATGCGTGACATCAGTTTTTTTTACTGCACATACATTTCACATGGTTTATGTATAACTACAGCTAATCTAGAATTAATAAACTAATTATTATTGCTATCGTATGATAGTATATGCAAGCGTTATTAATTATATTCGAGTAAGAATAATTTGATAAGTATAATAGGTACCTATACAGTGAAATAACAAACAAAATATTTAGAGGAAATCTTATTCGTGAATCTTATTCTAAATCCGTGGGTCATTGCGATTATAACACTGAAAATTATTATAGTGACATAGTATAATAGTTTATAAAACTATTTCACTTAATATCACAAAAAAAGTTGTACTGTTCTAATTTACCTTTTTTGGTGTACTTAGCTATTTTAGCTAATTTACTCACGCTAACGTGAAATATTGGACCACACATTTCACATTCATATAGGCATATCTAAAATGTATTCAGATATATGGCCAACAAATATAGTAATACCATGAAAGATTAGAAATCATTTATGAAAAAAGTCATCGTAAGCTTTGATCAAAGAAAATTTACGAGGGTTTCATCTCCCCCCCTGAAATAGTTTTATTAAATTGTGACATGTACAAGTAATAATGCCACTTTCTTATAAAAATGTCTACAACAATTCTAATTCCTAAAATTTCATGAATAAAATATTTAATACATTTCAAATTATCAATAGTTTATTAACTACGTAAAAAAATTTCAAATTCAATTTTCATTATCATTCAAACCAAAAACCTTTTGTGTCAAAATACATTTTAAAAGATTGTAGTATATCATAATTGAGATAATAATAAGTAGGGCTCGGAACTTTATGCGCTAAAAAAACATTGAAAATGTACATACGTATGCATTAAAAAAAGCACGAATATGCAGTATAATATTAAATTATTTTTTTATAAAATATGAAGATATTTTAAAGTATAATTATAATCATAAAAGAAAAATTTATTTCTTCAATTAAAAAATCGTATTTATTTTTTTCTTTTTGTAGATTTTGAAGGCAAATCCTGAATTTATGCCCAGAGTCCTAAATTTAAAAAAGTAGAATTTATCAAATATAGCAATTTTTTTTTTTTAGCTTTATAAGCCTTTGAAGTTTTTTGCTGCTGAAACTTATTCTTTCCATTTTACTCTATCCTTTGACATATCCCAGTTTATTTCTCTTGATTGCGTAATTTCCATCATAGTCTCCTATGCTCTGTCAATGGTGTGTTTAGAAATGTCTTATGGGAGGAGGGCACAAACAAAAAGTTCAAAGTATACATAGTTATAACTTTTCCATCTCAAAAAACTATCGCTATTCATAACCAAATAATCAAAATACAATTGTTTGATAGAAACATAACATTTTATTAACACAAATTTATAATAAACAGGCCCGGCTCAAGGGGTAGGCGATATAGGCCCACGCCTAGGGCGGCATTTTTCCTGAACAATTTTTATGTATAAAAAAAAATATTTGATAAAATATTTACACATAAGGGGCGGCAAAAACTAAATTTCGCCTATGGTTGTTTAAACACTTGAGCCGGGCCTGATAATAAAACATATTTTTAAATATAATTTTTGTAATTACAATAACTGAAGACGTCTGGGGTGTTTATTAGTATATGCATCAACTACTATTTCAGGATGTATATTAAGCAATGCTAATTCGTTTAATCGATGGTATCATATTATCATGATATATTGATATTCTAGTATTCTACCGTGTGCCCGTGCATGAAAAATAAGAGGGCCTACAATAATAAATAAAGTATAAAATACGGTGATGGAGGGGCACGAGCCCCATGAACCCACCCCTTAAATACACCTCTGTACGCTGTCCATCCATCTTCGACGCGGTCTCCCCCGTGGTCTCGTTCCTTCATTTTCTTCGCTTATGCAGGGACAGATCTAGAACTCAAATTGGAGGGGTCATTTTTTCGAAAGGACAAAAAAATAATAAACAATTACAAAAAAATTAAAGTACTATTAAAGTATGTTTTTGAGTTTAAATGATCGTCTGTTGTGGCCTAGAAGATTTGTAAAAAGAAAATTATCATTCGATATCTACATTTGTAATTAGTGATTAATTGTAAAAAATAAGATTATTTGTTGTCAGATCTTTGTAAAGACCAGCCATAGCGGAGATAGATCCATTTAGTATCGAAGAGATTTATTTTAGTGTTTTAAGACCGATATTTTTTTATAATTAATTTTCTATATTTTTTTGTTTCACCTGAAAAATTATTATTTTGCAAGCGAAACAAAAAAATATGAATCAAGAGTCATAGAATCAATACTAGAAACATTTCTACCGAACTCAGACATAAAAGTATTTAAACGACAATTTAAAGATTTTTTTTTCAGGCACTTTAACTTTTGTCTGATAAAATAAAATTACAATAAATATCAAGTGATACGTAAGCATGCACGGTAAGCGAACAACACGGACACACTAATTAAAGTAACGAACCATTACATTTTTAAATATATTTTCGACACACGTAACACACATACGCTTCAGTACAACACGGTTAAATATCATTGGTATAAGGATATTTTGTCTAATTTAAACGAAACAATCAAACAAGTGACTACGATTACGAGTTACAATAAATTATTATTTCTTAATAAAAAGGATCACGGCTGCGTGCGTCATCGACAGCGACAGCTCTTGGTAAATATAAATATTTTACTCTTGAAAATATATTAATAAAATAAGACCGATTATAACAAACAATTAATATTCAGTATCATATAATTCAAAATATTGACAAGGCTAGTGGCGTATTTACGGAGGTGGGGGTCTATGGGATCCGGACTCCCCTCCCCATTGGCTCCATAATTATGTATCTAAATGTTTAACATGCATAATACATTATTATATTCTGTGCAAATAGAAGTTGTAACCACATAAAATGTTATTTTTTTACGTAATCGGGAAAAAACTTTTATCATAAATTGTTATGCATGGAACAACTACAGAGTACCTAAAATTAACCTATTCTGTTTAGTAGAAAAACTAAAGAACAGAAAGAACAGAAAGAACGGATATATTTAAAAAATACTTTTACTATTGATTTATTAGTTAATACTTTAAAAGAAATGAGACAGAGTGCAGAAAAAGAATTTCACATTTTATATGAGAAACTAAAAGTATGTGATTTGAGTTTTGAACATAGACGGACATTTGGTTGAATTTTTGGGAGGGCTATAATAATTCAATGTAAAATAACCCACCCCCTTCCCATGAACAAGTAAATCTTATTACTATTAAAAATATAGATATGTTTAAATTGTATTAAAAAAACACTAAATAACATATATTTAAAAATAATTAATATTTTATTTTAATCACAAATATCAATTTGTATCAGCAAAGATATTTAAAATATCATCGCTCTTTATATTTTTCGATATATCTTTTTCAATATATAGTATTGAAAGATCGCTGAATCATAGCAAATTTTTATTTTTTTCATTGCACTGAAACTTCTTTCGCAAGTAGCCGAACTAATTGGTATTGTATTTATGCTATTGTAAATAGTTTTTTATTATTTTTTATTTTACGATTTTTAAAAAAAACGAACAGATAATTATAAAAACAACGAATAACATTTCTAATAAAGTTTCGATTTTGGAGGGACTATTAAAATATTTAGAGGGCTAATCCCCCCCCCCCCCCCGATGACTACTTATGGTTTTGAAATAATTCAATTTTGAGTATGAATATGTAATTAACTTTTAATATTTTAATAGAATTTAGCCAATGTTATTAGCACAGAAATAACCAAAAAACGCACAGTAAAAAAACAAACAAATAGGGCGAATCTTCGAGTATCCTCTATAGAAGATTATTATAGAATGACAGTGTTTATGCCATTCATTAACAATTTTATCAACCAACTTACAACTCGACTTTTAAATCATAAATCCGTTTTTGAAAGTAATAGGTATATTGATTAATCTAGGTTAATATAATTAATTAAATAATTAAAATATTATGTTTTGTATATTTTTTATAAGGTTTGAATGTTTATTTAGCTCAACATTTACAGATGCAGAAAAAATATCTTTTAAGAATTTGGTTGAATTTTATTTACCACCAGTGGAAAGTAATAATGCTTATGTTGAAATTAAAATATGGAAATTAAAAATAGCCAGTCAAGATTTTAACATCAAAAGTGGGTTAGAAACACTTTTAAGGTGCCCAAAGAATGATTTTCCAAGTATACATTTTTTAATTAAATTATTTTGCACATTACCGGTGTCAACAGTAACACCTGAGAGATCTTATGTTTTGTTAGCTTTTGTTTTTTGTCTATTATGTATACGAGGCTAAATGGACTAGCTATGATGTCTATTCATCGGGACATACATCTAAATGTTGAAGAAATAATCAATGAATTGGCATTAAATCCTAGAAAATTGGATTTTGTAATATAAATGTTGTTTTATATGATTAAAAATAAATAATTATTAACATAAAATGAATTTATTTTTATTCATTGTAATAAATTGAATTCCTATTTCAATGTAATGCTGGAGGGAGTGGGGACACAAAGCTCCCACGGCTCTGTATTTTGAACATTTTCTGGACCCTCCCCATGAAAAATTCCAAAATACGCAATTGAACAAGGCTACGATGTATGGCAACAGCCATTACTTTTAAATTATTTAATTTACAATTTTTAAGTATCAAAAATTTGTTTGTTGTTGATTTATAATAAATTATAAACATAATATCTGTAAATATATCTAAAATCTTTAAATGTGTGAAATCATTTAAATTTAGTGAAATATGGAAAAACTATGCAATCAGTGGTGGATTTAAGAAAAAAGCCTAGGCGACAAACGATATAAATGGCCCAAGAATTATGAATCGTCATGAATACTAACTCGTGATTTCCCTCTTAAAATACTGTTAAACTAGATAGGCATTCAACCAAAAAAAAAAATATATATATATACATTTATTTAAATCGTCCAAACTGGATATATAATTTCTAAATAACCTTATCAAAATTATTATTAAATTTAAAGAAAAAAATTTATATTGTTAAACACATAGTATCTTACTCATGTAATTCGGTAATTCAAGTAATTGTAAATTATCTTCTGGCTTCAGCAAATATTTTAATAGTTGTGTCTAGATATATTTTATTTGCCACCGATCTTTCGATAAAAATATACTGAATTCATTTAAGGGTTTTTCACTTAAAGTGGCACAACGATGTTTTTTTTATTCTTTTTAAGAACTCATTACTAATTCAGCATTTCCCGTACTAAAGGGGAATAATCTAAAAATTCTATTAACTCTGGAAAACTCTCTATCAAATGTTTATCAATAATAAATTTTAAGTTATTCAATGGACTGTTGTTAATAAAATCGTTATTTTAAGAAAAATATAAATCAATAAAACTAATTAACTCATATTTCAGATCAGTTGTAAATATATCAGCGTATTTCTCAATCAAAATACCAACACTGATATCTAAATCATCTTCTATCAGTTTTTGTAAATTTCCAGGAATCAAAAACCCAAAAAATTCATATTACTGCACATTGTATCAAAAACTTCATAATAACTATGTTTATCAAACTTTTCCAAAGAAGAATCAGTAGCTTTTTCACCAGCCATTTTTTTAATTCGCCGATTTCTCACTGTTGGAAAGTCAACATGATCCAAACCCATTTTTTCTCAATTTGTTTTTGATTTTGCCATGAAATTATTGTTAGATTATTCATTTCTGGGTTTTTTTAATTTTGTTAATGCTGTTGAAATACAATTTTGATCTATTATCAAATTAATTTCTTTTTTTTTTTGTAGTTATAGTTGCCCAGAATTAATATATCAAAAAAAGTTGTCAAAATTATTTAAATTATTAATATATTAAGCATTTAATGCCATTATAACAAATTAAAAAAAAATTACCAATTATTTGATGATAGTAATGTTTAAGCAGCCATAATATCATCTCCAGATGCTCTAATTCTTGATATCTCATTTTCTAGGCAATCTACAATGCACTCGAAATTTTGAATTAAGGCTTTCACAGCTTTTAAACGTGCCGCTTAACAAGTTTTACTCAAACTTTTGAATATTTATGATGAGAAATTAATTTAATGATAGTCAAGTAAATTCCAGGATATTCATAAATTTATAAATTTTCTCGGTGACCACGCCTAAACCGGACAACGTTTTTACAGTATCGAAAAGAATATTCAAAATCGTGGTCCATTTCTGTTCTATTTAATTTTTTTGTTGAAATAAAAATTAGTGAACTGAAGATTGGGTCTGGGGCCCGGGGGTCTTTACGGGTTGGGTCTCAAGCGGCAAATGTCCATTTTTTCACCGTTAAATCCGACACTGTATGCAATATTAATTTTTGTATTTCAATTGTATAGATACTTCCTAAGAAATATGCAAATGCATGAAGTTCCGAGCCCTGATAATAAATTAATAAGGCAATTCCCTTAAAGATTATATAAACAAGGCTATTAACATCAGCGCATATGATAAAAAAAATTGAGGAAATGGGATTGTTGAACAATAATCTGATATGAATTTTAAGTTAAATCCTAAAAACGCCACTGTTTGGCATGTACATGGATAAAAATAAGTTGAAAAAATTAATGAAAATATGGATTATATGTCAAAAACTTGAAAAACCTATATTGATTATTTTAATTACGGGTTACTGTTAATAAAGTTAAAGCTAGTTTTTAAATATAAGTTCCATCATCAAATTAGTTTCGGATTCCATAAAATATTAAAATTTGGTAATATTGGTATAATAAACGAAGTATTTATTGTATCACATACAATTATACCATAAGTTTGTTATTCAATTGTAAATTTTGTAAAAAACGAACTCTTACTCTTGGCCCACTCAGTATTCATAGTAAAATGATCAATTTTTATAGATTATGTAATAATACATACTATAAAAGAAAAATTTTCCATTGTAATTTGTTTTTATTATTATAATATTATTGATTTCTTTGTTGGCAGTAACAATTTATTTTGATTTTGTAATTTTAATATTTAATCCATATCGAATTGAATACAATAAAAAAATAAAACGCTACAAAAAAATATTTTAAAATATCCATGTCATATCTTTTTAGCTGTTTATGATCATACAGTTCTGATTTATAATTTTATTATAAATTATATAATACAGTCTCAGTGGCATATATATTATCGGACAAAGTGGGGCAGTGCCTTGGATCCCCAAAATACAGGAACCCTTAGGGTCCTTGGAAATTCTGAAATTATTTAATAAATATATAAAGAAATAAAGAAATGCTTAGCTTGGAGTATTATTATATTTGTAATGTATGACCGGTTTCTAATTGTAAATTTAATCAAGTATTTACAAAATCTGATTACTATTTATTTATATATTAATTTACGGATTAAACCATTTATTAATTTTATTTTATTAATAATTTAAATTAAATAATTAATAATAATAATAATAATAATACAATTGGATCATTATAGTTCTTATAGTAATGAACTGCATTTTCTTTTCATTCTGTATGTTTATTAATTATCAGTTTAATATTTATTAATAGTTTCATGGTAAGCATTAATTTTTGATAGAACAATATTACATGTATGTTTTGAATTTTCATATAAAGATAATAGAAGACCTAGATTATTTACTGCTCCAGTGCCTTATCTTATCTATATTTTAAATAGGTAGATATTTTTTTGGTTTATTACAGTATGATTTTCTCCTATTGTAATTAACATGTCATTCAATTTTAATTTTTAAGATATTTACGTGATTTTTTAAAGGAATTAATATAAATTTTGTACAAATCTATCGAGTACTAACGAGCGAAAATATTTATTTTTTTTTTAATGTATAATATAGATATATATCAAAGAATCTAAAGTTGTTTATATTTATATTTTAACCCTTTGTCGACCAAGCATCGAATTAAGATATTTTTTAAATTTTTTTTTGCACAAACATGTTATATTTGACCTATATAAG